>NW_017729024.1:5660078-5664679 GCF_001723915.1 Gavialis gangeticus | reverse complement strand
GTGTGGGTCAAACTGCAGTTGTCCCCCACCCCACTGCTTTGTGGTGCTGAGCAGCTCTGACATGCTGGTGCCCTACCCATGCTATTGCCCTCACTCTCCTTTAAAGGGGAAAATCTGGATTTTCCTGTGGGAAATGGAAAACCCAGATTCCTGCTAATCTGTCAGACAGACATTACACACAAACTGGTTTAAGTGATCAGAAACTGGTTTAAGCCTGTAACAGAACAGATGTTCAGTGCATATAAACCAGTTTGAAAATGGCTGAAACCAGTTTGAGATAAACCTGGTTGAATGTAGTATCAAACTTAACTGATTTGGCTCAAACCATGTTATGCAATGTCTCTGTCCCAGACCCCTTGCTGGCTTATGGTAAACCAGACACTCCCAGCATCCCAGCATGCTCTCTGGGCTGGGCAGGGCTCTCTGCCTGGCCCCTCCTCTCTGCTCCCTGGCTGCAACTCCCGCAGAGACTACAGGCTGCTCCCCCTGCACCCCTCACCACTGCCTGCTAAGCAGGAATTCCCTCCTCCCCTCTGCCTTGCTGAAAGGTATCTGTGTATTAGCTAGCAGGCCACATGCTGGCTATAGTCCATGCTGAATCAACAGGCAGAATCAATAGGTAGCTGGTAATGTCCCTGTGTTGTTTTCTTAATAGGGTGATAAACACTGAGTTAGGTATGATAAACACTGTTATCAGTTCCTTGCTGGGCTAATCAGTGTGTCCTGCTGGGGCCTGGCCATTCATCCCTCTTTCCCCCCCCAGCCCCAGCTCAGTGCTATGGAAGGAAGGGAGGGCTGCTCTAGTGCCCCCCAGTTTCTAGCCTGAGCCAGTGCAGGCATGTGCCTGCATTTCTGGGATGTCCGTACAGTTACAAACTGATTTAGCCTAGCCAGGTTAGACTAATCTGGAAAGATTGAGTCAATTCCGGCTCAGGCTTTTTGAATGTCTGTCCCTATTCAAACAGATCTATTCTTTTATTCTGGATTCTTGACTGCATTTGTTGAAAAGATACCTCTCTTCCATTTCATGTTTTTAGGGGAGGAATTGAAAATGCTTTTCTAGGTTTTTATGTAGGGTAGGAAGGGACCTCTAGGATCATCTAGTCCAAGTCTCTGTACAAATGCAGAATGAGCTATTCCTAAGCTTATCCCAGGCAAATGCTCATCTAGTGTCATGTTGATAATCCCCAATGAACAAGTTTCCATGACTTTCTTGGACAGTTTATTCCTTTGTCCTTCTACCAGGAAGTTCTCTCTGAGTTTCCTTTACTTAAATCCATTTGCTACAGTTTAAACCCACTGCTTCATGTCCTGTTTTCCTTGTTTATGGCAGCCTTTCAAATATTTGGAAGCAAAGCTGCTATCATGTCCTCCCTCCCTGCCACCATTAACTCTTTTTCTCCAAACTAAACATGCTTACTGATCTAAACTATATCCCTGACACAAAACTGCATAACTTAGGTCAATTCCGCGTGGCGCTTTTTGAATGTCTGTACCTAGCCCCACTTAGTTCTCTCAACCTTTTCTTGAACAGTTTATAGTCCTATCCTTATATAAATCCCTGCCTGGATCCCTCTCCATTTTCTCTACTTCCTTCTTAAAATTAGGACCCCAGACCTGCACACAGTATGATCCCACACTTGAGGCCTGTCCAGTGCTACCTTTTGTTTGCGCTGCTGTATTCTGATGCTCTTGGAGTATGCAGCAACCTTTGCCCATTGTAGCTCATAATGCTTGTTTTTTTCCTTTGTTTTTGTTTTTTTGTTTACTTGTTTTATCTAGCCCTTTTCCAACATCATAGTTTCCCCATTAAAATCTAAAGAATGTCCAATAGCTAAACACAAGCTCCTTTCATATCCGTTTGCTTGGGGTCAGGAATGTGGCACGCAGTCAAAATTATAGTTTTCCTCTTTATTTTCTCTCTCCTCCAATATTCTTAGATTCTGATTTCATGTAGAAGCAGGAATGTACTCATTTCTGAAATCATTTTCAGTGTTCAAGCTTAGAAAAGAGAGACAACCAAGGCTGTTTGACGTTCTGGCTTTATTCCCTCTTCCACGTAATCATGCTATAGTGCCTCCTACTGGGAAGCTATTTATCGTAACAGTGTGAGTTTAATATTGCAAGCAAGCTGAAATATCACTGATTTCTTTTTTTCCCTCACAAACATTAAAAATATCACTTCTGGAATTGCTTTGTGAGACAAACGGTAGGCCTCAAATGTCACTAAGTTCCTCCAAATTAGAGATCGTTCTGTTTCAATCAGATTTCAGACAAAGAAATGATACAGCTTACTGATTTTTTTTTAAGGCAAAAAAATAGAAAAATAACTTTTATTAAGAAGGAAAATACGATCAAGATTTGGACAATTTTTCTGGAACATTAAAGAAGTTTGAATGGGAGCCCATCTCCTGATAGTTTATTTGCATGCATTCATATTTAGATATGAATTGCTGTAAAAGCTCCCCAGTACACAGAAAAAAATGTACTGGGAATAACTGAATAAACTAAATCTGTGAACATTTATGGCCAGAGTTTTAAATTCAGTGCTTATTTTTCTTATTTATTAGACTTTCCCAGCAGCTTATATAGAAGGCTCTTGTGAAATTGACTGAGACTTGGATGGAGTACCTTGATCATTAAAGGATTATATTTATTTGTCTTTGTGACTGGCTGTATAGTAAACTTTATGTTGAAAATTAGGAAACATTCTGATAGTCTGAAAGCTGGAAAAGTCCAATTAGATCTTGAGCTCTGCCTTCTCCTCTAGTGGCATTGCTTGATACAATGTGGCTCTTTCTTGCAGCTGATCTGTTATGCATGATCACGCCTCTAGTTAATTATACTTATCATTTTCAATTAATTTTTTCACATGGATTCCTCACCCTATTGTTAGTGAGGTCAGCCTTTTTATGAAAAGTGAAGAGACAATGTCAGTGCAATCTTGCAGGAAACATTGAACATCATGAGTGATTTCTAGTAAGAAACCTTCTTACTTTTATGCTATAAAATATCAGTTGGGTACCTCACCATTTCTGTGCAGAGAAAATAAGAGTAATCACAGAATCCTTTAAAAAAGAAACGTGGAAAAGGATCTCAGGAAAAGGACCTAGTACAGCACCATTGAAGGCAGGCTCAGTCCTTGTGCTGTGTTACCTTTGTGCAATGATCGTGTACCTAACTGCACACATTCATTCAGCATTTTGTCGTTGCTTCTACCTTTTGAAAATAATAGACCCAGATATGTCTTGTTTCCTCTGAGAGAATGTCACACATACATATAGGCGGATTGCACTGGAAACACGCATGTTTTCATCTTTACTTGCCAGTGTTTGTAGCTCCAGGTGGTCCCACCAGGTGGATTGTCCTGCCATAAGTGACACAAGGCTTTCAGGGTCTGCATCTGTGGGGCATCAGGGACCCTACTGCAGGAATTTTGGAGAACTACAATAAGGTAGCCATTCACAAGTCCATATACACTATGGTTTCTACTTAATTTCATTACAGATTTCCAGGTGTTTCCTGAGTGGGTAAGGGAGACCATTAAAGGTGACGAGTATTTATTTATATTCAGCCCCTGGAACTAGTAAAGAAATAAAGTTCCAGGTGAGGACCTATGCCGTATGATTGTTTTATTTTGAAAGGAATCCTTAACTAGACATCCTATTGTATTTACCCTGGATCTTTTTCAAGGCCTACAGCAATTGGCAGAAGAATTACATCTGTAGGCTTGTGTCTATAACTGTCACTGACATCCTGTTGCTGAGGACATGTGAGTTAGTGATATCTTACAGGCATTGATTACCTCATCCAGATGCTAGATGATTAAATAGTGTACAGAGAGATCATACTGCTTCAAGCTGAATCATGCCTTGGAGTCTGTTTGCATTCTTCTCTGTGGCAAGGAACTGCTTTGAACTGGCTGTAAATTCTGTGTTTCAGTTTGCATTCTGCCAGAAAGCTGCTCTGTCTTTGTTTTAGTTGTGGCTCCTATTTTACCTGGTTTAGCTCTAGTGTATTTGTTTTCATGGAAGTGGGGTTTAGACTCAAGTGTTAGCAGATAAGTCTGACTAGAATTCAAGAGCTGTTGAAGAATTGGCAGAAGCAAGGGCAGATTGCAAACCCAAGCTGGTTGGTGTACAACAGGGCTGTGTAGCTGGTGGCCTGCAGGCCACATGAAGGCTACTAGGTAGGGCCACAGCTGTCCCTCTCTCACTGTCATATGGGTGGTGAGGGAGGGCCCAGGGATCCATGGGCTGCTGGTGGGCAGTGCCGTAGCAAGGCAGTTTGGCGTCGGGCGCAAGCCTGCAGTGGCAGCCTGCTCTTGCCATGTGCACAGGTCTGAGGGTGCACGTAGCAGCAGGAGCTACCCCCGCTTCTCTGTTTCCCCCCGCCCCCCGGACGAGCTGCTCACAGCTCTGTCTTGTGCCCACCCCCCAGTCCCAGCCCCCCTCCTCTCTCACTGGAGGGCCTTGATCTGCCCCCCTCAACCCCTGCCCCCCAACAACAGACTCACCAGCTGGATGGTGCTCTGCAAGCTGCTGGGCTGGCAACACATATTAAAGGCAACAATAAGTCTTTTTTTTTGGTATGTAAGTAGT
>NW_017729024.1:5647930-5655078 GCF_001723915.1 Gavialis gangeticus | reverse complement strand
CATCAGGCAACATTTTTTTGAAATATTTATAACAAAATATCGACTCGTGACTTGCCTGTTAGTACCCCTTTGCTTCGGCATCCAGGGGTTTGCCCCACTCCCCCCTCCCCCACCAATCCCCTCTTGCTCCAGTACTGCTGGTGGAGCTGACACAATGAAGAGCTATGGGCTGGGAGAGGGAGGGGTGGGGGTGCCAGGCGCAGGTGGCTGACCCTGCAGTGTGTGCAGCTCCCCACCATACTGAAGCTGGGCAGCCTTACCAGAGAAGGACACAGAATCTGATCTCCCTTATGCCTTGCTTTGATTATACATAGTTAGAGCAGGAATACATGTTTCCAAGTCAAGAGTACAGAAGTGTTATAGAAGAGATGAAAATTAAGTCAATTTAGCTAAAGAATAGAAATAGTTTATGTGGATACCTAATTCCCCTTGCCTTTCAACAGGAGTAGAGTGCCTAGCTCTTTTTAGGTATATCTGTACTGAGCAAGGCAGCACCATCTCGAGATATGCCATGTTAGTTCCTGAACTGAAAGCAGGACATCAGTGTTAGTGTGGTGCAGTGCATGAGTTAATTAAAACTTGCTTCTTAGTGCAGCATAATGGTGTGCACACAGAATGACAAGGCTGCAGCTGTATGGCCTTTGATTCAGGAGCTAGCCGCATAGAGCCAGTGAGGCATATTCCAGTGTGGAGTTGCCTTGTAGGTGCTTTTAGGTACATCTACATAAGATCCAGCAATGCTGAAAGGAGATCTGTGAGCACCTGGAGCAGGGCAAGGTGTGAGAGTGTGGTGAGGCTATGCTGACCATGGGTGATGGGGTGGGGAGTGAAGTCCTACCTACCCAGGCTGCCGTCACTGCTGCTACTGCTCAGCATCAACAGTGTCGGCTCTCCTGTTGCCAGGCTTTTTTGCTCCATCATCTGTGCACCCCACTTGGTCCCTCCCCCACCACCTCATACATGGTTTCTGGCAAAATCTCCTCCCAGATGCATTGATCGGTGTGGCACTGCATTGTCCAGCTCCTGAAGTGTAGGCAGGGGCAGTTCAGGGCTTCCCCTGCCATGACAAAGACTCCTGACTCCCCCTCACGTTTGCTGTCTAGGCTGGGTGGCTGCCTTGCCTTGTCCTATTTATGCTACTGAGTTCCAGTACTAATTACTCAATGCTGGTAATAGTGCTGATTGGAAAATGAGATTTTTGTTCTTAAAAAATGTCAAGGTTTCCAAGTTGGAGAACCAAGAGAGAGAAACTCACAAATCTTCCAGTATTTTTCCAGCTTTTATTGCAATTCTAGTAAATGATACTGATCCTGCAGTGAATTCTCATCTTTCATCCCTAAAGATCCCAATATACTTTACAATTCACTTGCATGCTAAATCCATATAAGAATTGCCTTATAGAATATTGAAATGCAACATCTTTTGGAATGAAACATTAGAAAGTAAAAATACTTTTTCAGCAGAATTGCAGAAATAATGCAAATAAAGCAATAGTTCTTTGGCCAGTTAAGAGTTGGAGTTAGAAACCCTGTGGTTCATCCTACACACAGACACTTATATTAACACATGTTAAAATATTGATGCAAAATTGCTGAAAAATTGTAACTCCAGCATACATGACAAGTTGCCAAGCATCATTTTATCTCTGCTTCTGGTGTGAAGTCAAGTCAAGTTAATTTGTGCACCAGTGTCTTCTGAGAATAACATACAGCCTTCATTTTGCAGAAGCATGTCTCCTGGCTAAGGAGTGGTTCAGCTTAAATAAATCAATAAACTGTGCTAGAGTGTACATAGATGGAAAACTCAGACAAATATGTGGGAAGATAAAGCTTTTCATCTGAGAGATCACAGTCTCAAAAATTATTCAGAATCCTTGCTTTTCTACCCTGTGTCACAATGTAGGTAATAAATGTAATTTAATCATAAAAATGATTCTTTCCATTTTTGCCAAATAGGTGTAATTTATTGGTGTACAGCTTTATTCCATGTCAGTTATTTCTGTCTTCAGTAGTACTGGAGAAAAAAACATCAAATGCATAATTAAAGTTGTAAAAAGTTACATGTGCTCATAATATTTGTCATATACTAGACATGAATGAATGCGAGATGTATCTTTTTGTGTGCAACAATTCTTTAATGGATCTTGAATCTGGTGGTTGTGTACCAATATAGCTTTTTATAATCCTACTACAAGTCCCTGTTCATTTGTACACAAATGTTTTGTAGTGTGTCTGTATCTGTGTGTGTCCAGTTACTAGAGTGGAAACAATGATTGTAGATAGGTTGCATTATTGTTCGCATTCTAAGTTTCTCTTTTCAGGTGTTTTTATAACTATCCAAAACTTCCAGTTTTTAGGCCAAAGTTTTCCAGATCTCTAGCTGTGGGGAATTTTTTCCATAAGTTTGAACAAAATTTAAGTTTCTACTATTAGGGAGCCAAAAAAAAGTGTGTGCGCGGAGGGGAAATTCCTCTTAAAGTCTTTTAATTTTCTTCACGACCAGGAATAGGTTTGAAGTCAGGCTTATCACTGAGATACTTTGGCCCTAGATTTGTCCCTAAATAAGCATACATATTGATTTTTCCATCTCTGATTTGCAAGAAGCCTGATCTGTTTAGATTGTCTACATGGGCAATCTATATTTACAAAGACATTGGCCAAAGTAAAGATATGACTTCACCTCATGAAAATCCAGTCATAAGATCATTTATTCAGCAGTCTGTTAACAGAAATATGTGATTTTTTTTTTTTTCTAGTATTTCTTTCATCAATATACCAAGATATCTTAGGTCAGTCCCCACAGTTCCAGAGAAGATTCCCATGCAGCACAGTTCTTTTGGAAATTGCTTTTCAGTGCTAACTCATTCATTGTATGTTGAATGACAAATTGGAGGGCAAGAAGGGAGGTCAGTGGACATGTGAGTACCAAGGAGTACTGCGTTTGTGATTACATGCATATTGTTTAAACAAAAGCAGAATACATTCTAATGACAAGAACAGTAATCTGTGTGTTGATGAAGTGACGTTGATTTAGCACAGATACATAAGCAGATACTAAAATGTAATCAGATTTTATGCAAATCAAACCCCTGGTGCAGGTCTTTAATGACAACTGAAAATAACTCATTTTCTTCCAAGTAACACTTATTTCCAAGTGCGGTATGCTCTCATCAACTAGCCTTGCTTTTGCATTACACAAAAGAGAACCTGTCAACAATGGCACTGAATCATCATGTCTACTAAGAAGCTACTTGATTCCACCATTACAGTTGGTTAAAAGGTAGTCACTATGATTTATGTGGCTTCCCTTGAAAAGATACATTTCTGTTTGGGGGGGGGGGCATGGAATCTGCATGGGAGAGGACAAGTGCAGGATGCACATAATAATGGAAATCTGTGCTAGCCATTAGGTGACCTGGGTAGAAATGTACAAATTGACTGGAAATACTAATTAAAATTACAATTGAGAAACTGAATAACCTTGTTACTGCTGGTTCTTTTCTCTGGCATGTGCACGGAAGCTATGGAGGCTTTGTCCCACATGCAGTGGAGACTGGAGAGTACAACCCGATATAGTCTATTTTAGTTGCGAGTGCTGCAAGGTTGTTTTGAAATTTCACTGGTGATTTTGAAGATGCTGTAGTGCTTTTGGGGGAGATGGTCAAAGCAACTCCTGGTAGCAAATGGGTTTTAAGGTTGTTATAAAATTATTCCTTCAGTAGGAACTGATCATTGATTTCCTTTGTGGAAACTCTATTTGAAACTGAAGGAAAATAAGCAACACTTCATTTCCAGCATGAAAGCAACAAAAAGGTAGGGGTGCAAGCACAAGGAATCATACCTGAACTAGAATTGCCAAAGAATACAAGCACAGTAATTCTGATTCTCCTACCAGTTTTTCTAGAGCAAATCAAGAGTAACTTCATTGAAATCACAGGGGAAATGCTCATATAAAACCTGTGTAACAAGAATAAGATCTGGTCTACAGGCAGATGAAGTGTATTTAAGAGAACTTAGGAAGTGGTTAGAAAATATATCCATGATGACATTTGTGGCCCCACTGAACTCTATCAGGGCACTGCAATAATTAAAAAATCATTTCAGAGGTGCTTTTTATTCCTTGGTTCACAATTACTCTCTTTCAAGAGACTCCTAGACTTAGGCATTATGAAAACGTGACAATTCTATTACTAACTTGATTCCTAACTTATATCTTCAAAGGAGCTGTAAAACTTTTTTCCAAATCATGCAGATAAAAATCAGGAATGAAAAGACTTAGTGAGAATTTTAATTTAAAATAATTAGGCCACAGTGTATGCTTTCAAAAATTTAGCAGCTGTGCCCATACAAGAGAGATCTCCTCATTAACTTGTGTGTCAGGTTTTTCAAATCTAGTATTTAGTTAAACAGTCATTTCCAAATTCACATTATGAATACTGATGACATGAGTTCACCAGAGTAAAAGAATATGCTTTTCCACTATGAGATTTTTAAGCAATCCAGGGAGTAACATAAAGCTTATTGGGTCAAATTCCGTTCTGCTACATGGATGCAGCTTCCAAGGAAGTCAATGGAAGTTGTATCACGTAACAAAACAGAATGCGCTCCTTTTAAGTGTCATGAATAGAGACAAAAGACTACATAATGACTTGTATCCCTTCACAGCAGAGAAGTTACATTGATTTCAGAGGTGAGCTGTGATTTGTAGCAGTAAATAAGGAGCAGAATGGGGACCAATATCTTTTTGGATTGCTTTTCTGATTAAGAAAATACTAGACTTCACCCTCTGCTGCAGCTGAGTGCACAGTTCCACTCAGACTGAGGCACATGCAACTGGCTTTAAGCCATCTTTGTACTTTTTTTGATTTTGTGAGAGCTTGACAAGACAGGCTGAGATGCAACAAATGTGTTCCCCTAGAAATCTCTCAATTCATCTCTCAGGCCTGAAGAAGGGTACTGTGGTACCCGAAAGCTTGTCTATGCACATACCAACCATACAGTTGGTTCAATAAAAGATGTCACCCACAAGAACTCTTGCCTTTAGCATTGATATTTTTATATAAATGGAAGTGATGATCTCTTTCCCAAACCGTTGCACCACTGTACTAGAATACATTAATTCTTAGCAAATACCTTTATTTCCTTGATTGAAACAACAACAAAAGGTAAACCTAGGAAATATGTGATACTGTGAAGTACTATTACATGTACCTATGTGTATGGTTTAATAGGGCATTTCAAATATGAATGAGCTGACATCATCTAATAAAATCCATTCTTGTGTCTGTGTTCTTAATCTAGATTTCACATTTTCAATACAGAAACGTATGATAGAAAATAGTAAACGAAACAAAAATGGAATAGTTGTCTCTGTCAAGAAATGTAAGACTTACTTAAAGGACAATTGAGAGAGACTGCAAGGGGAATACATTTATTGCATCTGATCCTGTATTGTCGAACTCTAGAGGTCCATTAAGGTTGAGTATGAGCTTTTATTGGTCTGCTGTTGTAAAAGAAGGAAGTGACTAGGACTTCTTAGTCATTAGGATGAATCAAGATTTCTGGGCTGTGTTTCCAGCTTTGTTACTGATGCCCTGGATTATTTTGAGAAAATCTTTGATGGTATCTGTGCTTCATTTATGAGGTGGGAATTATAGTGCTATGTCTCACAGGGGTGCAGTTGGGCTCAATTCATGTTGTAAAGCCTATTCTAAATCAATGGCTTAAAGTTAATTGCAAAGTATGATTTGCTATAACAGATATTAAAAAGGCTGTTTTTCTTGCCTGAAGAACTCAAACCTCCTACCTTTTTACTGTATCCTCTCACCCTTGATACTGGTAGACATTCTCTCAAATCTTTGCAGTAGATGATATCACAAGGTATTTTGTGATGTTTAGTCTTCACATCATAGGAGCTTGGGAACTGAACCCTGAAGTTCTCTAGGTCTCCTAAGAGTCTCAATTTCTTATCTACTTAAGTCCATCAAAGCACGGTGTTGTAAGACAGCTGTTCTGAGGATTTTTCTCACATAAAGCTATTCAGGCCTAGACACTCTTTTAGCTAGGAACATTTTAAAGCTTAATAATCTATATTTTAGCCACAACAGTGATATATGTCTTGTCATTTATGACTTCCATCCGTAGCATTGGGGAGCACTTCATGTATATCAGTGGATTCATCTTCAAAAGGAGCCCCATTGTAGTAGTAATATCCACATTTTACAGATAGGGAATTGAATGAAAAAGACACCAAGGGCATAATACAGGCTACATCAGGAATATAAGCAACCAGGGCATAAGTAAGGAATTGAACCCAGATCTCTAGAGCTTTAGTTGAGTGCCATAACAGCTGTAAGTTTTTATTTTTTTGTTTTAAAGCTGTAATGGCTTCTGTGAGTTTTAAATTGTCTGTGCAGTAGTAATCACTAATCCTGACTTGAAATTTTTTTGGCATTCCTTCATCTCCATTAATGTGTTAATTGTGTGAGCATGTTTTTCTGAATCATTGATGTTGTGTGCCATAGGCTGGCACAAAATTGATGAGGTGTCAGAGCTCTTTCTTTTTAAGCCAGTAGAAGCTTAGTGGAGTGGCCGTGCTGGGCTGAATGCACCTGATCCTTGCTGATTGTGGATGCTGAGCAGTACAAGACTTTGCTAGTATTTGGATGAGAGACTTCCTTGGAATTCCAAGTGCTGTAGATAGCAAATTAAAGAGCCAGGGCTGAATATCTGGTCAATACTAGATCATAGGAACCAAATGAGAAGCAAGATGTCATGTGTTCCCATTGTCGCTACTGAGTTGATGAATGGAAATGAAAGGGAGAAAGAAGTTTAGGTATATCATGAGATACAGGCTTTGGAAACGTCCATTATAACAAGCTAACATTACTTTACTTTTGAATAAGAACAGGCACACACAAGCATGGGAAGATGCAGGATTTGTAGAGAGGGGGGTGGTAACAGTGACTGAAGCTGCAGGGGGTGCCATCAAGCCATTCTCAGCTCCCACCACCACTCACTGGGGTGGACAGACCATGTTGTGGCAGCAGCAGCTGGAGACTTCAAATTTCCAAATCAGATAATAATCCTGTCCTCTCACTCTTTGCACCCCCCCATCTGTACTCAGCAGCACTTCCCCCCCCCCCCCCA
>NW_017729024.1:5643223-5647860 GCF_001723915.1 Gavialis gangeticus | reverse complement strand
CCCCCCCATCTGTACTCAGCAGCACTTCCCCCCCCCCTCCCATTCTTCCTTCCTATAGCTGCTCCTGCCCTGCTCCAGCCAGGCTGCATAGGGAGCTAGGCTCAGCTGGGGACAGCACAGCAGCAGGGCAAGTTCTCCGTTACTGAGCCTGATCCTGGCTTGGCTTGGCTTGGCAGAGAGGAGGAACTGGTCTGCTGGTGCTGCTGAGCCCAGCTCCCTTCACAGCCTGGCTGGAGCAGGACACAAGCGATTCTGGATCTCTAGGCTCTTGGGTCAGCCAGGGCCAGTGGCAGCGGTGGCCAGAGGGAGAGGGGGGGAATAGAAGGGTTGTGCCACTGAGCATGGAGGGGAGGAGGAGTGGGGCTGGACTTGTTACTCCCTTCAGGGATTTAAAAAACAAATTGCCCCTGGCTGCTGCTTCCATGGTATGGTTTGAAAGGGGGGTGTATAACTGCACCATCCCAGCCCATGGGCTTAATGTACTTTTACTCACGTGCACTAACTCATGAGCATGCTTTTTTGAGTGTTAGCAGACAAATGAGTCCTTAAATTCAAGACTGAGCACTCAACCAGGGATATAATAAAGTAGCTCTCATTAGTGAAAGGTAAATACAGCAGATTGAGGTGGGTTAGCTCTTGGCGTTTGTACATGCAGCTTAAAAATGGTCTGTCTGGTGGAGTGGGTGTGTGTGTGTGTCCCATTCTTCCTGGTATCACTATATCTCTGTTATTGTTTCCATTTATTTTACTCTATTTTTCAAAGGAGGATGAAAAATAGCCCAGGTTTTGACACTTGCAACTTATCACCAACGCACAAATGCATTTGCATGTGATGTTACACTAATTTAGCTCATCTTTTGACCTGTATTAGTGTGTGCTTTATGCTTTACCCTAAGTAGACACATGGATAACCAAGGTGAAAAAGGAAACAGCCTGATAATGTTTATGCCTTTTTCATACCTCACTGGATGTGGTAGTTGAACTTTCCCCTTGTTACTTGAAACCAAGTATCCATAAATTTAAAGTACAGGCCCTTGAAATTTATCTTTTTCACATTAATTCACATTACTGTGTTGCATATGCCTCAGGCTGCTCCAGTTCACCTTTGTTTTATTAAAGGTGCCTCTAAGGTCAACTACCACTGACTGTACTGTTAAATATTGATTTAGCAATTTGAATTAATGTAATTTTCAGTCTTTCTTCCCTACTTAATGTACAGCAGCACTTCAGTGGCCCAGTCAATAAGATCAATAGCACTCATGTGATGTTCAAGTTAAAGCTGTAGCTGACTTGCTTTTGTCTTCTATTCCCTGTGGAAAGATGGAAGGTTTCTTTCGATGAATGTACGATCCAGGCTTCCTCTGTCAGGTACTGGGAGTGCTTCAGACATTACCTGGGCAAACAAACCTTTTTTTAAGTAGAGTGTGAGACAGCCCACTGACAAACTCCTTGAAGGATGATTCTTACCAACACTTCTTTCTTTTTTAAAGAGAAAGCAAACAATAAAAACCATCTGCTATGGTTTATTTCAAGGTCTTTTGAAGTTTGTGTCCAACAGAGGAAGCTTTTGGACATAAGTAAAAGTACTTTGCCATGCTTATGAGGCAAGAGAGATTACAATGTTTCACTGTTGGCCTAACCTTGGATAGTGCTGAGTGCTTTGGGTCAGGTTTTTAGAAGTATTTAGGTACATGGATGATTAAATTAAGCTTCCATATGGATTTTAGGGTGGCTACCAAGCCAACCACCTTTAAAATGTTTGTTTTTACAACCTACCTGGGTAAGGTAGTACTATAGCTGAGACAATATTAGCATACCTATTTTACAGGTATATTAACTGAGGGGAAAGGAAGCTAAGAGACTTATCAGTATTCAGACAGCAAACTAATGCCAAACCTGGGAACTGAATGAATGATCCTGAATCAGTTCCTAAGTTGTTCCCCTCTAGACTTATTCACTCACACTCACATTCACACACTTGAGGACACTCTATTTTTTAAATCAATTTCCACATTATTTCAAGAAGTTACATATACCCTACCCAAGTAGGAGTCAAGATAGAAGGGGAAAAACAGAAAGAATTTAAGAGCTAGCCATTATGGTTTGAATGGTTTTAAATCCAAGGTGTATTTAGTAATATAAAACTGACAGTATAATAAGATTTGTGCATTTATTAAAGAAAAGGGCATCAGTATTTCATGTGGAAAGCACAAGGAAAATTAAATTTCCACTTTTATTTCAATCTGAAAGGAGGGACACAGGTCTGAGTTATCTGTGTGGGTTTGTTATTTCCCTCCTATCCCCATCGTTTCCACTGTTGTATTATGGAAACACTGTTGGATGATTAGCCTGCTGTGGGATCAGAAGCTTCCGATGCTCAGATATCACAAAGATAAGATTACAGAAAACAGCAGGGATAATGCAGCTACTACATCCACATGTTTTACATGCACGGCAAGCAAAGGGACACATTTTTCTCTTTTGTAGAGCTTAGGGAATGTAATTGGAAAACAATAGTTTAAACTTGGAAAGAAGAGCTAAATTAACTGGAACAAACATGGTAAACAGAATCAAGCCTTTTGTAGTACTTCCAGCTTATACAATGAAGTACAGGATCAATAATGAAAGCCACGTGCATTTCTGCTGCGTCTTTCTGTTATTGAAGATGTATGTTAATAGCATAACTGCTTCAGCTGGTTGTTTTATTCTCTTCCACAAGGGCCTTCTCACAACTGTATTTCACAATATTGTGTGTGTGTGTGTGTGTGTGTGTGTGTGTGTGTGTGTGTGTGTGTGTGTGTGTGTGTGTGTGTGTGTGTGTGTGTGTGTGTGTGTGTGTGTGTGTATGTGTATGTGTGTATATATGCGTGTGTGTGTGTCTGTATTTATTTATATATGTATGTGTGTGTGTATATATGTGTAGGTATAAAATGAGATGCTCAATAGACAAAAGGAGGTCAGTGCATATGGGCATATATAGTTCAGGCACGTGTAATATACTTGAGGAAGTTTAAAAATCATAGCATTAAAATCTAATTTACTGTTTCAACAGTTTACAAATACCTTATGTGGAGATCAGAATCTGAAAACACTTTTTTTTCCTCAAATAAAGGCATGTGTCTTTGTAGAATGGAAAGCCTCCTTTGCGCTTTCTGTCCATTCTCTTTCATTTTGTAACCTTTTAAAAGTCCTTTTTATTATGCGAAATATAACAGATTAAAAACACCTCAGGAGATCGTTGTTCTGATTCACTTCTTTGTTTATTTGTTTTTTTTAAACATTATTCTTAATGGAAACAGGAACCATCTTGTCCTCATGAATAATCTTTCTTTTCTCTTGTACGTTTTCCCCTCTTCCCCCATTGTTCCACAGGCTGACTGGAAGACATGGTGATTAAAAATTCTCATCATGCCCATCTGCCTGTGTGCCCTGTACTTTGTCATTCGGCAGTTGGGTATCAAAGCAGTATCATCAGTGTTCTTTGAAAACTAAGCAGGTTGGACATGCAATTTAGATGAAAAACAATTACGCTGTGTTAGCTTGCTTTTGGCAAGAGTATTAGGGCTCATCTCAGAGACGGGAAACAAAAGCGGCACTTCATCTTCATGAATTTTAAATGAGGGAAAGAGTGTGCGAGAGAGAGAGAGTTGTCTGGCGGGAGCTTCTCCATGTAACCTTTCTCTAACTAGTTCCCTTCTCAATAGAATATGCTCGAGCTCGTGGTACTGGCTGCAGGTGAAATAACATTTATCTCCCTTGAACACAGGAAATGCTATCACAAGAATTTCTTTGAGGTCACCTTTTGATAGTCATTAAAAACAAGGCATTGTCTCAGTTTTGGTGGCATAACTGTTAAAAAGCAGTCTGAAGGTATTTTTTTGTTTACTTTATATTAACTGATCACTTTAGAAGTTGAAGTACAGCATTTATGAATAAGAATCCTTCATGCTGTGCTAAATGGGATCAATCACCTCTATTTTTTCTCAAATTTTTATGCAAATATGTCATATGTGCATATACATGTTGTCTTGGTTTTTGCAAGGTGTGAAGTGCATAATGAATGAAGAAATACACTGATATAGGTGCTAACTCAGGAAAACATCCTTATTCAGAAGGTGTGAGTGTGATGTTAGAACTGCGACAGTCCAGAAATTATCCAAGAGGCAAGGATTTCGTAGTGATATTTTTTTATTGGATGAACTATATTGTTAGGATAGAATGAGACCAGAAGAAATTCAAATGTCTTGCATTTATTTGAAAGCTTCTCTAACTCTATCCCAGTTATTCAGTTGGTTTAATTGGGCATGTGTAGATGAAATGGGGGCCCTAAATTGAAGTGGTGGGTTTTTAAAAACACTGCTTCAGTTTAGGGTTCTTTAAACCCCTGTGTCATGCACACACCTGAACTTATGTGCTTCTCTGGTGGGGAGGGGAGGGTGAGCTGCTGGTGGGTAGAGTGGTCCCTGAGTTGCAGGGAGGCCTGGGGGTGGTGCTGGTGATTCCCTCCACAGCAGGAGCAGCCCCTGTCCCACCCCCCTAGGTGGCACCTGCCTGCAGGTACCTGGCTCAGGCGGTCCTGGGGGCTACTGCAGCTGCAGAGGGAAGTACCAGGCCCCTGTGCAGCTTAGGCAGGCTCG
>NW_017729024.1:5632463-5638223 GCF_001723915.1 Gavialis gangeticus | reverse complement strand
GGCTTTCTGCAGAGCCCCTGAGCTGCACAGAGCCCAGTGCTTTGCTCCATCACTGTAGGGCAGCAAACTAAAACTCTTCTGAGTTTTAGTTTGCTGTGCCCCAAGGCATTTAAGATGCATTGCACCGCTGAATTTGCTACAGCGGCTGGAATTACTGTGCAATACACCACGGACATGTGCAAACACCAACACCATTAAAGCTGTGTAAAAGCATTTCATCTGCTTTAAACTATTGTGCACACATGCCCCTCGTTTCATCTACACATGACCATAAAAGATAATACCCTAAGAAATCCTTTCCTGTTGCCTGATTCAGAAAGAATGCTTAAGCATATGTTTAACTTTTTAAATTTCATTGCACGTACTAATTGTTCAGGGTGTGTTTAAGTGACTTCCTAATCTGGGGCCATAACCAGTCCTAAAGCGTTTGAAGGAAAGTTCTGAACAACAACAACAAAGTTTACAATACAGAAGTGGAAGAAAGATGTTCACCATAAAACTAAGCATTTCCTTTGAGTAAGGTCTTTGCTGCTATACACATCAAGAGGTTCTCATGACATAATGTTAACCATATGACTAAAACATAGTCTTGAGTTGCAGCATGCCAGGGGTATGTTTTACATTATCAAAATCTGCTGACATTTTTTTAACAAGGAAAATGTTTGTATTAAACCTAAATGCAAAACATCCCTGTGCGTTCATTTATTTTGTTTCATGATATATATTGGAGAAACAAAAACACAAAACAAAAAGCCCCCCACCCCCCTTATTTTGATGGAAAACCTGATTATGAACAGATTTTGGTTGCTTAGTGGGTATAGTGGAACTTGAGTTGGGTAAGCTCTTCAACAAATGCTTAATGCCTTCCCAAATTATAGCTGTACAGTACAAAAATTAACCCAGCCAATTATCATATGGTTGAATTAATTTTTTTTCCATACTTTAATTGCTTTGGTTAAAGTGATCAACTTAGTTCTGTTGTCTGCTTAAAATTGTATTTCTTGAGTGTGACATGACATCCTTTGAGTTTGTTTCTGCTTTCATTTATGGGATTGGAAACAGTGGGTCTGGATCCCTGTCTCTTATTCTTGGTTTATAGGAATGAGGGATGGGTTTGGAGGTCATTATTTTAAATTAGCATTGTCCTCAGTTTGCCTAACTGACAGAAAAATTACTTTCGGGGGGCAGGGTGGGAGGGGAAGATGTGGATGCAGGTCTAATATTTGGACATGGGCCTAGATCATTTAGCCTTTGGAAGACAGTTTTTGGTCATTATTAAGGGTGTTTTTGTCCTTCGACTATGTATACATGGTAATCTGGAAGGCAGGAATGATGGCCCTGGATCAGGAAAGGAAACACAAATGGCACTATGTAGACACAGAGGGATGGACTGATATTACAAGGGAATATTAGACTAAGGGTTTAGTTTTAGAAATGCAAGATAATTTTTGTTTCTTTACAACTGCCTTAGACTAAACTAGATTGAGAAATGTAAACTTAGACATTTGCAATTTCAGTTTCAACTAAAAAATAGGCTAAATTCATTGCAGTGATTATTTCTTTCCCAAACTGTTGCACCAGTGTACTAGAATACATTCATTCTTCTCAAATACCTTTATGTCCTTGACTGAAACAACAACAACTAGTTGTTTTTCCCAAAAGTTCAGAGGTTTAGGACACTCATCCAGCATAGAGGATCTGGATTTAATTACCTTGTGTGGATCAGAGGATTTGAACCCACTTCAGTCCTCTCCTAGGTATGTACCCTAACCTCCATTCTGTAGAGTATTCTGACGTACCCCTCATCTTCCCTGTTGATTCTGTTCTGTTTTGTATGAAAAAAGAAATATTAATGGGAACCTGGACTGGGATTATAGATGGTCCACCTCTTTAGCGGAGTGTCCTGATCATCTATAAGTATGTGGGGTGAGTCTTCCTCAACCTGTTGGAGCTCTTGCAATTTGTATAACATATTTAAATATCCATTTACAGACATGGTGATAAAT
The DNA here is from genome assembly GCF_001723915.1 of Gavialis gangeticus. Classification (NCBI taxonomy): domain Eukaryota; kingdom Metazoa; phylum Chordata; order Crocodylia; family Gavialidae; genus Gavialis; species Gavialis gangeticus. The sequence goes on along the minus strand of NW_017729024.1, from coordinate 5,636,217 downwards.
ATTCCGTAGCTTGATGGTTAGGACACTGATCTGTGAGGTTAAATACTTGTAGGTACCAGTCTTTTTTGCAATGAGTATTGTTATTTTACATCTTCTGCTCTGAATCTCTCCTGCTTACACTGCTTGAAAGCAGTTCATGCAAGAATATATTCTAGCCTGGTGGTTATATGAGGTGAAAGATGTAGTTTAAATCCCACCAGGCAAAGAAAGGAATCAAATTTGGGTGTTACATACCATGGATGAGTGACCTAACTACTGCATGACCCACTGCCAGCAGTATTTCTAAATCAAGCCCCCCTTTTTTTTTTGCATCCAATTATTTATTGGGTATCAACCAATTTGGAGCAAACAGTAAGTCTATTCTGAAAGAGAGCAGGATTTTAAAAGGTAATATATGTAACACAAATCTAAGATGCATAGAAACAATGCAAGGAGCATAATGGTATGCACAGTATTTTAATAATCAGACCCATGAAAACATTATACGTTTCTTTTAAACCAAGTTAGATTTTTCAAAATAGATTAAATAAGCATATTTTCACCATTAGTGGACTCATCTTGGATGCAAAGGAGCATATATGCATTATTTAGGTTGCTATTTAAAATCCATTTCAGATTTAGGAAACCTCTTTCCTCTTCAACAGACCCTAGAAAATGGGATCTGTTATTTTTGGTAATGTACCTGTGATGCACAGTGGTATACAGACACAAAATAAGAGCTTCTCTTTACTTAAAACACGATTAAAATATAGTCCTGGTATTACAGCATACGTCACTTTAAAATATTCTTGAATTTCAAAGTAAGATCCAGAGAATTTTAATAAGCAGAAAATCAAGAAAATTATGTGCGTCAGGCCTTAGGCTTTAATTAAACAAAATGTTATAAGCTGTTCAAAGGAACAGACATTGAAGCACTGGTTATGAGAAAAAAAATTGACAAATGGATTTACTATAGCAGTATGAAAAAAAAATGTAACCCAACTTCATGTGCTCAGAACAAAGTGTAGTTACCATTTTATAACTCTTTATTATCTTTTGAGTGTTTTACAGAATCAACATTTTTTTTGTAGTGACCCCTTTTTTTTTTTTTTTTTTATAGCTGTACACCTAATGTGCAGTTGATGAAAGGACACTCCGAAGACCCTTGACATTTAATTAGGCTCACCTTAGGTTCACCTAGGTTTTGGATTCATTGCCTTTTTAAATATGCCTGCCCAGAATAAAGAGAGGGGAAAGGAGTCCAATTCCACCTTTCTGCATTCCCACTGAAAGCAGGGAATAACAATCACAGGCAGTTTCCTTTCCTCCTAGGCCAAAACCCCTCTTGTGCTCTTCGTGGTCTCTGAGAATTAGTATAGTCCTTCTGCATAAAATGGACTGAAAAATCTCTGTTGTCTCTTCCTGGTCTATGCTCTATTCAGGAGTCTCCTGGCCTAAATAAGGGACCATGAGTTGCTTCTTTACAGGACCAGATTTCTCTCATCTCAAAGAAGCCTGTGTTGCCTCTTTGACTTTCTTGTTCAGGTTCCAACTTCAAGCTACCTAATTGTCTTCATCACTATTGTCTCCTTTCTCCTAAACATGGTGACAGCACCAGTCCCGCAGGCTGAACCTTTTCCTTTGAGCCCACTAAAGCATTATATCTTTTTTGGTTCAGCCAGTCATGGGGCACATGTGGCCCTGTGCAACCATGAAATCCTGGAGAAAAATGAAAGCATTGATATGGAAAACCTATTACAAGGGAAACCAAAAGTTAAATACAATGTCATTAAGTTTCATTAGAGGATTTAATATTAATTAAGGAGTTTGGGATAAAAAATTAGCCAGAACCCAGATCCCAAACACGAACAAGTGCAGGGGAATCTGGCTCCCCTTCTGCAGTTCAAGGTAGATGCTTGTCACTGTGAGAGACAAGTCTCTGATTCTAATGTGTTTCTTCTTTTACTTAGAATTAGATAAAGGTTGATGTAGTTGAGGTGCTGTGAAAATCGAATGCATCCTCAATCGACTGACAATTCAAATATTTGTAATTCCATCTTGGGCCTGAACTTACTGAAACTTTTTTTTATTATTTTGAAATAAGAAATTATTTTGTTTTCAACAGGCAGACAGACAGCAATTGTTTATTTGCAATGTTTATTCCAGGCCACTCATATAACTATATGGGTGCGTGCATTTATATTCTACAGCTATACTTCTATAAATTGTGATAGAAAGAGCTAGATACTCTTTGACAGCTTTTATTTTTGTGTTCTGAAATACTGCAAGGATAATTTGACTGCTTTTCTAAAGGTTTTTTTTTTTTTTTAACTCATGAAAATTCCAGATAACACTAAAGACAAGGATTAAGCACCTCTTCTCTCTATCAAGATAAATAAATAAATGAAGCACATGTGTCAAAATGCAGACAGCTATCAGGGACTTCACATCTTCTGATGTTCAATCATACACTCCTTGTTATCCTGTGGATCGTTTAGGAGTACCAGTTCAATGCTGCTATCAATGTATGTAAGAAGGTATAGACCTATATGGCTTTTTTTAGCTACATCAAGTGAGCACAAATGTCAACAGAATAATCAGAATGGCCTATGCAAAGCATTAAAAAATCCTGATTTTGGCCCCACTGCAAAAATGATACTGAATTAGAAATCATGCTATACTTTAAAATGTTAATTAAAATGTTAATTCTTGGGTTCTTTTTCTTTGCCTTCTGATATTAGAGCTGTTAGAAGCCATGCTTTCAAGATGTTCTCAACCATCATAAAGGCTAGGAACCTTCTTCAATTTTTTTTAAACGTAAGGACGGGGGATAGACATTACACATAAACCAGTGTAGTGATCAGAAACTGGTCTAAACCTGTAACAGAAGAGATGTTCAGTGCACATATACCAGTTTGAAAATGGCTGAAACCAGTTTGAGATAAACCTGGTTGAATGTAGTATCAGACTTAACTGATTTGACTCAAACCGGTTTATGCAACATCTATCTCATGCCCCTTGCTGGTTTAAGATAAACCAGACACCCCCAGCAACCCAGCATGCTCTCTGGGCTGGGTGAGGCTCTCTACTCCACGGCAGAGCTGGCCCCTCCCCTCTGCTCCCTGGCTGCAGCTCTAGCAAGACTGCAGACACTCCCCCACCTCCGCCTCACCACTCCCTGATAAACAGGAATTCCCCCCTCCCCTCTGCCTTGCTGCCAGGTGTCTGTGTATTAGCTAGCAGACCACATGCTGGCTACAGCCCATGCTGTATCAACAGGTAGCTGGTAATATCCCTCTATTGTTTTCTTAATGGGGTGATAAACACCAGGTTAGGAGTGATAAACACTGTTATCAATTTCCTACTAGGCTAATTGCAGCATCCTGCCAGGGCCTGGCCCACTGCTCCCCCCACCCCCAGCACCCCAGATTCCTGCTCACACCTCCACTCCACCCCCTCACTTACTTGTGGCTGCCCATGCTGTCTGTCCTAGGGAAGCAGGCAGGGAAGCATTAACCTGCTTGCCTGGTTGCTGCCGCTGCTCTCTAAGCATGCTCAGCCCAGAGAAGAGCAGCAGCCTGAGACATGTAGAGCAGGCAGCCACAAGTAAGCAGGGGCTGGGGGGCGGAGGCTAGGTGTAGGAGGGGTGGGAAATCAAAGGAACCAGAGACACACCGGGGAAGCCTGGAAAGGCAGGGTGATGGGGATTCTTACCTTTCAGTCCTCCAGGCCACTGCTGGCCTTAATGTGTGACTGTTTCAAACTGGAGCTAGCA
>NW_017729024.1:5623318-5627463 GCF_001723915.1 Gavialis gangeticus | reverse complement strand
ATCAGACTTAACTGATTTGACTCAAACCGGTTTATGCAACATCTATCTCATGCCCCTTGCTGGTTTAAGATAAACCAGACACCCCCAGCAACCCAGCATGCTCTCTGGGCTGGGTGAGGCTCTCTACTCCACGGCAGAGCTGGCCCCTCCCCTCTGCTCCCTGGCTGCAGCTCTAGCAAGACTGCAGACACTCCCCCACCTCCGCCTCACCACTCCCTGATAAACAGGAATTCCCCCCTCCCCTCTGCCTTGCTGCCAGGTGTCTGTGTATTAGCTAGCAGACCACATGCTGGCTACAGCCCATGCTGTATCAACAGGTAGCTGGTAATATCCCTCTATTGTTTTCTTAATGGGGTGATAAACACCAGGTTAGGAGTGATAAACACTGTTATCAATTTCCTACTAGGCTAATTGCAGCATCCTGCCAGGGCCTGGCCCACTGCTCCCCCCACCCCCAGCACCCCAGATTCCTGCTCACACCTCCACTCCACCCCCTCACTTACTTGTGGCTGCCCATGCTGTCTGTCCTAGGGAAGCAGGCAGGGAAGCATTAACCTGCTTGCCTGGTTGCTGCCGCTGCTCTCTAAGCATGCTCAGCCCAGAGAAGAGCAGCAGCCTGAGACATGTAGAGCAGGCAGCCACAAGTAAGCAGGGGCTGGGGGGCGGAGGCTAGGTGTAGGAGGGGTGGGAAATCAAAGGAACCAGAGACACACCGGGGAAGCCTGGAAAGGCAGGGTGATGGGGATTCTTACCTTTCAGTCCTCCAGGCCACTGCTGGCCTTAATGTGTGACTGTTTCAAACTGGAGCTAGCACTAACATGGATCAACATTGGGGTGGCTCACGGTGTAAATTGAAACAAGGCCCTAACTGGTTACCTCAGACTTGGGGTTTTAAGAAAAATGCAAAATGTCTCAAGTTTTGTAAACCTGGAAGACTTTGGTGAGGGGGAACATGTGCAGGAAACAGGCAAGTCAGAACTAAAGAGAGCTCAACCTTTATCATTCAAAAAACAGCCAGAAAAACTGCCTTAGAAGGACAGCCAAGGAATCCTCCTAACGGAGAAATCCTGAAGTGGTGTGCAGCTGTCAGAATTGGCTTTGTGCCATTTGCTTCTCATCCCTCTGCATCTACAGTGATTTGAGATTGTGGAGTAGGGAGAAAACAAGCATATGATGTTCTACCGGATCTAATAGTGCAGATTCTATCTGTAGCAGGGTAATGTAGAGCAATCATGAGGCTATTCCAAGAATATGTCTGGACTGCACTCACTGTTGACTTGATAAATAAAGTTTAAGGTTGCTAACTTAGGTGCTAGTGAATATCTAGATGGACAAGTACAGAGCTTGCATGGCATGGGTGACTAATTGGATGGTTAGCTTGTGCTGAGCTTCATGCTGCCATAGCTAAACTATACAGGCACCTGAACTTTGTTTAAAGAGGGCTTGGGTAAATGTAGTGTAAATATAGTCTCAGTTATTCTGGGGATCATTGGCCTCATGCAGGCATTAGGATCTAGTAAGAAGAAAGCTGTTTTCTCCTACCTCTTCCTTTGGTTTAAATGCTGCTCAGCCAAAGCCAAGTATGTGCATATTCCTGAACTTTGTGTTGAAATCTATATTTGAATTCAAATTTTGCAAATGACCTCTGCTGCCATAATGGGTGGAGACAAAATGCAAGATACATATGCTGTTGTACTTCAGGGTGCTGATATTTGGACTTGAAATTTGTCTTAAGTTCATTTCTAATACAAACCCAATGAACATGATCAAAAGTGTCTTTTTAGTATTAGTCTCTGTCCTCAATAGGTGGCTGCAGCTTTATCTCTGTAAGAAGATATGTAAAACTCTTTTCACATTATCTGCTCTCTGTTTGTCTGTTGTAAAAACCTACTTGATTAGCTTGTATCAAACAATTAATCAGGTGTTGGAATCTTTTGGAAAAGAAGTTGGTTAACATTTTCACAATTCATCCTTAAATGGGAATTTGGATGATAAACACTGCATTTGCTGGGGGAGGTTTTCCATTCTTTAGAGATCACTTTTATATAGCACAGTAACAAAACTCTGCTATCTTTGAGTCTTGAGGAGAATTGAAGTGCTCAGTACCATACCCCATTTCAGATGTTAAATCATGCATATGTAGGCTTAAACATGCCTGGTATGTATTTTTAAATCCAGAACAAATTCAAGGTGAACTAAATGATTCTTTCTTTTTTCAAACTGAAGATATGGGATTCCTTGTTTGTCTTGCAGCAGCTGAAATAACTATTGTCACCTAAAGAAAGAAGGCACTTGGACACTTAGGCTGCTAGGCTAGGGACAGATGCTACGTATACACTGGTTTAAGTGATCAGAAACTGGTTCAAACCTGTAACAGAACAGATCTTCAGTGCACATAAACCAGTTTGAAAATGGCTGAAATTGGTTTGAGATAAACCTGGTTGAATGTAGTATCGGACATAACTGATTTGGCTCAAACCGGTTTATGCAAGGTCTGTCCCTTCCTGGTTTAAGTTAAACCAGACTAACCCAGTATCCCGGCATGCTCTCTGGACTGAGTGGGGCTCTCTGCTCCACAGCAGAGCTGGCCCCTCCCCTCTGCTCCCTGCCTGCAGCTCCGGCAGAGACTGCAGGCGTCTACCTGGCTTCTGCTCTGCCCCCTCCCCTCTAAGCAGGGATTTTGCCATCCCCTCTGCCTTACACAGACACACAGCATTAGCGGGCAAATCACATGCTGGCTATGATCTGTGCTATGGCAGATGGGACAAAGACAGAATCAACAGGTAGCTGGTAATGTCCCTCTGTTGTTTTCTTAATGGGGTGATAAACACTGAGTTAGGGATGATAAACACTGTTATCAATTCCCTGCTGGGCTGGTCAGAAGGGGGCGGGGTGGGAACCCATCCCTAATCAGAGTATGATGCCAGGGCCTGGCCATGCCCCCCTCAGCTCAGCACTGTGCAAGGTAAGGGAGGGATGCTCTAGTGCCCCCTGGCTTTTAGCCTGAGTCACTGCAGGCATGTGCCTGCATGTCTGGGATGTCTGTGCAGTTACAAACTGATTTAGCCTAGCCAGGTTAGACTAACCTGCAAAGATTAAATCAATTCAGTCTCAGGCTTTTTGAATGTCTGTCCCTACTCCTAATGGACTCCTTAGATTGCTAATGCAATTATTGAATGGGTAATATGGAAACTGGGTCTTGACAGATAAGGGAAAGGCATAACAAGATGCAGTGGCTGAGAACTGGAACCAAGCAACTTCAGACTGGAAACAAAGCATACATTTTTATGTGAAGGTGCTTAAACAGTGGAACACCTGAGCAGTGTGCAACATTCTTTGTCTCTTGTATTCTTTAAATCCTGATTTAACAGCTTTTCTGAAAATGGGTTCAGTGCAGGAATCACAGGGTGACATGCTCTGGATGGTATTAGACAGCAAGTCAGACCAGGTGATAATAATGGTCCCTTCTGGAATTAAAATGCATGCATATGTAATGGATAGGGTGACCATATTATTTTAAAGGAAATTCAGTCCACTGCTTCCCTTCCCCTCCCCCCACCCCCCGCAATTCACCCAGCAGTGCACCATGCTGCTCTGCCTCCCTGCCAGACTATGCCCCATGCCCCTGTGATTCAATGACTCTTGGTTTAATATTCACCAACCGTGTGTGTGTGTGCGTGTGCCTGTGTGTGGACTGCTCTGGATCCAGGTTGCTGTATTGGCATGTGTGTTCACTTAGGCTTGTGCAGCTGCTTGACTATCATGTCAGCAGGAGGCTGAACCTGGGCAGCCTCCTCTTGTCTCCATCAGATCCCATGTAACCGCCCCCCCAGCTTCCTCCCCCTTCAGCGTCCTTCCCCATACCTCTCTTCAGCCAAGGACTTGGACTCTGTTTCTCTTCCCTACCTGGACGCCAGCCCTTCCACCGAGTCTCTTTCTCCTGCTGCTGTTGTGTGAGTGTGTGTGGGAGCGCTCGTGGGAGTGTGTGTGGGAACCAAGTGGTACGGTACAGTGTTCACTTAAGAAAGCTGGTATGTGGACCCTGAGTTGGGTTTTGCTTTATTACGGTTCTGGCCCCGCTCCAATCTCTGCTCCTCGCCCTCTAACTTCTGCCTCATTTCTCCCCCTCCTGCTTCTGGCTCACC
>NW_017729024.1:5621638-5623193 GCF_001723915.1 Gavialis gangeticus | reverse complement strand
CTCCCTCCCTCTCTCCAGCTTGTCCTCCCCCCATCCCCCCAGAGCCCTGGGCTCTAGCCATTGGCACCTGGGCCAAGGTGGGATGGAACTAACTGGGGTGGCAGTCCCAGGGCACAGCCTGGAGTCCAGAGCCCCCTCCCCCCAACATGGGTCCCCAGAAGTTGGGTTAGTGGGTGGGAGGGAGGGACCCTTGTTACTTCTAGTGCAGGGGTCTGAGCTGCCCTGCCCTCATCTGGACACACGTCAACACGTGTGAGCAACGTGCACTCACAGCAGTGCTCTTGCCCTTCTTCCCACCGCTCTTCTTCCCCAAGACCACCCCCCAACTGCCTCTCACTCAGGAGGAGCTGGGCTGGGCAAGTGCAGATGTGGTCATACCAATCCAGGACCTCTGTTTGAATATTCACTAATGAGCTGGGACACTGGCACAGCCTATGAAATCTGAGGCTGTTTCAGTCAAATTGGGATATATGGTCACCCTAGTAATGGAACAGCTTATTTTTTTTTTTACCTCTTTTGCCTTAAAAAGGTATTAATTTGTGATTCAAGCCTTTGGGGTAGGCACTTTCTGCACATGCCTGATTTTGCTCTGTCTCTGAGTTTTTGCAGAACTGGCACAATGAGAATTTGAGTGCTAATTTGGACCTTTAGGTGGTACCACAAAATTGAACCATAATCTGCATATTTTTAAGGATTTAAAACCTTCAGCAGTTAATTTATTTTATAATTCACTTAAAGTGTAGAGAGTGATTCTGTGTAGACAAGGCTCAGATACAAACTTTCACGCGGAGAATGTGCCTGAAGAAATGTCCCTGGACAAGGGTCTCACATCTCTCACTCCACAAGACTGGGAAATGCAACTTTTTTCCATTAGACAAGGGCAGTTACTAAAGGGAATTCAGGGTACCCATAGAAGGGCTCAGTATAGCAGAATTTACAGTAGGAACTTCCCCCCACAATGCAGTGGTGTTCAAGGTCTGAAATATTGCTGGCCGGAGGCCCTAACCGACTGTAGGCATTTATATAATACTGTACTACAACTAATAGCTGAATATATAACAGTTATGCTAGGGATTCTAAGAAGTTTTCAAACCTTGTACCAATGATTCTCAACCAGGGTGTTGTGGTGTACAAACACCTACACATGATTCACAAGATAATCCCAGAGGTTTCAAAAGAAATCCTCAGTGTAAAAAATATTCTGAGTATATTCTGCTATTTTTATGTAGTCCAAAAATGAATGGAAGCTAAAAGCTAGCATTTTGCTGCCTCAAGTCCAATAAGGTTGAGAATACTGTCCTACATGCTTCGAGTCTTGGTAATGAATGTGTCTTGCTTTACAACCACAGGAAAATAATATGCCCCCTCACCCCAGCCCTAGTTCTCCAACTCTCCAAAGCTTTCTAAAATCATGTTCAGAGAATATGTTGTGGGCTTGGGTGATCTGAAGGTTTTCCTTGAGCCCATTTGAGAGCTGGAAAACTTATTTGTGGCTTTACAAATTACAAAGCCACTCCTGTTAGTAATGCCTTTATATTGCATCATCTCACCTATT
>NW_017729024.1:5604106-5616638 GCF_001723915.1 Gavialis gangeticus | reverse complement strand
CCATACCTCTCTTCTTGTGCCCCTCACTTACTCCTTCTCCCTCTCCTCCTTCCTTTACCACCTCTCTTGTCCCATCATTCACCCCTACCACTTCCACGATCCCCAGACCTCCCCACCTCATTGCCTCTGTGACCCTCTACTCACTCCTCTCTCTCCCTCCCTCTCTCCAGCTTGTCCTCCCCCCATCCCCCCAGAGCCCTGGGCTCTAGCCATTGGCACCTGGGCCAAGGTGGGATGGAACTAACTGGGGTGGCAGTCCCAGGGCACAGCCTGGAGTCCAGAGCCCCCTCCCCCCAACATGGGTCCCCAGAAGTTGGGTTAGTGGGTGGGAGGGAGGGACCCTTGTTACTTCTAGTGCAGGGGTCTGAGCTGCCCTGCCCTCATCTGGACACACGTCAACACGTGTGAGCAACGTGCACTCACAGCAGTGCTCTTGCCCTTCTTCCCACCGCTCTTCTTCCCCAAGACCACCCCCCAACTGCCTCTCACTCAGGAGGAGCTGGGCTGGGCAAGTGCAGATGTGGTCATACCAATCCAGGACCTCTGTTTGAATATTCACTAATGAGCTGGGACACTGGCACAGCCTATGAAATCTGAGGCTGTTTCAGTCAAATTGGGATATATGGTCACCCTAGTAATGGAACAGCTTATTTTTTTTTTTACCTCTTTTGCCTTAAAAAGGTATTAATTTGTGATTCAAGCCTTTGGGGTAGGCACTTTCTGCACATGCCTGATTTTGCTCTGTCTCTGAGTTTTTGCAGAACTGGCACAATGAGAATTTGAGTGCTAATTTGGACCTTTAGGTGGTACCACAAAATTGAACCATAATCTGCATATTTTTAAGGATTTAAAACCTTCAGCAGTTAATTTATTTTATAATTCACTTAAAGTGTAGAGAGTGATTCTGTGTAGACAAGGCTCAGATACAAACTTTCACGCGGAGAATGTGCCTGAAGAAATGTCCCTGGACAAGGGTCTCACATCTCTCACTCCACAAGACTGGGAAATGCAACTTTTTTCCATTAGACAAGGGCAGTTACTAAAGGGAATTCAGGGTACCCATAGAAGGGCTCAGTATAGCAGAATTTACAGTAGGAACTTCCCCCCACAATGCAGTGGTGTTCAAGGTCTGAAATATTGCTGGCCGGAGGCCCTAACCGACTGTAGGCATTTATATAATACTGTACTACAACTAATAGCTGAATATATAACAGTTATGCTAGGGATTCTAAGAAGTTTTCAAACCTTGTACCAATGATTCTCAACCAGGGTGTTGTGGTGTACAAACACCTACACATGATTCACAAGATAATCCCAGAGGTTTCAAAAGAAATCCTCAGTGTAAAAAATATTCTGAGTATATTCTGCTATTTTTATGTAGTCCAAAAATGAATGGAAGCTAAAAGCTAGCATTTTGCTGCCTCAAGTCCAATAAGGTTGAGAATACTGTCCTACATGCTTCGAGTCTTGGTAATGAATGTGTCTTGCTTTACAACCACAGGAAAATAATATGCCCCCTCACCCCAGCCCTAGTTCTCCAACTCTCCAAAGCTTTCTAAAATCATGTTCAGAGAATATGTTGTGGGCTTGGGTGATCTGAAGGTTTTCCTTGAGCCCATTTGAGAGCTGGAAAACTTATTTGTGGCTTTACAAATTACAAAGCCACTCCTGTTAGTAATGCCTTTATATTGCATCATCTCACCTATTTGTCTGTCTGTTCTTTTATCATCTTTTACCACACGTACTGCTGTGGTATCTGAGTTCCTCATAGTTTACTTTTATTAGAGTGAACAGAAGATAATCTCTGTATTTTTTTTCCTCTGTCTCTCATTTCTCTTCTGTGCTAGAAATGCACACATTATGTATAATGGAGAAATTTCTATTCTTTTTCAAACATGCGCGCACACACGTTAAATAATGATTTGAGAAGGAACAAAAATATCCCCATTATCCCCATCCATAAGAAGGCCTCTTTCAGTAGAAGGTGAGCCCTAAGTGAATAATGAATGTTATTTCCCCATGAGTGGTGACATTTCTCATGTGTAAAATCATCTCTGTCTGATGAGCAGGATCTTAATTCACTAAGCTATTACGCTGCACCAAAGCACCAGCTCAGTCATTGTACTTTCAATGAAACACTGTGGCAGCCTATGGGAGGTCACTGTGTGTAGGGTCTACAAAAGTCAATTACTCCATGGGCCCAAAGGCTTTCTACACTTGACTTGACTATTTCTCTCACTCAGTGCTCATAGAGCCATATGTGAGTGTGTAATGCAGAATTTAGTCTCCAGCCAGTCAGTAGTTTGCAGAGTGCCCTTTATGTTACACTGCTGTCAAGTCTGTGCTAGATTGATTTCTCCCTGCTCTAAGAGACCAACAATGAGACCAAGTGCCAGTCAATTTTCTTAATTAGGTTCCTTTTTAAATGCTTGCTTGCACTCTTTGGCAGAATGAGCAGAAGCTGGCTTTGGTACCTGTGGAGGTAGCTCTGCCACTTTTAAAAGGCACACTTTTGCTTTTACTGCTTATTTGTGCATTTCTTCCTCAATGGGCTTTTTTTTAACCTTGTAAAATTGCTTAAACAAACTGAGCCTCAACGGTCTGTAAACTTATGAAGGGAATTAACGGGTCCGAGAGCCTGTCGCAGTTTCAGCTAAATGTGCGTTTTATTGTCTTTCTAGCATTACCCTGCTTGTCAATGAGGAAAAAGTACATAACACCTCCTATTATATTGAACCTTCCTGTGAATTGTAGAGAATTTTCTATTAAAAACTAAATGCCAACGTTGACAAAATGGATGGGCTTCCTACCCCTTTTTCCTCCCAGAAGGGCCTTTGCTATCACATGGAGCATTAGCGAGTAAAGAGACATGTGGGTCCCTGTGGGTAACATCTTTGTGTTTATATCAAAAGGATCTGTCAGAATAAGAAGCCTGTGTGATCAGGCAACTAAGATTTACATTTAATGTTGTTGTTCTTGTTAGATCTACACTTTGCGATTTGGCTTCATCAATTTCTCTCCATTCCAAATGTATTTTTGGAGTATTTTAGTGACCTTGAACATGAAATGAAATGGTGATGTCACTTCTCTAGGGATCAGTGCTTAAGATGTGCTGGTTCTTAAAAGAGAATCTTTGCTCAGAGAATTCCCTGAAGGTTTCACCTTCATCAGCCTTTCAAAAATAAAAGCTTCCTTTTTCATTTTCATAGAGCACAATCTCTCAGACTTTTCCCCTGATACCTCCTCCCCCTCCTGGTTTTGAACTCACAAAGCAAACTCTGAGAATGCAAAGGTAGAAGCACTAGTTCTGGGTCAGTTCTGTTGTAACTTAATCTCAAAGTGTTATGACACCACAAACAAAATTTGCTTCTTCACAGATTTACTCCTAAGGGTGCATGCAGGTAACTGAACAGAAGACATACTTGCTTGAGCAAAGTTGGTAGTTGCATGTGCAGATGTAGTTTTAAATACACAAACAGGTTGGTATGTTGGGTAAATTTCCAACTTAGTTGTTTCTATTCAGTCAAGGTCATTAGCCTTGTGTTGTCAAGCTTGTTTACTAATATGTATGGCAGTCACCCCTCCCTTCGGCAGACAGAGCATGGTCCAAGCACCTCCAGCAGAAGCTATCCCTGCAGGATCAAAAAGCAGCAGGATTACTACCAAACACTTCTGTTGTAAGTAAAAGGGAGCATGTGGGCTTAATGGAATTTCCTCCCCACACTGTTTAGCTAGTCCACAGGAAAAAGGGAATTGTTGCATTGCACAGATACCAATGGGGAAGAGGAAGCAGACAGATTCTTCACTCTTACCACCTAGGAATACTCCAAAGGCTGGTCATGGCAATAAATCAGCTGCAGAAGACCTTTCTTTATACCATTTTTGGTATTTAACAATAATAGAAAAGCTTTCAAGGCAATACTTTCTATAGGCCTCCTTTTCCCCACCTTAGCTAAGTATAGAGAGTCAAAAAGCCTGAGGCTGAATCAATTTAGTTTTTGCAGGTTAGTCTGAGCTGCACAGATTAAATTGAAATGGAAGTGAACAGACATTTACCTTTGATTCAGGAAATGCAGCCACATGCCTGCAGTGGGCCAGGTCAGAAGCTAGGGGGTGCTACAACATGACTGTCTGGCATGTAGCTAGCATGGGCTGTATGTTTACTTCCTCTTCCTGCTGCCCCTGAGATCTCTGGGATTTGCAGTCCCAAATTGCAGCAGCAGGGCTCTGCAGGGTTGCTCATTACTTCCTCTTCTTGCCTCTGGGATATGTAATCCACAGTTGCAGCCAGCAGTAAATTTGAGAAGGGGGAAGGTGTGTTTAACTCCCCTCCCTGGCTCCAGGCAGGGTTTGCCTAGGGGGCAGACCTTCCCTGCTGCAGACTGGGCTGCATCCCCAGCTGGGCTTGCCTCCCCATCCCCTTCTCAGCCATCCCTACTGCACCAGATAGGGAGCAGAGGGGTGGGGCCAGCCTTGCTCTCCAGAACAGACAACACAGTCCAGCCTAGGGCTGCAAAGCATGCTGGAATGCTGGGGGACCGTAATGTAACTTGAACCAGGAAGGGGTCTGCGGCAGAAGTTTAACAAATCAGTTAAGTCTGATACTACATTCAGCCAGGCTTATCTTAAACCAGTTTCAACCATTTTGAAACTGGTTTATGTGCACTGAGCTTCTGTTCTGTTACAATTTTAAATCAGTTTCTGATCACTTAAACTGGTTTATGTGTAACTTTTGTCCCTACCCCTTATGTTGCTTGGAATATCTTCTCCTTTTCATTGGCTCTTCCATGTGCCCATGTTCCCCTAAATTAATTTAATTAGTCACTGGCCTCCACTGCACCCCTCCTGCCTGCTGACATTGTGCCCTTAAATATTACATTGATAACATAATAAACTACTAAAAGAAGAGACAACAAGGTGCCAGTGCAACTGGAGTATCTCATGTTCTTCCATTCTTGTTACTCTTCTCCTTCTTCTAACCTTATGCCTCAGGCTTTGGTGAGACATTACAGCCTCCTGAGCATCTTTTGTCATGTCCTCATAGGACTGGGACCCTAGGTTGCTTGCGTTACTTGGCAAGGACGCATTAAGTTCCATTGACTCCTAAATATATAAACAAAAATCCTTGATTTACTTGATTTTAAGACTAGCTTTCCCCCCATTTAACAACAGGGGGAAAGACCTTCAACTTAGAATCACATACAAGGGCAATGTGGGGAGGGGAGCAGGTGGCTGCTGTGGCTCTGGCTCCAGCCCCTACCCAGCCCCCTGCCATCTTCTCCCCCATGTAGACTCTGTCTCTGACTGCTCCTTTCTCTCCCTGCTTATCTGTGCTCCCCCACTGGCAGGCTCAGTGCATGCTGCAGCCTGGCACAGCCCCAGTCTGGTCTGTAGCAGTGGCTCTTAGCCTATGCAGCTGCTACAGGGGGGCCTGGGCTAAGGCCATGCTAAATGCCCCAGGCTAGAATGGAGACAGACCCTGCTGGTGTAGAACAAGGGAAAAGGGGGGCAAACAGAGGCTGAGGAGGCAGGCAGAGGGGAGGAGGGGGAACATAGGGAAGCCCAAGGCTGTGAGG
This sequence comes from Gavialis gangeticus, assembly GCF_001723915.1. Lineage (NCBI taxonomy): Eukaryota > Metazoa > Chordata > Crocodylia > Gavialidae > Gavialis > Gavialis gangeticus. Next base: position 5,611,062 of record NW_017729024.1, on the reverse strand, counting down.
AAGGCAGGCATAATCAGGGGGCAAGCTGCTTGAACTCCCCATACCACCTGCCTCCCTGCAGCAGTTGGGGGGTGGTGGTGGTGGTAATTAAAGATGACCCTCCAATAATTAGGTTCTATATGTGGAAAATTAGAACAAATTTATAAATTTTCCATGTATAGAATCTCATTATAGGGGGGAATCACCTTGTATTCAGGGGTTTTCTTAGATTTGAGTAAATATGGTACTATCTTATGAGCTATTGAGTAATTGGCAAGTTCAATTACTACTTTATATTTGAATGTGTAAATGTTTAAGCTTCAACTTACACTTTTCCCTTTGAAGATTGGTCATGTGAAGGAGTCTGTATAGCTCACTTAGCAGAAATGTCAAACAGCAGCCAAGCTGAATATAATATGTATCTGTATGTAAAATACTGTAATAGTATGTAAAATAGTGTAAAATATGTGACTTTGTCTATGGTCACGTAAAAGCACCAAAGACTTTTTATTGGCTGTTTCTCCAGTTTTGCATCCACAAGTTTGGAGTACATCATAAGAGAAGATTGCTCGTTCTGTGGTGGTGTTTTAAAACTACTATTATGTATGACAGAAAAGCTGGTACTTACTTTACCACTACCAAATATTAATGCAAGAAAGGTAAATCTATATTGATAAATGATATTAATCTGTCTACTCTTATAATCTCCTGACCACTTAACAATAGTTTAAGAGTGCTGCAGTGATATCTCCTTTTGTTAAGACTACAAAAGATATTGCAGTATATGATGAAGTTTTGTCATAATTAATACTGAGCTCTAATTTTTAAATCAATGAACAAAATACATGTGTTCATGCTGAATTATATTTGTCATCTTGCTCATATATTTTCTTGCTAATTCATACCATTCCATACTTTGTACAGCGTTCCAGTGTCATGAATTACGGGGGTTTTATTATAATGGCTTAACTAGAGAAATAAAAATAAATTGCTGTAGCAAAGCCGACTAATGACATAAAGTGATAGATTTCCTATTAACAGACAATTTCTGGGGTATAATTTAGGGATCTGCAGCTTCACTGACCTCCAGCAATTGTCCCAGTTCAATAGTGATGATATTAAGTGGCTTTTATTACATCTCTCTAAAATCCCTCTTTTTTCACTACACCATTGACAAAGCCCTAGAGTACATCTTGTCCATCTCTTATTGCTATATTTGTGTAGCTTGCTTCTTTATAATCTGCTAAATGAAAATAATGATTATTTTTGTATGTTATAAGATTGCTTTAACAGTAGCTTTCCAATGCTTCAATGTAATTAGTTAAGAACTGCTTGTGTAGTGGGAGATTTGGGTTTGCATATAAAAATTCAGGTTTTCTAGAAAATGGTTACTGCTTGATTTTTTTTTTTCCCCCTACAAGCCTTTAGTTGTCCATTAAATTTTCATAAATAATTATGGGTGAGTGAACAAGTGGACTTCATTAATTTTAAGAACAATAGTGTAATGAATATATTTGATCACCAGATGGCAATGTTGCATGGAACTAACTGCTGTGTTTGTTTTTAAAGCGGTGTAAAGAGATGCATGGAAGGAGGTGGCACTATATAGTAGTAAGAGAATAAGTGGCCATATTGATAAAGCTCTCTTTTCTCATCTTTAAATAGCTACAATGCAGGTCAGAGTGGAGAATTTGCCCCTCTGTAAGTACAAAGAAAGATTGGAAGGGAGTCTCTGTGAAATCTAGCTCCAGTGTAAAGATTAAAGACACCTTTCTTAAAGAAATATGTGTTCACAGTTCTTTGCCCTTTTTGTAATTCCTCTTTATAATAATTAACACCCAGAGACATTTCCAAGGTTACACTAACTGTATGCAAGAATTCTCCCTACTGCAGTTCTCCGAACAAGCAAGGGTGGGAGAACACTTTCTATTTGAATGATTAACTAGATTTTGAAATTACTAAAAAAAGATGGTTATAATTTTAAGATCTCAGATTATGGTATTTATTGTGACAGCATGTAACTTTAAAAGCTTCTTCCCTCCCATTTATAAGTATTATAAAGCAATTTTGCTTACAAAATGTTTCCCATGAGGTGTCTCTCTCTCTCTCTCTCTCTCATTCATTCTTATATGTATGTATGTATATATATGTATATGTATGGATTTAGGTTCATGCTCACGGTGCATCTGTCTGTCTATACACATGTGCACATGCACACATGCTTATGCTGTGTCTGTTTGTATCTCTCTCTCTCTCTCTATATATATATGTATATGGATTTAGGTTCATGCTTATGGTGCATCATCTGTCTGGCTGTCTACACACACACACACACACACACACACACACACACACACACGGATTTATTTTTCATTGCTGTTTTAAATTCAGCAACTTCCAACAGGCTGACTTGTATTCTGCATTTTACGTAGAATAAACATATGACTCAAAATGAACTTTTAAGTGTTCTATTTAATTTATGCATAAGATGGAACATGTAGGTAAAATACCTTGCTTTAAACTGTCACTTTGAAAATAAACTTAGAGATTTTTAGATTTTAATTACTGAAATAGCTGAGTATACATTACAGCTGCCCTTTAATGCAAAGTTTTATCTTAACACTTGGTATTTGCTTCTAAGAGGCTGAAGAACAGAAGTATAAAATATGGATTTTTTTTCATAATATGGACCACATCTTAATAGAGACCTTGTCTAGTGAACTACGTGTCCTCCCAGTCATGACTGAACAACCCTTCCTTTCCCTTCAGTCCATTTGTTCATTTGCTATTGCATAACATCCCTGTGACAACAGCAGCAACTGCACAAAGCAGTCACAGAATCTTCTAAAATCCTTTTAGCTACATGTGGTGCTTTGTGGCCCTGATTCAGGAAAGTACATAAGCATGCACCTAAATCCATCTATATATTCAGGACATAATTTAAGTGTCTTCCCCTACTCTCTCCCTTTACTTCCCCAGTCTCTTTATTAGATTCCATCTTCACATACTGTCCTTCCTATTCTGTATCATTTGAACAGTCTGCATGTGTTTTGACTGTGTGGATAAATGCTTCATTATAAACATAAGTCACGTAGCATTTACCTACATAGTCAGGCATGTATGGACCATTTGGACTGCAATATTTATCGAGACCATCTTATAATGAGATGTCAAACAACTGCTGTAGTGACATTACCTTCCTTCCTAGATTCACCCTAGTTATGCTATACCAAACAAGAACGGCAGTGTGTGAATACTGCACCTCTTAAACAGATTGGGCTTGACAGAGCAAATTATAGCATTGGTCTTCAAGGGGTGGAAATGTAACTATTTCATCTTCAGGCTCTTACAAGATTATTCCATGTCTAAGAAATGGGTATCAAACCTCAATGAAATTTGCAAGATCTGTTCCAGATGCCTGAATAAAAAGTACAAAAATAAAACTCACCAGAATGGAGACCATGAGTACTCACAGAAAATTATTTTACAGTGTGCAGTGACTTCCATGTTTTTTAAAATATCTTTTTAGAAGAAAGATAGGATCAGGATAATTGCAACAAAGAAAAATGATTTTCTCCAGACAAATCTCCCCCTCCTCTCTCCCCCTGCTTCCCCCAACCAAGTGCATTTAAAAAAAGATCAGTGGAAAGCCACGTTACCCTCACCTTGCCTCTCAAATCCTGCCAGGACAACCTGATCCCTTTATCCAGTTCTTCAGCAAAACATTCAGTTTGAACCTCATGTAGGTCAGTCACCCTGTAGCAAAACACTTAAGAATAACCAAGGCTTGAAATGTCTTTAACAACAATGAACAAAAGAGATGCAACAAAACAGCTTCTTCAGAAGAGAAATTAGACATCTTTGTCTAAGAGAGAGAATACCTGAGAGTCTAAACTGATTATAGAAGCCCCAGGATGATAAAAATAACATTAAGGACATCTTTATAACTGAACAATTACATACACTAATATATCTTGTTTTGCTGGTACATAACATTGATGGAAGAGGCATGACTGACACGTGCTGTGTGATATTAATGAAATTCATTTTAAATTGGGAAACTCCCTACGCCGTAGAATGATCTAATACAATCTTCTATCATCTGTGGAGAGACTGAAGCAGGAACATAACCTCACTTGTAGGAGGGAATTGATGTATGTTGGTAGTTTAGCTGAACGTGGAAAGTTCCATTATGTAGTACTTCTTATTTGCAGATCGATGGCATTTATAGGTAGGTGTTTCTAGTGTGCCTGGCAGAATTGGCCTGTCTGGTCAAGTTGACTCGTTTCTTTTTGCTGTGGGAATGTTGATAAGGGACAATAAATGTGTTATTGAGAGCCCTGCAGGATGCCATGTATTTATTTACTTTGTAATGGTAATCTCAACTACAAAAGTCTAACTTCAGAGTATATATGGGAGCACCCCTGTCCCCAAACCTGATGTATACCCTTTTGTTGGGACTTAAAGCCAAATTCTGGTTCCTACTACAGCTCCTGTATGCCCCTCCAGTGATGTATGTGGGCCAAAAGGAGAACATGGCAGCCTCAGAGAAAATTCCCCCAGTACAAGGGCCACATATATAGCCCTTTTCTGCCCCCACAATAGGGGCAGGCTAAGATGGCATTAAGATAGATAGCTGGAGTGCTCTGTGGTCTGGAAGCTCTAGGCAGCAGACGAATAGCAGACAAATCCTTTATGCAGCTGTACTAGGCTGCTGTAAATTTAAAGCAGCTTGCAGGACTTTTCTGTTTGTATTCTGGTGACTGCACTGGCTCCCAGGTAGCCAAGAATCTTGGAGGCATAAATCTGAAAGAGAGCAGAAAATTCAGTAGGAAGTGGGGAGAAGAGAGAATTGTTTTATAGCTGTTACTTCTATGGAAAAAAGACACTGGATGCAAACTACAGGTATTAACACCCATGTGTTTGGAGTATCCACCAATTTCAAAAACTCTCCTTGGGTCTTAAAAGAAGTTCCTTGGCTTGAGAGCAACTACCTAGGAGTCTCCAAAGCTTTATTCTGAAATGATGGTCAATTTCTGTATACCCAACTTCAGACACTTTAAAGAGGCCTGACTTCCAAAAGGCAATAGCTGAGCCCATTTGAAAACCTTGGCCGACAGCTCTGATTCAGAGCTAGAGTCCATTTTAAACAAAAGATCCTATAATGAGTGTGGCCTGCTGCTGGCACAGTTTTATCCTTCCTCTATCTGATTAATATTCACAGGGCATCCATGTTGCCCTATTTCAGCAGCCATCGATGGAAGCTGGGAAGATCCATTTTGCCATAGGAAATACTTTGGGGAAAGTCTAATTTTCTTCTGTCCCTTCTTCATTAGGAGAATGGCTGGCTGTGTTCTCCTTACAATAGCGGGAGAGCTGGCATGAGGCTTCTCATGAAATTTCTGGGAGGTTGTTATTTTTGTTAAACTTGATTTACAGATTCCTTGTGCATGCCATTAATGTGATATTAAAATTAGTCTCCTTCATAAGGAGTAGCTGAACTTAAACTTTTACTAAGTAATAGCAGGGCTGTCTCCAACTTCTGACCAGCTAGAGGTTATGTGCCCTGTGGGCTGTGAGCCCCTGGACTACATGCCATATACCCCTCCCCCCTTCGAAGGTTTCCTGGACTTCCTGGGCCTGCGCAGGTGTTACTGCCCCATTCCCAGGGGCAAGGGCAGAAAGTGGAAGGGGAACCTGGAGATTCTGGCAGCAGCAGAAGGTGCATCGTGGGGGTGGTGGCCAAGCAGGAGCCCCTGGCTGCAAGTTAACCTGTTATGGGCTTCAGGTGTAGACAGTGGGGTCCTGATGTGATTACACATTCGTAGGATGACTAGAGGTTGGAACTCTCTGGAACATCTAAACTTCTAACTTTAACGGTATCATGGCCTACTTTTAAAGGCTGATTGTTGTTTGTTTGAGACCCAGTTGTTTGCTTGGTAATCAAGGGAGCAGGACAGTTAGGACCTTTATATTAATGAGCTGGTGTGATAGTTTGATTTGTATGGTCCTTTCTGTGATTGATTGACAGAAATGGTAATGTAATGATTGGATCTCCATTTGATGGACAGGTGGTGTGATTTAGTTTCTATATAACCTGTCCAGGGTCAGTGTGGGGAGCTCCATTTTCTGGGGGGGAGGCTTTTGGGGGTCTTCCTTAGGGAGTCTTCAGGGCTTCTGGGTTTTAGAGCTTAGAGCTGAGTGTGCGAGTGCAACAGAACTGACCTAGTGTTTGATTGTTTGCGGTTGTCTGGAACCCAGGGTTTCTTGGTGAGGTTGTTGAGCGATTTGAGAACAGGGTGTGTTGGAACAATGTTTGAGAGCAACAACGGAGGGTCCATATCACTTGGGCACTTGCTAGCCACTCGCTTGCTTCATCACATTGTGTCAGTTGGGTAAAGGATTACCTACCCTTTGAGGTACTTAGTACCCATCTAGAGTGCGGGAAATAGCTTAGAAATCCTCAGGGGTGAGAGATGCTGCACAACAGGCCTTCCCTGCCTGTTAGCTCTCTAGGGTGATAGTCTGCCTCCTAGGGTGACAGACTGGTATTGTGTTCCATAACTGTATATTGTTTATAGCAGGGGTTTTCAACCATTTTTGGTTGGGGTACCCCCGGTGGTCGGTCAAGAAGCAGGGAGTCCCCTGGCGGCCGGTCGATGAGTGGGGGTGTCCCCTGCACAGCAGCAAAACTGGAAATACCATTGGCTTCTCTGCACCATTGCCACATACCCCCTGGTCCCTGATCCTGGTTGGACCACTTTCTTCCTCTAGCACTGGGCCCCTGGCCCTACCTCTCTTTCACTGCTTGGATTGAGCCCCACACAGCCCCCAGGGTCCCAGACCTTTTCAGGGCTCTTCCTCCTGGCCTTAGCTTCTCCTGCACCAGGATGCTTCCCAGGCACCTGCTTGTGGCATCCCAGCCACACATTTCCATTCAGGCCATAAACAACTCAAACTCAGGCAGCAAACAACCC
>NW_017729024.1:5577209-5599106 GCF_001723915.1 Gavialis gangeticus | reverse complement strand
CTGGGGCCTTCCAGAGTACGCATACCCCTGGTTGAGACCCCCTGGTTTATAGTGACATAAGTTATTGTACTTGTTGTTTTGCTGCCTTTTTATGATTACTTGTCATAATATATACTAGTTAACTTTAACCTTGGTGTAAAGTTTTCCTTGGCAGTTTGCACCTCTGGTCAGGACTGGGCAGTAGGCCAGTTTCCAGAGGGAATTAATCTTAGGGTGTCCGAATCTAAAGGGAGGTTGTTAGGGTATAGAGGCTTAATGACTCTGTGTGTGTGTTTGAGACATGGGTGGATGTCTGAAGGAGTCCACTCCTTGCATTTCTTTACATTGGATGAGAATCATAATTTGGGATGCAGGCATTATAAAGTTTATTATGTCTTTAACCATACATTTCCATTCACTTTGATATACTTGTTTGTGGAGGATGGGGGTGGGGGGGGTGGTGTTAATGATGTAAAATATTTTGGTTTAGGATAAAGCTGAGTACAAAAAAGCATGTGCCCTGAAAAAGTTCTGCAGGCTGTGCTTGATTTCTCATTTTAAAGGACACATTTCTTGTCTTCTCTAACTGAAGCACTGCACTGCTCAGCAGAAGAAGATTCTTGTTTGTTCTGTAATTGTGTGTGGGGATCCTTGATCATGAAGATGACAACTAGCAATAACTTAATTTTCCATCTCGTTGCTTTATTCTAGAGCAAGGACAGCTGCAAGGAGCCAGTGAAGGAGAGACAAGTGCCCCGGGAGCTGTGGTTTCAGAGCAGCTGCCCAATAAGGCTAGAGCGGCCCTGGGAAGCCAGAATGGAAGCATGCAGGGAATGTGGTGAGCCGGGGAGTGGGGAACAGTGTCCTGAGCCCTGAGAGGCAAGGAGGGACATCCCCAGTGGCTTTGAGCCAGTGGACAGTTGGTGATTTAAGTTTGGAAGAGCTTAATTAGGCTGGGAGACACTGGCCATAGAGAGAGACTGCAGAGTGGCAATTACAGCGAAGGAGTGACGCCGTGAAAGGGCCAGCTGGAAAAAAAGTGGCGGAGCCCCATTTGTTAGGGTACTGACTTTTTTTTAAATTACTTTTGCTTTCTGTTTTTTGGTAGCTGTGTTGCCTGCCATGCCCTCATCTCCATGGGTCAGCAGCGTGTTGCATCAGGTGAGCAGAACCCCAACCTGAACTATTTAAAGAGGAGAATCCCCCAGACAGATCAATATCCTCTGGACAGGGGATATCAGCCCAGATGGGCTTCTGTTCTTTTTGTTTGCTTAGATTACTTTGTTTTGTTGTTATTATTAGAAGCATTAACCATCAGGGAGAGAGAATATACAAAAAAAAAAAAAAAAAAAAAAAAAAAAAAAAAAAAAAAAAGTGTCCCTGACCAACTGTGGGGCTTACCTGAGTCTGAAGAAGTCCAGTAGTCCGTGCTGATTTTGTTGCATTGAGATGGTTGTCTAGACGCACACAAGCCTGTAAAAGAAAAGAAAAGACACCAGTTAAGATTGAGATAAACAAATGGTGGTGTAACATCTGGGTGATGCTAGGGTGAGGTATAAGGTAGGTCAGAGCCCCAGAAGAAACCTACTTCAAATGATTGTTGTCTGGTAGTCGTGAGAATTACCACCTTGTGATTGTTATCGTCCTAAACCATCAAGATGTGGCAGGAAAGAGCCAGGACCACTGCTACAGAAAACCAGGCAAGTGATCGCATGACTGAAGGTCAGGGTCAGGAAGGTACCCGGCGGCCATACCTGTAACTTTAACTGGACAAGGTCAAATCCTCACTTCTTTCAACTCAGCATAGCTCCAGCAAAGTCCCACTATTTGATAATCTGTTTAAAGTAACAGCTTCCTCATTTACAGGTGAAAATATACTGTTATTTTTTTATACCTAAGAGTCAAAACTGCAGTTTTAAAGATCTAATTATGAGACAGCTGAAGAGCCATGTACTGCCTTCATTTATAGTTGTACAACTACACTGTAGATTGTCTTGCAGGGTCTAGTGATGATGTACAAATCCCTACTGACTAGTTCTGGCACCTATTATTGCTGGCTCTGGTAATTGGACAGACTGTGTAGGCTACCTCTTCTAGAGCCAGGACTAGAGCAACTCACTCAGGAAGCTACCTTACAAAAACCAAAAAAACCCTTTTTAGCTCAGAATAGTCTCCTGAATTGTGATCCCACTATGTGACATTTCTGTGAATTACTCTTCCTTTAGGAAATCTGTCCATTTTGAGCTATTTCTTACTGCAAGTTAGTCTCCTTGTTTCTCTTGCTGGAATAAAAAAAAACCCAGAATAAAACAAAGGATTAAATAGACCACAGAAAAGAAATATTTGAGGAGAAAACACCCAGTGTTTCTATAAAGAAAATATATTTTGGTAAGTTTTCTTGAGTTTGTGCACTAACACAGTACAAAAGTAAAGACTCTCTCCCCTCCCCTCCCCTCCCCTCCCCCCTGGGGATGGGCGGAATCAGTGATGGAGGGGGAATAAATTGCAAAATCTAAACATAAAACAACTTCTCACACTTTTGAAAACATAGATTTTCTTTTTTTTGTGCACAATCCTGTGCGCTTACTTCTGACATACTTTGCCTTGAGTACATTAGCTCAGTTCAGCACGTTGTAGAACCTTCTCTATATTTTCTTTGTGGACTGAGTCGATGGAGAGGTCTTTGTCTATCCTACATCGCATGTTTTACAACTTGCTGCTGAGACTGAGATGACTTTAGAACTTTTATAAGAAAAGAAGATTTTTTTTTTCCCCCTGAACTTTGAAAGTATCTAAGCTTACAGTGATACTATGTTTAGTCTGACTAGCTGCATGTAAAAGGACAGAAAGAGCACTAGGGAAAAATGTGATGCAGTCAGGAGTTCTAGACACCAGTCTAGACATGAGTGTTCTTTGTGTAAGTAAATTAGCTGTGAAGAGAAAAGTAAGAGAGAACTTTTATGGAGCATTTTGTTTTTACAAGTATCACTATAGTAGGTATCAGATAAATATACTGCATGATCCACTAAAAAAAATCTGAAGAGTACTAAAGGCTAAAAGGGTTTAAAGTTAAGAAGGAGAAGCTTTGCAGTGCCGATGTCCTTTAGAAATAAAACCTTTTAAATCAAGTGTTTTGATCATCTCCCTAATACAAAGAGACTAGAAGGGTAGATAAACCTGCAAAAGCTAGAGAGGAAAGGTGGTCTTTTTGTTAGCACATGAAGCAAAGGCTCAGGAATGGTAAATGTGGCTCTGCTATAGAGTTGCTATGTTACCCCTGAGCTTTATTATCTCTGTACGTATATTTGTACAACTCCAATCGCAATAGCACCTCAACACCTTATTTTCCCTATTTGTAAAATGAAACTAATTATTTTGTTACTTCTCAGGAATGTTGTAAGAATAATTCTATTAATATTTTCATGGTACTCAAGATATGGGAATGATGGGGCTCATGCTAATGCTTAGAGTAGTGCAGTTTGAATAATCATCCCAAAATTTCGATGCTTTTAATGAAATTCTCTCTTCCAGTCATTCACATGGGGTTATTGCATGTTTCCTCCATTCTGTGAAGTGACTGTGATGTGCGCTGCCCCATTAAATTTAAAACAACTCTCCCTACCTCGCCCTACTTCATGATCATCTATTAACTACCATCTGCTGTCCCCACAAAACCATTAAGATGGTCTCAGCAGATGTGATGTTCTCTGTGCTAGTGCCCAGTGTGATAGCTACTGCAATTTTATTGGTGTAGTAGGTTTTCTTTTTTATATGCACACCACACTAGTACTATTCTGTTGACCCCTGAAGCATGTCTTTCAATCTGGGGCTCAAATATAGCAGAAGCTTTAGCCTGCTGATGAATGTACAGCAACTAACTTTCCAGTGGCTTAGGAATGATAGCAAGAATAAGCTCCTATTACTATAATGAAATAGAGGGAGAAGCACCAGAAAATAGCTCAGAGAACAGAAACATGATAACTGCTGTACTCATGGCTCATCCAGTCTAATATTAAGTCAGAAGAATGTTTAAGAAACCTAACAGTAGTCCATTATGAACTAATCTGCCCATTGGGAAATGGTTCCTCTGAGCCCCTATTAATTGGAGGTTGGCTTATGTCTTAAAAAGTAAGGGCTGTATCCCTTCCAGTTCTCTTGACTTTGTTAAAAACTCTCTGTTATTCTAACTCAGATGTTTTGTATTATCCACGGGAATGTTCAATGGCATTTTGTAAAATCCTAGTATGCTTTATTAGTTCCCATACTGTCTTGTGGCAATGAGTTCCACACATTAATTGTGCAGTAACAATATTTCCTGTTATCCATGTTGAAATGCACTGCTTTTCAATTTTATTGAATTTCCTCTTGGTCCTGAATAATACAAAATGATGAATAGAAGTGCTTGCACTAGCTTCTCTGTGGCTTTCATTTTTCCAAGCCGAATAAAAGATCAAATCCAATTTAGAGGATGGGCAGTGGTTCAAGGAGGTTGTTTAGTTTTTTTTTTAGCTAGTCATGTTAACCTTGGAAGAGACAGCGCTGAAAAGCTGAATCTATCAAATGAATAGGCATTCCTGACAAAGAGAATCTTAGATCAAAAACTATGCTGATGTGTTCAAGAGGGAAATGTCACACAGAGGTGATGTGAACGTACCACCCATAATACATTCTAGTTGAGAAATTCCATTCAGCTGCCAGGAAAAGCTCAAAGCAAGTCAAAGTCTTAATAAACAAACCTCAAAAAGTTAGGTGATTCAATTCTGACAAATATAAAAAAGGACAAATTGTCTACTATAGTCCTAAATTAATTAATCTCCTAAAACCATTGAGATTTTCCTTTTTCTTTTTTTGTAATATTTTTACTGCCTTTGGACAAGATTGTGTATTGCCAAAAGGCAGATAGTTCTCTGCCTTTTCTGTAGAACCACTGTTCAGTTGGGGTGGACCTCTCCTCTTGTTTAGCAAAATGGAAGTGATGGGACATATCTATACCTTCCCCTTCCTTCCCAATACTAACCTTGAGAAATGATTTTCTGTCTTTGGGTTTTTTGCTGGTCCTATTTTCAGGACTGCCATATTTCTAAATAAACAATGGAGTTTCTTTCCAAGATCTAGTTAGCCATAGCAATTAGGTGGGGATTTTATCTTTTATGCATTTTTCTCTCTTCTGATATTATTGTTATTGTCCAGGTATAGACACTTGCCCCAGCCCAGTTGGGGCATCATTGTGCTGAACATCATGTGAAAAAAATATGGATTTATGAATAACTTTTGGCAGTGGTTTACTAAGTTTAATCAGGGCTAGCACAGCCTATAAACATTTTCCTTCTTAAGTTTAGCTAACGTTTCTTCATTAAAAATAAAATACAGCTTGCTTTGTAGTATGGTACACCTTCTGTTTTGGATCCTAGCTGAGCTGGGAATGAAGAGGAAAATAGCTGAGCTGGGAATGAAGAGGAAAATAGCACATCTATATTGTTTCTGCAGGAGTGTTATTCTCATGCATGGCTCCTCCCTACCTACTTCACGTGTTCCAGACAAGATTCATAGATGTTTGGGTTGGAAGGGACCTCAGTAGGTCATCGAGTCCAACCCCCTGCCCTGGGCAGGAAAGAGTGCTGGGGTCAGATAACCCCAGCCAGGTGCATGTCTAGCCTCCTCTTAAAGACCCCCAAGGTAGGGGAGAGAAGCCCGTTCCAGATTCTGGCAGACATTGCCATAAAGAAGTTCTTCCTGATGTTTAACCTAAATCTGCTCTCTGTCAGTTTGTGGCTATTGTTCCTACTTACTCCAAGGGGTGCCCAGGTAAACTGAGCATCTCCTATTCCTTGCTGCTCCCACACCTCTGATGAATTTGTAGGCAGCCACAAGATCACCTCTCAGCCTTCTCTTGAGGAGGCTGGAGAGATCCAGGGCCCCCAATCTCTCCTCGTAGGGCTCTGCCTGCAGGCCCCTAACCATGCAAGTGGCCCTCCTCTGAACCCTCTTGAGGTTGTTCACATCCCTCTTGAAGTGTGGCACCCAAAACTGGATGCAGTATTCCAACTGCGGCCTGACCAATGTCGCATAGAGCGGAAGTATCCCCTCCCTGGACTTGTTTGTCATGCACCTGCTAATACATGATAAAGTGCGGTTAGCTTTACTGATTACTTTGTCACCTTGACGACTCATGTTCATCTTGGTGTCAGCTATGACTTGGAGATCCTTTTCCACGGCTGTGCCACTGAGAAGGTCATCCCCCAGCCTGTAAGCGTGCTGGCGATTCCTTCTCTCCAGGTGCAGCACCTTGCACTTGTTCTTGTTGAACTGCATCCTATTTTGTTCTGTCCACTTTTCCAACCTGTCCAGATCCACCCAAATTCATTACCTACCCTCTAGTGTGTTAAATTTACCCCATAATTTGGTATCATCTGTGAATTTGGACAGGGTGCTCTCTACACCTTCGTCCAAGTCAACGATGAAGACACTGAATAGCACAGGTCCAAGGACCAAGTCTTGTGGGACTCCATTGCCCACATCTTTCCTGGTTGATCCTGACCCATCCACCACCACTCTCTGGGTGCCACCCTAAGCCAATTTGCCACCCACCTGGCCATGTAATCATCTACATCACAGCCACTCAGTTTATCTGTGAGAATAGGATGAGATACTGTATTGAAGGCCTTCTTAAAATCTAAGTAGATGACATCTATCTCGATTCCTGCATCTAAACATTTTGTGACCTGGTCATAAAAAGAACCAAGGTTAGTCAGGCAGGGATCTACCTGCTATGAATGGCTGGTTGCCCTTCAGCATTATTTTTTCCACTGGACTCCCACAAATGTAATCCTTAATAATTTTTTCAAAGGTTTTCCTGAGGATAGGGGTGAGACTAACCAGTCTATAGTTATCTGGAGCCTCCTTCCTCCCCTTCTTGAAAATAGGGACTACATCGGCTCTTTTGCAGTCCTCTGGAACCTGACCTGAGCACCAAGAGTGCTTTAACAGATGAGGTGATGAAAGATCTCTAACTGGTGCTTAGGCTCTATCTCCTGAATACTTGAAAGTTGTGGGGGTGGGGATACTCCCAGAACAGCTTCACTGTCTCTTTTCCAGGCTTGGTTGAGATAAGTACTTTCATTGCCATTGTAGAAGTATAGACATGTCTGTTGTCAACAGCGACAGTGCCTAATAGAATTGGGGTTCCATGGTGCTAGGGGGTGCACATATACAAAATTAAACCAACACCTATGTTAATCAAAGTCTGTTGTGTTGATTCAAGTATTTGCTTAAAGTATTAAGTGAAGTCAGACTTCTCTTTTTCTTTTAGTTCAACTGAACTACTTCATTCATCCCTAACTAAAAAGTTCACCAATGGATGTGAAATAATATGGTGTATACCCTTCTGGATAAGAAGGTAAGGCAGTATGAAAACATTTTGTTAACATACAGCTTAGTAGGGAATTTTGGATTTAAAAATAGGGGGCCTTTGCTTGCTTACTCATGTGAGCTGCAAGGACTACTTGAAAGCAAAACGATTTGTAGCAACATCAGGGCATAGCTTTCAGTCTCCCTGTAGATTCAGGGGCCTCACTGTGGTGCTGTCAAGAGCTCTGCAATTCATGACTCTGAGGGCTAGCCACCTTGACTGGCTCGATCCCATGAGAAATGATAAGGACAGAGTGGATCCCACCTCTCTCTGGGGATTATGTGCCTTACTCAAAGATGTAGAGAAGACAAGTCATCCATTTGGGATCCACAGTCTAGAACCCTCCCTATGGGGTTGCCAAACCCAAGATTTTTTTTTTAACTGACAATCTGAAAACTTTTTACTGACAGCCAAACTTTTATTTACTGACACATAGTTTTACTGATATACACTTTACATAATGGAAATGTAACTCTTCTGCCAGACCCCAGGTAGAAGGGCTTTGTAAACAGTAAAACATTTTGATTGTCAGTAAGAAGTTTGCAGTAAAAAATATTCCTTGGGTTCGCAACCCTGTTTCACTGCAGTGATGGCTTTCCACTGTGCTTCCCCCACTCCCTGGTTAGCAGTCTTGTACTCACTCCCACACCGTGATCACTCCAATTGCACCCTGCATCATACTGCCCCCTCCCCTCCCCACCAGTTCATACCCTCAGCTTTACCTCTGCTGGATTTGCTCTCTGTGTCTTGATGAGGACTCCTAAACAAGCCTACCTGTGACTTAGTATTATTATAGATAGCCTGAGATGCAGCGTCAGCAAAACGTGGCTGCGAGAATGCTTCCTGCAGGGTGCTGTATGCCCACTTGGGCACCAGGTAGTGCTACTGTAGTGAAGCTACAGCTTCTTAGCATTTTTTTTCTGGACTCTACTGTCAGCCATTCTTTCTCTGATGTTTTTACTGACAGTCAGTAAATTTACTTACAGTTGACGTTCCTCCTCCTATATCCTTTCTTTAGGTAACTGATTCAGGATATGCAAAATTCAGCAATATCTTTCTTTGCCTGAGAGAATTTAGATCCACATCTCCCACCTCCCACAAGACTGCCCTAAATCCCAAGCTGTGAGCTAAACAGGAGCTCCTGTTAAAGCTGGGCTAAAGGGCAGAATATAATGAGACACTCACTGTGGGAGGGTATATGGGAGAGTGGGTGGAGAAAGAGAGAACAAGTGAGAGTGCATGTCTCTGTAGCCTACTGGTTCAGATATTTGCTTAGGAGTGGGGAGTCCTGGGTGCCAGTACCTGCTTCCTTGTTTTAGTATTTGGTATTAAACAGTCACCTTTTGGGTGATCTCCCATTCCTAGGGTTTACTAAACATGCATGTCTAGGGAGCCCAGCATATGCAGAATTGTTGTTCATTGTATTTTTTTCCTAATCACTTAAAATATCATTACTGCATTTGCTAGCAATTTCCTTGGAACTTTTTAGACTGTAATATTCTTTTTAGACTGTAATAGCCTTATATTATGACTCTCAACCAGTGCTTAAACTGTTTCTTTTCTCCATCCTTGTTGTGAGTTGGTCACATGACTAACAAAAAAGACAACATGACAAATTTCAACCAAAACAAATCCCACATTTTTGACAAGCACTGAATACATTAGAATTCTTCTCCTGAAGCTTTAATAAACTAATTAAAAAAAGAATTTAATAAAGGAGACCAGTGATTTAAATCATACAGGGAAACAAACAGTCTGAATAGAATTTTTAACATCCTACCCTATTTAGCAGAAATTATCTGTGGATTTTCAGAAATGTGTACCTACAGCAATACAACTCTGTCTGCCATGTCTGTAAATTCATAAAATACCTTAAAGTGTCTGTGGAATCATCTTCAGCCCTTTCTAGAGCGTCTTTTTTGGACTTGGTAAGGAAACACTAATCCTGCATCCTGGAAAGCGTACTGAGGTATGCTTTTGGTTGTCATACTCTCTGCTGGGTATTTTTATTCTCTATTAACTATTTCCCTCTTCTTACTGTAGCTTCCTAATATTTCTTATCAGTTCAGTAGAGAACAATATGCTCTGAATCAGTACTCTTTATATTTAACCTTGCTTGCAGAAAATTTCTTTACCCCAGCTTTGTAGCAAGCTGACAATACTTAGCTTTGATGCCCAGCGAATGTGTACTGAAGTCAAGTGATATTTTAAGACTTCCAGGAGCACTACTATGATGTCAGCTTTAGGGAGCTCTGGAAGGCTAGCTGATGGTAGGGTAGCTGCCTTTGAGAAAGCATTTAGTGCCTATAAGAAGAGTATTATCTACTGCATCAGGCTTAGGCTCTGCGGGTGCACAGCCTCAGGAGCCTGTGGTGCTTCCACGGCTGGCAGCTGTGGAAATTCAATTTCTGTTGAATAGGGCCATTAATGAGTAACAAAAGAACTATGTGCTTCAGTTAATATTAACAGCAGAGCTCCAACTGGGTGTCTAGAGATGCAAAAGTCATGGTAAATTAAAGCACATCTAATTCAGAGCAACATTTATTGCAACCTGGTTGTACCATTGGTAGTAAATCCTGCATGATTTCCATTCAGAACAGTGGGAAGTTTAAATTTTGGCAGGCAGTGGATTTCTGGGACTCTGTCCATTTCCTGTCGAGAATACAAACCATTTCTCTGATTATGATGTGAGAGACATTAATTGAAATTGCCTAGCAGGATAAGCTTCCTTGAATATGTACAAGGAAGGTATCACATTAGAGAGATGTTCAAGTACAAATATACAAAAAACTATATAAAGTGCTCACCGATGGAGTCAACCTTGACTTGCTGAATAAATAGCAACCATTGACCTATGCTGCTGCCTTAGTAAAGGTGCGGAGATATAAAAATTAACAAGGCTAAATATAAAATAACATGAATGATAGAAAAACAGTCATTAACCTCATAAAGAGCTCAGATTGTTGGTGCCAAACAGATAAAGCATCCAGTGGAGTTGCTTCTGATTTATACTTGTATAACTGACAGCAGAATCAGACCTATTTGAATTGATGCTATTCAAATAGTGGAGCAGAATGGAATAGGCAGGTTAGTTTTTTTTGTATTCACAGTTACCAGTGTGATCTTCCTTCTGTAGCTCCCTGAAAGGTACAGCCCTTCTGCTCTCAGCATCTGTCCGTGCTCTTCTTTTAGAGCAGGGCGCTGCATGAAATGGAGTCTCCAGGCAAGCCCTAGATAACAGCCCATAGGAGGTAATGTCTGTCTTCCTTACATGGATTTTCTTGGTCCTTTTCAGGTCCCCCTTCCTCTTTCAGATCACCAAGTTACTTCCGATGATGTGTGCCTTTTTAGGGCCCATTAAAGGTTTGGTTCCATTACTGAAGCATCCCAGTTTCAGCTTATTTATTAGCCCCAAATGCTCCCCCACTTTCCTAAATAGGTCCCAATAGGGAGCACCTGTTCTGTCATTGGGAGCTGGGATCCACTTGACATAAAGGTTTAGTCATCCTGTGACAATTTGGAACTTCCTAAAACTAACTTATTTTTTAAATAGCATTGGAGCCACTTACTTTTAAATGACTGGCTTCAGAGGCTGATAGATTTTAGAGATTTTATACAGATCATTAACCTAGAGCCTCACTCCTTGTGAGAATTGGTGTTTTTTCTTATGAAGAATATTTCCCTTAACAGTGTGTATATTTTTGATCTTTCCACCTCTGTATCTGAAGGGGAGGAAAGGAATGGTTTAAGAGGAGAAATTCTTTGCAGTTTAACTAAAAAATCTCACTAAAAATAAGAAGCAGTTTCTCAGACAAGGGGAAGTAATAGAAGCAAGCTATTTGCTGGGCAATGAACTTGGTAGCCATTGTTTTAGAAGCACTGCAGAAAACATGAGCACCCCAGTCTTATCTGAGAGCCTTTTAAATATTCGTAGATTTATCTTTACAACACTGAAGTGAGGTAGGCCAGCATTATCCTCCCCCTTTTACAGATAGAGACCACAGATCTAAAGCACAAGGACTAGATTTTCAAAGGTATGTAGGTTTCTAGAGGTGCAGACAGGCACCTAAGGGGATTTTTCAAAGGAGGCAAAGCTTTTTAGTCATATAAACTCCTATTGAAATCAATGGCACTTTTCCCACTTCGCCTAGGTAGGCACTTTTGTGAATTCCACTAGGGACCTGTCTCTCTCTCTTTGAAAATCTGGCTGTAAGGTCACACCAGAAGTCTAGCAGATAGTCAGGAAATGAACTGGGCTTTCATGTAGCCAACTACCCTGCCTTAGACACAAGACCACACTTACTCTTCTTTTGTCACTGTTTGAATCAAGTTTTAATGAAGGCTCAGGATTATAATCATCTTAGATGGCTTGTTAATGTTCAGTTTTATAATAAGAACTTCAGCACATATGTAGACCCTTATCATACAAAGACATCATGCTTTACAAAAGACATACAGATGTCTAGTCATATAAAATACAGGCCCAAACTAAGAACTAAAAGCCAGAAAAAAAACACGAGAGCATTCAAATTGGAGTGAGAGATTGGTACCATGGCAATCTCTGAGGAGCGAAGGTTCAGCATATAACGTCATATAATATTGTTGAAGAGCTGATAATTCATTAGCAGGCAATGATTTGGAAGAATGTTTTCAACAAGTTATGACTAGCTTATAGACTAAATCCACATAATTAACAATGCTTGGCTAGGACTGAAGGATGGCTACAACTTTTCTTGCTGATGACAGAATCTCAGATGAGAGAGTGAGAGAGGGGAGAATGGGAATCTGACCAACATGGACTTGAAAAGTTGTTTGGATCAGTGACTTTGACATATCAAATTGAATAGGAACAGTTCTTGGCAAGCTGAAACACAATGCTTTATGTATTGTTTTAATACTTAAAACATTTATTGCCCAGTTAATAATTCACGAACAAAAACAAATAGTTATATTTTTAAACACAAATTTCTTTGCTCACAACTTCATTCTTATGGGAGTCACTCCTGCAATATTATAGTAACGGATACTGGAGTACATTATCAGATATCTAAACAAGAAGAATAATTTATGCTGATTAATTTTTGTTAGTGTAAGGATTCTGCTAATATTGTTTTATTGCATTCATTCATTTGTTCATTCATTTTTTATAGGAGTCTTTAAATGGTGTCTTTTGAGGAATATGGGTGGGGGCAGGGTTTCTGCTTGTTTTTTGTTCTTGTTTTTTAGATTTGAAATACCAGATTTTCCTTTGTTTTTTCCTTTGTTACAGCAACGTAGCAGGGCTCTAGAATCTGTGTAGCACAGTGGTGGGAAATGTATTTGCTCTGCTGAGAAGCAGGGTCTGCTGGTAGGTCTAAATTTTGGCATGTAGATATACCATAAGCTTTGTAATCATGGGAGATTTAATCTAGGTTTAATCATGAGTTTTCTTCTTTTGCATGCGCATATCCGTAATGTAGCCCTATAGTTGCATTACTTGAAAGATTTGGAAGATACCAAATAAACTTATCCTGAGTTGCTTTTTTTTTAACTTGGTAACTGCAATGAAAATGCAATGGCGAATCACAACCATTAATATATAACAGTCTCCCAATCCAATCCTACACACAGTCTTGTCATGTTTCTGTGTCCTGACCCTTGAACTGAAATAGCCTTTATGTCTTCTGCTCAGACAACCCATTTCCTCCTTGTCTGCAGTTTCTCCAGCTTTGCTTCTTTCAGTGTCTAAGCTGGTGGAAGAACATTCGCTAAAATGCCCCTGTATCATTATGCAACCAATTAGCCAGAGGCTGACCCCAATATCCCGTATAACTTTTAGAGCAAAGTAAGCAAAAAAAATCCAATGAGTTCAGCTCCTCTGAAAGGAAACTTCAACTCTTCAGTGAAAATGCTTTGGAAGCTGCCAGGTGATCATAGAATCAGTCAGACCAGACAGCAGTGCAAGGGAGAGATGGTGGAAATTCAAGCAAAACACTTCTCTTGGGTGCTGTCCTAAGAAGCTCCACATTTTCTGAGCTGGACAGTGCAGTGCCTCAGACATGGAACTCCAGTACAGTATAGAGCTGGAATGGGTGTCAGCTTTTAAACCTGGTTTGCTGCTACTCTTTCCCCTTTCTCCTGCAACAACCAAACCTGGGGAGAGGGAGGGAGGACAGAGTGAGAATGCTGGCCATGAGTCTCAGGATGTCTTCCTTCAACTGGATAAGGATGGCATAGTGGATGAAGCATTCTCAAAAGAACCATGCAACAATATACCATTTCAGCAAAATAAGAAGATGAACTTATGAAAAATGTTATGGAGTATTTGGGTGGGTTTTAAATCTTAACTCCAACGGGGTGGGTAGATCTTGTACCATTACGCTCACCCAGCCGCTTCTTCCAACACCCGCTCCTCCATTGTTCTTCTTTTTCAAACACCTTATGCAAAATGGTAGAAAAGCAGTGTTAAAAAATCCCTGCAACATGATAGCTTACAGTGGCTGACGTGGTACTCCATTTTATTAATGAAAGTGAAACAAATAAAAGCTTTTTGGCTCTGGCCCAGGCAAAACATAGCTTAAACATAATAACTTAAAACATAACGTAATTAAAGCTCATTGAACAAGCTTTAGTTAAAGCACCCCCACTGCCACTTTGAAGCATGGGGTTGCTGATACACGAGATGTGGAGGCTGCTGGAGGCACGCTAATTAGGATGTTTCAACAGACTTGAATAATCGAGTCTGCTGCGGCACTCTGTAATTACAGTGTATTGGAGCAACCTTGCTATACATCTTCAGGCACCCAAAGATCATAGGAAACAGTACCATGCAGTTGCTCAGAATATGTTCTGACTTTTAATATGGCATGGTAATACTATTATCTAAATAAAATATGCTAAATGTCTTGTGTGACAAGGAAGGCATGTATGCAATTGGCATGAGATAGCTAACATAGGGTAAAAATCTAGTGAAGATAGGCAGTTGATAATGTTCTGATGAGTTAGCAGGTGTGCCCTATATTTTTAAATCAACTTATTAACTGTCATGAAAACTATAAATGTCTTTGTCCCCACTAGGTTTTTACTTTGTTACCTAATTCATGTTAAGAGCACCTTGATTTTCCTAGTAAGGATATACCCTTAGGTTAAATACAAACAGTGAAACATCCCAAGGCTAAATTGATTCAATCTTCACAGGTTAGTCTAAGCTCCATAGATTGAATCGATAAGCAAGTGAACAGACATTCACTTTTGATTCTGGAAATGTAGCAACATGCCTGAAGTGGCTCAAGCCAGAAGCCTGGTTGGGGGTGGACACTAGAGCATGCCTCCCTGATTGTCTGGAGCAAACAGCTTGGGCCAAGGCTAGCCCTCCCATCCTGTGAGGAAGGGTTTGGGGGTGGTGGTGCAAAGCATCCTGGGATGCTGGTGGACTGTGAGTTGACTTGAATCTGGAGGGGATCAAGACAGAAGTTTACTAAACCAATTTAAAATAAATCTGTTAAGTCTGATACTATATTCATCCAGATTTATCTTAAACTCGTTTTGGGTATTTTGAAAATGGTTTATGTCCATTGAACTTCTGTTGTGTTACAGAAGACAGATTTGACTTCTGTTGTGTTAGAAACAGACCTGAACTGGTTTCTGATCACTTATACTGGTTTGTGCGTAACTTCTGTCCCTAGCTCTAAGGGCCTGATGGACTTTATAGCATACCTCTGGGATATTCCATTCTTGCCCCTGATTTGCTTTCTCTTTCCCTGGTATCTTTCTACAGTGAGGAGGGAGAAAAGTGCGTACAACCGTCTCTTCTGGATCTTCACCAGAGACAGCAGAATTGTTATGTTTCTGTGCGAGTACAAGCTATTAAGATCAGTGGCATCAGGAAAAAAAGATCCAAAGAACAGACCTAGTTCCCAAGATTCTGCTTTCAAGTTTCATTGGAAAAAAAAAAAGTAATTTCTGCTAAAACATTACATACAGTCACAATGTTGGGGGGAGGGGGTAGATTTTCAGGTTCCTCAAAATGAATAGCTGATCATTCCAAATAATATTTTGTAGGTTTTCCCCCAGCTTTGCAAAACTCCAGTTGAGACTGTCAAAATATTTGTGACCTAAGGTCTATTTGAGCTCAAGAGACATTTGAACATGGCACCCCAAGCTGTAAAGGGAAAAAAAAAAAAAGTGTATTTCACACAGCATGACACAGCAATAATTTATTCAAGAAGCCTTTTTTTTAAATAGGGCATGGAGTTACAAATTATTAGTTACTTTAAATACATTTTTACAACTGTTATTTCTAATACAAAGTGGTTCTTTGCCTGTGGGAATTTAGGTGAGATCAATAATATTAATTTTGCTTCCATTTGTACATGCTGTCTGCACTTGGTGCTGTTGGGGAAATTGGTTTTAATTTTGAAAGGACTATTTTAATACATATTCTGTGTAATAATCTCTGGGGACCATTAAAAAAACACCCTAGTCTTGCAAGATTGGAGATATATACCACACAACTTAATTTTCCATTGCATTTCTCTTACAAACAATATAAAAATGTATTTATGGTTTTCAAATGGTGTCTCTACAGATTTAAAGACAAGTTGCTCATTTCTGTCCCCAGAACTTAGTTTGGTTTCAATGGCACTGTTCAAAATGAGTGAGGAGGAAAGAAATTGGTGCAAAATGAAAACAAAGGGTAGGAGAAATTACAGAGAGAAGTAGAACTAACTCTCTCCCCTTGCATATTGTAAGGTTGGAAATCCATCTTCATTACTGCAATCCACTCTTTGCCAGTTTCCCTGTCACCTATAAACCTGCTTTCTGTGATCCAGCTCAGATAGTTTCTAAATTTACCATATGTATTCACCATTATGCGTACCTCACAGTCCCACGTCTGCTTACTGCTGCTTGCTTAAATGTACTGAACATCTCTCTCTACAGCACACTTAAAATAATATGGTTGTCATCAGTGGGCAGAGAGGAAGCTCGGTACCTTGCCAAAGAGATCCCAAGCTGTTTCAGAAGCATGGAGATATGTCAGGTCTATCCTTGCAATAATTACGTTGTTTTAGTTTAGTGTTCATAAATAGTAATTTTCCCGAAAGAAGGATTCCATATGGGAATATGTACATTGTAGTCAAAGGTGCAGTCAACTTAAAACTAGTTAGCCCATGTATTGGTAACTTGTAGTTACAGAAGTATGGAACTCATTGCATTCTAACTACCTGAGCATATACCCAGCTTCTCCAGGGGGGTTTGCAGTCAATATTGAGTGTTGGATGCTTTGACTATATTATTATCAATAGCTAAGCTCATATAGTTTAAAGCTAGCTTCACAGCAATGCAAGCAGCAGTCGCATGCTGATTGCAGTGTAGGCATACCATAAGGCATGAAATCTTTTGCTACCATAATGAACTATTGAACAGCCTAGGCAGTTGGATGCATCATTGTATGAATAACCAAGGGCCCTGCAGGATGACTCTTATAACAAATAAGATGACATTGTTATTCTATTATTTATGATATATGATAAAATAATCCCAATTACTGTTAAACTCATTACTGGCATTTTGCTGTCTTTAGGTAATGGTGACTTATTCAGAGCAATTTTTATTGAACAGCGTGAAGCTTTCAGTATAGTTGATCACGTTTCATTGGTAAAAATGACACATGCAGGGCTTTCCTGGTCCAGCTCTGTCATGCCTGAATGATAATTTGTCAAATCACAGTCAAGGAAAGGTTTGTAAAGAGGTGCAATAGGAACTGGTGTTTATCTCTGCTCTGTTCATGTTTTGGTCACCAATTTTGTACTGTTTATTATTATGGTGATAATTATAACACAGAACATTTGCAAACCTTTGGGATCTTTTTGCTGAATTTGAGGTAATTGCAGATTTCTGGAACACATTTTGCTGAGGAAGCCTCAGGAAACAGAAGCTTCTCCAATCACTTCTGAGCTATTTCCTGTCAGAAATTCCTCAGACGGGACATGTCACAAGGCAGTGCCATACGGATAAGTCCCAGGTTAGGTCAGCGCACTTGCTTCTGAATTGGAAGCAGTATGTAGTCATATTAGTACAGTGCTATAGATAGCCAAATAGGTTCTGCTTCTCACCGAAGACATTTGGAGAATGTGGATCAGCTTACCAGCCAAACTCCACTTTTCTGGGTCCCTGTCACCCTCTCCCCACCTTGCACTTTGCTCTCTTTGGATAATGGATTATGCAGAGCAATTTTTATTGACTAACATGCCAAAATGTCAAAGCTGTCATCAGGGTATATTAGGTCTCACACAACTCTACATTAACATGGCTATGCTGATTCTGGTTCTGGTGCACTCATGAAGTCCTGTGCTGTACAGACATATCCTTTGGTCCTCATGCAGCAAAACGTGAACAATTATCACCTTTAAGCCTATGCAAAGTCTAATACTTTTCTATTTTCCTAAAAGTGTGACTTACATTGAATGCAAGGTAGTTTTTTCCATTGCCTATGTGGACAAACCCTTAACTATTATTGTGCGATAATCACTGATTTGTACAACTTTTCAATGGGTACATAATTTGCTGTAAAATGCTTTTTTCAGTAGTCTCCAAAACCTTTGTGTTGGCTTTGATTTGCCAAAGAACTTTTGTCAGAAAAAAAAATCCTGGCCTAGATTCGGTGAATAGGTTCCTCCTTCACGCAGTACCCTAGTGGTTGGGGCACGTAGTGAATATGGGAGACTCGCATTCAGTTTCCTTCTCTGAGCATTTGAACTTCTAGTTAACTGCATATTACTGTTTCTGTGTAGACAAGTTCAAGGGAAAATCATCTCAGCTGCTGTGATGTTATAGCTGTTAGGAAATTATTACCTTTTAACCAAATTAAATAAAAAGGGATTAATTTGGCAAATCCAGGACCCAGTAACTAGTTTGAGGTTAGGCCGGCAGGGAGAAATATCGCCATGTGGAAGAGGAATACTGTTTCTATAAGGTATGAAATGACTGCAAAGCCACTTCACAGAGCACACTTTAGTCTCTATACACTGTTCTCTTGTATGGCCCATTCATACAGCTTCTTCTTTGTCCTTCTTACACAACAGAACTGCTCTATTTTTACTGCCAAGGTGCCTTCTTCAGTTGCAGAGAAGTAGGCTGTAGTTGTCTTTAGTGATCAGTTCTCACTTCACATGGAGCAGTAGGAAATGGGGCTATTGTATCTGCAAGCTTTTAGCAAAATGGTTCTCTAAATTGGTCTGTCTTGTAAGTGCATTATCACATTTCCCATTGAACCTGCTTTAGCTGTGCATGTTTCCCACTCATTTCAACAAGACTCTATGCTATTCATTGCACCCCCTTTCTTTAACTTTTGGTGGAGAAGGGGTTTCATGCATCTCTCCCAGCCAAAAATGGCCGTTCAGCAACCTTTGAGTCTGTTATCTTAGCTTTAAAAAGCAGAATTTATTGGCTTGTTTTCTCCTTACTCTTTGGCATTGTCCATGTGCAGCTGGCTTCTGCAGATGTTTTTTGAGAGGAGTTGGTGACTTTTAAAACCTTGCAAATGTCGGCAATGTTACAAGTTCCTGTTACTTTGGGAGAGCTGCAGCACACAAAATACATCTTCCATCAGCGAATGCTGGCTCCTTTCCCTACCCTTTTTAATATAGTCCCCTACCTTGTACAATAGTAAGAGAAAGAAGATCTGTACTTTTAATAAACAAATTAAGATATGTTACTATGGTATGTATACTTGGGTTACTACAGACAGCATAGGATGGAAAATGCAAGGGAATATATCTGCTAATAGAATAAAAGAAAATTAAACGTTGCTTTCTATTTCCTTTTTCTACTTTTCACAGTGAATTTAATATAACTTTTCATTTTCAGTGTGCTGGTTTCGCAGTTGAATTTCTAATAACAAACATTGTTTTTCCTCTCTTTCCCTTCTTGTTCTTTTCTTGTTCTTTTCCTGATGCTCTCATAATCACCATACTGTTTATAGATAGCTTCCACACAACAAAGTGGTGACACAACCCCTTTCTCTTTTGCTACATTCTCCTGCTAATAGAAGTCTTCTCTTTATACAGCTTGTTTTAATGTGGTTTATTTTTCTGATCTTTTGAAGGAAAGGATGCAATGGAGAGAGAGATGCTGCTGAAAAAAGTACTTCTGTGTGATTGTTATTCATTTGTTAATGCCTGTCTGGGATACAGATAACAGATGCAGGGAACTTGGACATCTGCGTAGGGAACCTGTGTAGATTTTTGCTCTCTATGAAGTGAAAAGTAGTAGGCAGGGTTCAGCCCTTTAATTAAAGTGATCACTGCCTGGAGTTAGAACATCTTAAGGGTACTTTAAAAACTCAGACTCTTGAACAACTTAAGACCCCAATGAGCCACAGCAGCTGCTTTGTCAGGATGTTGCTGGGTAATGACAGGTCATGCACACGATTAGTTCACTAACATTGGAGCCAAATGCCTATTGCAAGTGTGGCCATTATAAAAGGCAATACCCAAAACCAATAATTTTCCTGACCTCTTGGGGACTGATAACTTGGGCATAAATTACATTGAAAAATTAAGGAAACAAGCAATATTTCAAAGAGAATGTCAAACGCTGCCTTTCCGCAAGTGCCATAAGAAAGAGTCAAGAGGGCCATTTATGAATGTGGACAGAGCATACCTGGGTCAAGAGGCCAGAGGTTTCAATTTCAAATGTAAGGAAGCCAAGCGTTTCTTCAAAGCAAATAGTCTTTGACACTCACCACACACAAAATATGGGCCATTTTGCTTTTAGCTGGGTATATTTGTTTTTTTTCCTGTTGTAGGTTTCATAGCATAATAGGAACCACTGCATGTGTGTTTCTTCGTGAAATTCTTATGCATCAAGCTTCAGCGAGGTTTTTCCTAGTTAAATATTTTTCATGAAAAAATGTATACATTTTTCATAGTGTAGAATGTGCAAGAAACCACTGGAAACAAATAATAAATCTTTAGGAAAGGGAAGACAAATGTCTGCTTTACATTACAGTCCTGGGGAGTTGGTCTTAATAGGACTGCTGCAGGATTACTGTCTTAATAGTATAAATTATATTAAAAAGGCTGTGAAGTTGCCAGTATGTGAATAAGCCTGCCAGGAATAGCTATGTTAGCTTTTTCTGAGCTATTACATACAAGAGCTACTTGATTTGGATTTTATCATTTGTAGAAGGGATATTTCAAATTGCTTTCCCTTCTGCTAGAAACATAGATTTTAAGAGGGTGCTTACAACTAGTCTAGGATTTGATATGACAGATATTTATATTTAATGCAGAGCAAAACACAAAATACACTTAACCTTTATTCAGTTTGCATTGTAAATGTATTCTACTTTCTTTCAACCAAAGTGAATTATATTAATAACTTGTTATTGTTAAAATGTCAAGAGTATTTTCTTTCCCTTTGAATTATCATTTTTGTGTTCAGGGTATTGGGTTTTGCTTATCACTCCTGACATGGAAAGGGAGAAATGTAATCTTAAGTGAAATGTTCAGACTTTTCCTGAATAGGTAGGTTATTTCTTTTAGATTAGCTGAAGTAATAGTTACTGAGCTGACATATGGAATGTGGAAGGAGACAGGAACCAGACATTGTACTGAAACTGAAACTCACTCTCTCATTTAAAGATACAGAGTCTCCGGGACTAATAGACTGATGTGCACAACATGTCAGGTAGTACCATTTATGGCACGCCTTTTAATTTTCAGTAAGCAGATTTCAAGTGTACTTCAATGGGATAATAATAAATATATAAAACCAAGGTTGAAATATTTGTTTAGCAATGAAATCTGAGATTTGCTTACCTTTTAATATTCCCCCCTATTTTAAGTGACTTTAATACAATACAGTATCCTTTCATTAACCAGAGAGACCGTGAATAGTTTCCAATTCTCTCTGTTTTGGAAACAGGCATTCTGCCTCTTGAAAGAGTTAAATTGTTAGAAGTATAACAATTAACACCATCCTGGAAACTGAGGGTTGTGGGCCAGGGTCTTTTATAGTTTGGAATGACAATTCTTGATCTTTTTCTCTCCATTTAACATTTCATATTTCTCCATAGCCCCCCAAAAACAAATAACGTAAAAAACCTGAAGCATCTTTTTAGTACACTGTTCACAGAAATACAGCAGGCATTCCTGCTTATGGTTTTGCTCCAGCAAACCAAATCAAATTCAAATTGATGTCTTCATCACAAAGTCTATTTGGATCTAAGATGGATGAAATGTTCTACTTTAATTAGAGCCATTCCTTCCAGCTCCATAAATAAAAGTACTGCTTTATATTCCATCAGCAGGGAAAGTCTGGTTACAAGGTTGGCAGCAGCAACAAAGCTTTCCTTATTGTTATGAAGCAAAAATGCTCAGTTGGCTCAAATCAAGTGCCTGTGTGCGCGCGCACGTGTGTGAATCCTGTCCTCATTTTCAAATTAACTACCGCCTTCTCCTAGTAGCTATTAAGGATTCACTTAGTTAGTGTAAAAAAAAAAAAAAAAAAAAAAAAAAAAAAAAAAA
>NW_017729024.1:5564311-5577194 GCF_001723915.1 Gavialis gangeticus | reverse complement strand
AAAAAAAAAAAAAAAAAAAAAAAAAAAGCTGTTGAGCTTCAGTATTGGAGACAACAGTAATTCTTTTCACCAGCTAAATTTCTTCCCTTTTTGATAGAAGCAAGGATTATAGGACCTGAATCTTTGGTGGCATCACTGGTTTTCACAAGGTAGAGTTCCTTCCCAAAAGTGTTATTCAGTATTTCATATCCTTGCTACTTTTCTCTGTTTTCATTCTGAGGAAGCATTTGTATCATGCATGGTCCCAGATACAGCTTTTCTGACGCTTATAAATTACAGTGAATTTCTTAAACTAAACATATGGGATGAATGCATACTGCAACACAGATATTGTTTTAAATTCTTGTCTGTTTTGAAAGCACTGCTGTTCAGTGGAAAGAACTCAGAACGTTTTGGACAGTGTCATATTTACTAGATATGGAAGCAGCATTGAGCTGTATCTTGCCAGTTCTTAAATTATATAGAAGAAGCTAGTTATTCTTCACTGCAGTGAGGCTGGAAGATGAAGCATATGGAAAGAGCAGCTAGTTCCATCATGTTGTCCTGTAATTGTAAAGCTGCCTATACTACCTTCCCTTAGTTATGAGCTAATTCCACTTGACAAATTATTTTTCTTCTTCCTTCTTCCTTAGCAGTCTTCCACATTAACAGGTCAAGAGTTTATTAAGAATATATTTATTAGAATTACTGCTGTATTTAACCTCTATTTATAAACTTAAACTTTGTAATGCAGGATTTTTTTCTTAATAACAAATGTATTCATTAAAAAACAGAGCAAAGCCAGTACTTTTTCCATGTTATAAAATATAGAGTATTTACTCGACTTTTAACAAGAAGTTGAGACTGAATGTGCTGCATTCCTAGGGAGTGTATTTTAGATGAACATGATTTCATTTATCAGCCATTTACAAGGCAACCTCTATTTTTAGGTCTGTTAAAAAACAAGCAAACCCTACAATAGCATCCTTGATAATCAGAACTATGTTCCCTCTCTGACCTACACAAAAAAGATCTTTATTACGAAATGAAGTGGGGGTGGGGGGGAACATTTCTCATGTCTTTTCTTTAACAAAATTTTCTTATTTTTGAATTTGTCTGTTCAGTTGTGGAATCAGCTCTTGCCTAAGACTCTGCCAGCTGAATGTTTGTGGAGAATCAAGGAGATGTTTTAATTTAATAAAGTTGCCTAAGTGGAGATGATGGGGGAGATGTATGAAAGCCCAGTGGATTATGTGTAAGGCTAGGAGCCAGGATGCCTTAAGTTCTATTCCACTCTGTCACTGAATGACCTCAGTCATTTTTTTGCTCTGGCAGAGCACTTGGCAAACATCATTTAGTTAAGTCTTGTATAATCATATCCCTTCATGATAAAAAAAACAAAAAGAAAAACAAACCCAAAACACAACCCCCTCCTAATATTTCAGTTTTTAGTAACCAACACAGTCACAGAGGTAATGCTCTTTCATAAAGCAAGTTCAGAGACAGGATGGGATCCCAGCTACTTACTTCTTACTCCTGTGTATAATCCAAAAAGTAATTTTGCAAAGCTAGCCAATTAACTTTCTGACCCTCAGCTTTCTAAGCTTGATCTGTAAAATGGGAGTAACAATACTCACCTATTCGTAGCTGTAGACAACTTAAATCCTGTCCTCTTAGACATTATTTGCCTACTGGTCACTGGTCCATTTTCAAGATTCAGAAGCTTCTATTTCTCTTAGATGTAAGGAGATTAACTAATGCAGGAGGTTAGGTTTAAAGGGATGTGTTTTAGTCAGCATATGTAACATGGGCTAAGTACAGATTTTTAAAAAGCCCCTGGCAGAAAGTGCTTCAACTATTGGACTTTACTTGAAATACTATATGTTAGAACATGTTTCAACCAAACAGAGGTGTTCTGTTTTGGGGAGGACTCAGTGCCTGCCTGCCTGCCTGCCTGCACTGGCCAAGGCCAGCAGGTATGGGGGGTACTCCTGAATACCTCCCAGGAGGCTGCTGGAGTAGCCCCTCCAGCTCTGCCCCCTCCAGTTGGGGACTTTGCAGGGAACTTGCACTGTGACTGTTGGCTGTAGGGAGCCATAGGCGGGGAAGGAGTCCCCCTGCCTGAGCTGCAGTTCACTGTAGGGCTGGGGTGGCTGCAGGGACAGAAACCCCCATCTAGCTCTCCACCCCCCCGGTTAGGCTGTGGCTGACAGCTGGCTGGGATCATAGGCTGTCACTGACTTGGGTCAGTGACAGCCAAGGGGACAGGGCTGTCTTGGTGTAGGCAGAGCAGATGAGGCAAGCACACTACCCTGCACGGGGCCTAGGATGCAGGTAAATGTGACCTAGCTTACTGCTCAATGGATGAGGCACAGGCATTGTAAAAAATGCTCTAACCTAAGCACTTTCCTTTGATAACACACCTATCAAGAGTTAACTTAGAGCATGATCTGCCATTTTTAAAGTGCTTTAAGTCTCATGAATGTCTGCTCTGTTATGGCTTTAAAGTGCTTTCTGCATGCTTAATGCATGTTAAATATAAGATCTGTACCTAGCTGTGAATACCATGGCAGAAGACTTGGAAAGGGCTTGCTGGCCAAAGCGTGTCCAGTTTAAACAATCCTATTGCCTTTATAGGGAGTTTATCCAGGTTCTAAGAAATAGTCAAAGATGCATGTCATTAAACCTAGTCATCAGAAAGTCCAAGGATCACTCATTAGCTGTGTATAAGTTAGTTATGTCTCTGAAGTAATATTGGACATATGGCAATGTGTATATATATGCCAGTTTATATTACCACTGCATTCTTAAGGCCATTACTTAGGCCATTCCTAGGGCCATTACTAAGTATGTGATGTGGCTTTCAGAAGGTGCCACTTCTTTCTGCTTCAAATTGTTCAAAATTCTCAAGTGTAACCAGTAGCAAAATGAGCAGTGGGCCACTGGGACACCAACTGGCTTTGCTTCCATTGTCGTCCCTGATGCTGCTACTGTTCAGGGTGCAACAGTTATGTCTCTGAGTGTAACTGTTTGGGAGGGGTGGGTCTTCATGTGTTTTATATATTACTAGAAGGAGGAGCAAAATCACAAGAAATAGCTACCAATCTGACATGAGGTTTCACCCAAGCATTCCCTCTGCTGAAGAGACCCAGGCTCAGCTGATGTCCAGTGTAAAATACAGCTGGCTATTTCTCACTGATAAGCAGGGAGTTTGCTTTTACAGCAGGGAATTTTCCATTTCTGAAGTTTTGGCAAAATGTGGAGGCTGGGGGCAATAAAAGTGGTTTTCATTCGCTGGCACACTTCCTACCGTTCTCAGAGTGCAATGTTGTGTAGTTCTGTGCCTCTTTCTCAACATGATGGGCTGGCTGCCTGCATCAAAGGCATGGAACTGGGGGGTTGGAGCTGTTCCAGCAGCTCTATACAGCATGAGGTAAAAAGGGAAAATACCATCCCATCTGTGGATCTATGTTCACATCTAAACACCTATTTTTTCCCCTTTCTGTATCTTGGTGATTAACATTTTAAATGCATTTTCTTTTGCTGTGCATCCTGACATTTTTACATGTCATCTATTCTTAATAAGTTTTGATATAGTGAATTATCTTTTATACAAGTTGTTTTCCTTTGTATTTTCTAGAGTCTGCTGTTCTCTCTATTTTCCACTAAATTATTATTTTCTCTGTATTACTTTACATGTTGTAATTGCTTTGTTATCTATAAAAGAAAGGTAGTTTCAGTTTACTCCTTTCATCACTGACAGAGTCTTGGTGAATGAATTGTAGCTCTCCTCATTACCATAGCTTTGTTCTGCTCAGTTTTAATGATAATTGCCCTTGTCATTTTCTTGTAACATTAGCTGCAAAATCAGTGGTTAAAAACAGAATGAGTGAAAGGGAGGGAGAGAGAGAGAGAGAGGGTAAAGAAGGGAGGGAGAGAGATTAATTAAGTAGAATATTTTGCAAAATGGGTTGATAAAGAAATGTTTGTATTTCATATCATTAAATAACTGAGTCAGAATTCAGTAAGTAAACATGGCAATACAAGCCAAGGATAGGCTAATTTGTTTTGTTATAATAAATGTAGCAGGCACATGACCATGACAAATTCTGTTACTTGATCCCAATACAATTTTGTCTGGATAAAGAAAAATGAAAGTTTTCCGATGCATTTCTTCCTCTTCCTCCTCCTCCTGTTTTGTCTTCAAAATGTGATATATCTTTACTTCCACTGAATTTTCAGGCACAAATAAAGAATGAGGGATAACTAGGTTGCTAGTTGCCATGCTGAAGAGCATCTGTATGTTATGTTGGATTCCAAACTCAACATGAATCAGCAGTGTGTACTACTACTGTAAAAACAAAAGTAATTTTGAGTTGCATTAATGGAAGTATTGAGTCCAAAAAGCAGGAGGCAATAGTGCCACTTTACTCAACACTGGTTATGTCTCAGCTAGACTATTGAGCACCACATCTTAAGAATGTTGTAGAGAAACTGGAGAAAAATGCAGAGGTTTTTGACACAGAGAATTAAAAATAACCTCTCAAAAAACGATGATTCGAAGGAACAAAGTATTTTTAATTTACATAAAAGGCAATTAAAGTGGAATATAAAGAAGATGGAAAAATGGTTTTCTAGATCAGTTGTGCCATTTTTGTGTGACAAACTTCTGTACAGTTATGGGTTTAGATCAATCTGCATTCACTTAGACCAGTCTAAGTGTAATGTCTCTGTGGCTAAGTACAGACAGTCAAAAAGCCTGAGGCTGAATCGATTTAGTCTTTGCAGGTTAGTCTAAACTGCAGAGATTAAGCTGAGAAACAACTGGACACACATTCACTTTTGATTCAGGAAATGCAGCCACATATCTGCAGTGGCTCAGGCCAGAAGCTGGGGAGTAGTAAAACATGGCTCTCTGGCATGTAGCTAGCATGGACTATGTTCACTTCCTCTTCCTGCTATCCCTGAGGTCTCTGGGATTTGCAGTCCAGACTTATAGCAGCAGGACTCTGCAGGGTTGCTTATTACTACCTCTTCCTGTTTCCAGTTGTCTCTGGGATTTGTTGTTCATAGTTGCAGCCAGCAGTAAGTTTTTAGCAGGGCAGGGCAGGGCAGGGCAGCTCTGTACTTGGGGGAAGGGAAGTTTAACCCCCCTCCCTGGCTCCAGACCCCGGCCAGGGTTTGCTGGGGTTGGGGTGGGGGAGGGGCGGGGACAGTCCCTGCCTTCCCTCCTCTCCTCATCCCACTTTCCTTCCCCTCTTCTCGGCTGGAGCAGACAGCTCAGCCCAAGGCTGGAAAGCATGCTGGGGATCTGTGATTTAACTTGAACCAGGAAGGGGTCTGAGACAGAAGTTTCATAAACTGGTTTGATCCAAATTGGTTAAGTCTGATACTTAACCAGGTTTATCTTAAACCAGTTATGATAAGTCTGGTATTCAACCAAGTTTATCTTAAACCAGTTTTAGCCATTTTGAAACTGGTTTATGTGCACTGAACTTCTTTTCTGTTACAGGTTTAAACCAATTTCTGATCACTTAAACTGGGTTATGTGTAACTTCTGTCCCTAACCTAGATGACCTATGAGGCTAAGAGAGCCTTGGAGGAATAGCTACGCATAATCTCAGTATTGCATTGTATTGTGTTTTGGTAGCTGCAGGTTATAAAACAAGTCTTTTTTATTGTATATTTAATTCATGTGATATTCCAATATGTGAACGATTGTTAGTTGGGTAAGACTACAAGGGCAGACTTTCATCTGGTGTAATTGTCTTAAGTTGGTATCAGTTGACTACTTACTCCACTTGGGGATCTGTTTCATAGTCTCTAAACTCTGTATAGTTCTTTCTATGTATTTACTTTGACACTTTCACTCTGGTTTTGTTGAGGGTAGAAAAAAGGTCTTTTCTGATAATTTTGTATTCATTTTCATTAAGAGTTTATTATTTCTAAGAATACATTATTTCACCATTATCCATTTTCTGACTTCTCTTTATTTGGTGATTGTGCTGTATTCTGACCTGCAGCTGACTTTTTCAAAACTTGACTACTTTTACTAGCCTGGGGAAAAAAGTAGTTTTCACATTTGGTTTTCTCATTGCTTTTAGATGTTCATGTTTTCTTCTCGCAGCATTTCAGCTTTATGAATGATATTTTCAGCTTTTTAACTGAAAACATTTTTTTCATATTTTGCCTTTATACTTCTGTATTTAGTTATTTTGATATTTTTCTATTGGTATTTGCACAAAACATCCAAACAATTCTCACGAGCCCTTTAAAGATTTCTAAAGTATTAGTCAGTGTCAGGAACTCTTTAGTTTTCAAGGTTTAAATGTGAAGCAACTCAGGCAAACATCAGCCGTCAAACAACTGAACTAAAAGGACTTGGCCACAGAATACTTATTTCTTAATGTCTTTCAAGGGTTTTTGAACTATTGCAGCTGAATATTGGAACTCCAAAACTCATACAGCACTCTTGTTCTATTAGTTATAGAGCTAATACTTGTGAACATAGAAGAGAAA
The DNA here is from genome assembly GCF_001723915.1 of Gavialis gangeticus. Taxonomy (NCBI): domain Eukaryota; kingdom Metazoa; phylum Chordata; order Crocodylia; family Gavialidae; genus Gavialis; species Gavialis gangeticus. The sequence goes on along the minus strand of NW_017729024.1, from coordinate 5,570,696 downwards.
GCTATTGTTGGAGAACACAATACAAAATAATACGGATCAGCTAAAAACTGTTGTCTGCCTGAATTGATTTTAATCTTATGGCTAAATAAATATTCTATGGGAAAGCAGGGCATAACTTTAACTAGATGCCCAGGACAGGAGGCTTCTATCTAATGTTGCTTCATTATGTTGTTATTGTGGGCTGTTGGGGTGCAGCCACACACCTTTCAGACTGAGTTCCTGGCTTTCCATGCTCTCAGAAACTCTGGCTGGGCTCTGCTCTTCAGCACCCACTCTCAATTCCTTTCTGTGCTCTGTGAGTCTGTTCTCAAATCCCTTCATAGCAGGCCTCTCTGGGTCTAGCAATTCTCTCTCAACTTTGACAATACTTTTTCCAGCAGATCTCTCTTTCTAGCAGCTCTCTGGAATACCACACTTCCTCTGGATCTTACTTAACTTCTAGCTTTCCTTTCCTTTAACAGATCTTAACCATATTCTTTCTGGGCTACAGGCTTCACAATACATTCTCATCAGTGGCCCCTTCTTGCCTTGCTCTCTGCAAACTAATTCATCTAGCAAATCTTGGTCTCTCTTTCTTTTGTAAAGCTGCACAGTCTGTGCTTGCTGACCTTGCTTTCTCCAAACCAAAAACAATCTCTGTCTCTGCCTCACAGATGCCCAGTCCAGCAAAGCTCTGTTTCAAGACCAAGAAAACTCCCTCTGAAAGACTGTGGGCAATGAATTACATCCCGCACACAGTCTCTGTAGGAAAACTCTTCCTACCCCAAAAAGAAACCTCCTAAACTATGCCTCTGCAGAGAGAAAAAACAAAACACGCCTCTGATAAGCTCATTTCTCTTTCCTTGCCAAGAGTAACTTCTGGGCACCGATCTCTGTTCACACAGCTGTACCCTGATGTTTCCCAAAACAAGCTGTTACACTTTCTTATCTAGGTTCTTCACTGTTCCTGGACAGGTGGGAGAACCAAGTTTTCTCCCTCACTTTCCAATCACAAATTCTCTGCCACTGCCTGAGCAGATGTCCAGTAACATACCCTGTCTCTTTCTGTGCCCTCTGCTGCCTCTATTATCCAGGGCACACAAGATCCCAGAGTATCTGTCTCTCATTCCTCTATCTCTGATCTCTCCAAAGCTGGACTGCCTGGATAACAGTCTGCACCTTTAACCTTCACCTGCACCTTTAACCTTCACCTTACAAACTCCACAGAAAACACGCAAAACTGCTCTTGTCCTCTCTCCACAAAAGACTGTAACTATTCCCAAGGACCTTAGAGTCAAAGGACCCTGATCATTCACTCCAGCAGAGAGATGACTTTCTCTGCTCTTTAGATTCCTACTGCAAACACAACAGGAGGTTTTTACTTAATCCCAAGTGGATCACAGCATGCAACTGTGTCCACTACTGTGCCTGACTTAGACAAAGGAAGTCTCCTGGTCAGCAGTAACAAACAACATCTCCTGCACAACACTTACAGACCAAGTCACAATTACCATACATCTCTACCTTACTACAAATCTTAGCTAACCCCTCAAGAAAGGGTCACTCTGTACCAACAAATTCCCTGATTGGTCAGGTTACTGCCCTTGTCCCAGTGGAGTCACCATTTGTTGGCACTGGATCTGAACCCAGCCCCTATACCTTTGTTCTGGGTGAGCACAACCCTCAGACTGACCCTAACACCTGCCAGTTGATAATAGGTGAGTTTATTGATACAGAGTGATAACAAAGAAACAACAATACAAACAATCAATTCTATATCTACCAGTCACTGCCCCAACTGCTACTGGGTGGGCAGGGGACACCTCACCATGGCAGAACAGCTGGTATTGGGTATTGGTATTGGCTGCAGGGCGGGGAGCCCCAAGCCTGCAGGGGGCAGCCTGAATCTGCCCCTGCCCCATGCACAAATCTGGAGGAGCGCATTTCCCCCGTGCCCCCCTCCCTGGGATGTACACAGCATTGGGGAGCCAGCCCCCAAATCCTGCTGCCTGTTGGACAAGCTGCCCGTGCCTCCATCTCACTCCCTGCTCTGGCCCCAGGCTCCATGCATTGGCCGAGCTGGGCAGTGTCCTCAGCCCCTGCTCCACTCCCTTCCCTCACCATGGGGGTCTCAGTTTGCACCCCCTTCCTCCCTCCTTATAGACTTACCTGTAGGAAGCTGCTCTCCACCTCTGCCTGAGGCTGTATTCCCAGCCATATGCATGTGTGTGCACGCACAGATGCATGTTGTGCATCTTGCTTCCCCCAGCCCCAGGCAGCCCCTTGCAAGCTGGAACTCTGCCAGCCTGTAAGGGGGAACCTGCAGTTTCCTGCATTTTTCCACTGCAAATGGAAAAGCCAACTCCCAGCACAATAAATGCTGTCCTAGAGTCATTCAGCCCAGGACTGGGACTTGGTGTTCACATTTTGGGACTGTCCCACCCAATTAGGGATGGGTAGTCACACTAGCTATGCTAGTTGTATTAAGGAGCTGTGTAATTGTGTGCTTGCATCAAATGTCATGTAAGGCACAGTGTCAGAATCTAGCTGAGCGCTGCCTTTGGGCTACAAGCAAGATTGCTGTTTGGGGACACAGCTGATAAATTCCTGTATATCTTAAGCTTCTGGAATCTGAATGGACAGAAACCATTCTTGTCTTGAGGTCTTGCAGCAGTCTCCTGGATTGTACATCCTCTCCCAAGGGCTAGGACTTGCAGCCCAACTTCTTGTCTTCAGAATATCTCCTGAGAGGCCTTTTACTCTCTTTCCCTTCCAGCCACACAGTTAAAACACCTTTTACCAGAATATTGCCAAGTACATGAGTCTTCCGATTTCCAGCTTTCACTCTGCTGGAATCACTTAGTAACTGTAAGCAAATGTGTACAGCATTTCTGAAGGCACCATTGCTTTTTACTTGAAAACAAACAGCCACACAAAGGAGTACAGTAGTACAGCTTTCTACATGGGCAAATGTACTCAACTTATTTGACCCTAGTTTGGGCATCTTCATACCATACCATGTAGACAATACTATGTCCTGTCTGTTAAGAGTGAAAAAGTATGAGGAATGAGAAAAAACTAGCTCTTCCAACTCTGGCTATCTGAAAAGCACATTGTTGGTGAAGAACAGATATATTAAGTTAAATGCTTTTCACTTTCTAGAGTGTTTTGGAAAGTATCAGAAATCTTGTCAGCAAAGGGAATGAACATGGCCAGAGGCGTTCATAATACAGTAGTTTCCATAGTGACAGCTATTACTTCATAATTCCAATGAAAATTTACAAGTTGTTCACAAAAAAAAATCACCCAAGTGTAGTAGATAGTAATCCAAATTATACCTGCTCAGGATTTAGTATACATGAATGCATACAATCTGAATACTGGCCATACTGGAAATGGTCCCAATATCTTATCCCTGTCCCTCCCCCACCTGCACTATAGAGAAAAGGAAACACATTTAGTGATTTAGGATATTTGATTTTCTTATTTTTAGCTTTTTTTTTTTTAATTAAAAAGAAAAGAAAAAAAACCTAATTCCTGGCTTAGACAATGAGCACTTCTCCATTATGTTTCTTGAAACTAACCCCAGCACTTTCATTTATGTTCCAGAATTCACTGGTGTATTTGTCTGACTGTCAGGTAGTGGTATAGTTGCAGAAGAAAGGGTAAGGGTATGATTTTCATAGTCCATAAATAAATGGGAACATAGAGAGGCCTGAGGAAGAAAATATTAACTCAAAACCTTGCATTTGAACATGTTCCAGAAAAGCTTCAAAATGAAGATGTGCCAGAATGTAATAATCAATAAATAAAATTAGCCACATGTATGTGCATGTGTGTATCTCTAAGTAAATCCTGTGTGCCTATTTAATAAAACAATACCGTTTTTTAATATCTCTGTCAAGAGCCCATTGAAGTGGGTGATATAATCTGGTACTTTAGGACTGTATTACAGTGTACCATACAATGAAATATCTTAACAGCTCACTACCAGCTTGAAAATGCTGTCTTAATGCATATATGTGTGAGTTTAACTGTGTGAGTTAAATCTGGCTTCTCTCGAGAGCCAAGTCTAAGCTGAATTTCAGATTCCTGAGTTTTGGTGAGTTGTAGTGCTACAACTTTGCTGTAATGCTTTGTCTGTGCTGTATTGCCTATGCAGTGCATGCTTATGTGAAGGGTATTAAAGCAGCTGTAGCACAGATTTTCCGGTTTTTGTGAGATGTAGCTTCCTCTTTAGCAGTCATTTTCTAGGATTAATTTATTTTCATGTATTGTGGAGCATACAAATGTTATACAATGCTTCAGCCAACCCACATCTCTGTTCCTGTTGAGTTGCACAATAATTATGCAAAGTGCAGAAAATCTGTACCCAGAGATATGCAGCAATTTGTATCAGTGATCTATTTGGTGTAAAGGGGCTCACATTTGTTGCACAGCCTGCCTAGGCAAACAAAAATCAGTGACATTTCATTTGTAATGGAAATTAAGGAGAATATAATTCAACTAGGAACTTCTGAAAGCATCCATTAAGTATCCCATAGATAGCTAGCAGGCTAGTGCTCTAAAAATATCAGTTTGGACAAATAAATATATGATATAAGCACCTGTACTAGTATTTTGCTTTTATTTTCTGGCTAGTGTCTCTGATTGTACCCATATTATTTCCTTATTGTTATGATGTGAATTTCATTGTTTTGTAACACTCTGGACTTCTGTTCTTGCCTTGGTGCCAAGCATTGACTTTACTGAGAAAGAAGAGTGGTCAAATAATAAATTAAGTGCCTTGCCATGTTATACTTTCAGCTTCCTCAACTCTAAGGTTGGTAAGTGGCACAGATGTAAATTTGGAAATACTTCCTTAAGTGAAATGATACTTGGAACTGTCAAATAAAATGAGAATAGGGCCATATTTCACTGAAGGTTTTGATTACTTCTGTAAACACGAAACATATAAAAGAGTGACTATATGTCACCTTTAAGTCTTTTTTCCACTGTTTAAGTTTGGGAGGGTGAATTACATTATGCTATTGATTGCAGTGGGTAGTTTAAAGATATGGGAATGGGCTGAGAATATAAGCTATTAAACAGCTGTCAAATGGGAGCCATGTTCATTCAGCAAATCTCCTTTTGTACGGAAAGTCAAACCTTTTAGAAATGCAACTCTGGGTCCTTGAAATTCAATTTCCAATATAGTAAGACTGTCCATAAATACCAATCATAAGTAATTTGGTTTTAGTTACAGATGTTTCCACAACTGAGAAGCATTTATAGCAAGAGAAATGCCTTTAACCAACCTAATTTAATTGAGGCTGTGTAGTATTGTGAATTGCAGGAGAACAGAGAAATCCCATCAATTCATGCTTGGCAAATGTTTCAGGAACTTTGCCTGCCCTTTTACTAATTTAAAAACACATTTCTTTCAATCAATTCATCAAAAGCCTTTCCAGGCAGGGATGGCCAAACCGAAGTTGGCTACAGTTTTGCAGAATCTGAGTTGGGTTTTGAGTCTTCAAAACTGTCAGCAAAGTGATTCATATGTAGGGCCCATTTTGTCTGAATCTTTATGGATATGTGGATCAGCCCTTTTCTCATCTCTATTTTTAAGAAAGTGTTTTACAGCATGAAAGAGAAGAATGGAAAATTATGTGAAGGAAAAGTGGGTATTTTAAAATACCCATTGGCATGCTATAGAACAAATACTTTTCTACCCAGAGATTTCTGTAAATTGGGAAATTGAATATTACATATGCTTGATAGCATATATGTTAGTAGATGGTTCCAGTTACTTCAGAGCAGTATCTTTAATTCTATGCCTCTCCCTGCTTTCTCTAATCATATTCTTGAGTATTATTTGGACACTATTCTGGAATCTTGTGATTTTATATTCATCATAGTCATCAAGTACTGATAATGGTAGACCAAATTTTACTTAACTGTACAAGTCCAGCACTCCATAAATACTGACCCCAAGTCCCTTCAGCCATCCCCTTGTGAGAGAGGGCACTGAATATGCTGTTTTTGCTGCTCTTCTCCTCCTATATTGAATGAGCGCTACTGAAATGCTCTTTCCACAGTCCTTCTATAGAGATTATTGTGGAGAGGGTCCCATTGGTAGCTCTTGTCCCTATTGACCTTCAAAGGGAAAATGATATTGAAGCTGTCCTGATTCCTACACTACACATCTGTCTCTCTGTTCTTCAGAAATGCCTTACAAGATGAGGAAGGATTGGAATCTGTATTTTCCATCTGATTTTAAGAAAATTGCGTATCTCCCTAAGTGTACAGTGTGGCAGGAAAACTATTTGGCTGGATCCAGATGTGCAAGCACATGCAGTTTGCTACCTGGAAATGCAAAACAAACAAACCAACAATGTGCCCCCTCCAACCCCCCCCCCCCCCCCCC
>NW_017729024.1:5531303-5564185 GCF_001723915.1 Gavialis gangeticus | reverse complement strand
CCCCCCCCCCCCCTTCTCATGCAAGCAAATGTCAAAGTTAGGAAGGAATGTGGGCCTGAACTACTTGGGGAATACTCAAGGGAAGGGAAGAAGCATTTTGCATTTGAATGATTATTTGTATCCAAGGCTTTAAATGTAATATGACTAAAGTTCCCATGGATTGATATCATGTAAATTCTAATAAGCTTTTCACTCAGCTCTGCTACACTGCATGGCACAACTGGCAGCCTACTCAGGAGTGGGAGGAGAATAATGGAAGCTGATAGAGGTCAGCATGGATGTGTGCTGCCTGAACTATCTGGAGAAATTGCTTGCCCAAGTGGATCAAGCAGTCTCTGTTACTGCCTCATTTTAATACTCATTAAATTCACCCATAACATTTTTAAAAAATTACCAGTAGAAAAATAATAGCAGATATCCATGGAAAAAAAAGAGGCATTGAGTCTATTTATTTCTCACTTTACTATAGGATGTTTGTTTTACCAGATTATTGCATGATGAATCAAGAAATCTGTAAATAAGTGGTTTATTTAACAGTTGTTGAATATGAAATATATTTGTGCTGAATGGATAAAGAAATTAAGCTCATATGGGGGAGGAGCAATCTTTTTACAGGAGTTGGGGGAAACTTTTAACAAGTGTTTGCTGCTATTTTTTTATACTTAGTGAATGAATATCATACTTAATATGTATTCAGGCACCAGCATCAGGTCAGTAATTACAAACAGCTTATTTGCTAAATTTTACTACTTCTAGTATTTGTAAATTATCCAACCGTGTTTGAGCAGTTTCAAGGGAAAGCTATTTTGTACTACACGATGAGGAGGAGCTATGCTAAATACTCTTGAGTGTCATCATTGGGCATTTTTATTTTATATAATAACAAGATACAAATCACTTCTATAACAATTTTCAAATTGTTTGCTGTTAGCAGCAAACTGAGTGTACAAAGAGGAAAAAGCAAACTAAATTAATTCTGATTTGACTTGTATAGACCACATAGTATCTGCTGAGTGATTGGAAGAACAGATTCTTAAAATTAGGTTTCTGGTAGAAATAAGGCTGTTAAATTGAGGATAGAAGATGGGGCTTCTGACATAGATGTGTGTGTTACTACTGCCTCAGCTACAAAACCAATTCTGTTAATTCAAAGGTCCCAGAACAGTCATATGTAGACCAAGTCGAAGACTGAAGTTTTCATTCTGCAGGAAATTATGATAATTTTAAGTTGTTTCCATTTTGAAATGGAATGAAGACCATTAACATTTCACACGAAATTATAAAACGTCTGTGTTGAACGCCTTGCTTGTTTTATTTTAAAACCTTTGAAATGTTCTGCTTTGAAAAGGTTGAAATAGAATGTTTTGATCTAATTATAATTCTCCTTTCTGATTAGTTTTTGTTGTCCAAAATGAAATTTCATTGACATGGTACAGTTTTGATTAAATTGCCCTTATTACATACAGAATCAAATGGAAAACGTTCTGAACAGTTCTATACACCCAATTTTGTGTGATCAGCCACCAGCAAATGGTGAAACTGATGATGAATTCCTGTATTTACTCATTTTGTAGGAATCTTTGAGTGAAACCTCATTTCAGTTTAAGGCTACTTAACTTTATTTAAGTGAGAATCCATACTTTGTATTGTTTCTGAAGTTGGAGATTCTGGGGTTGGAATAGACTAAGTTTATTTAAATGTTATTTCCTCTTGCTCACTGTTAAGTATTTACTTTCTAAACTTTATATTTATGTTTCTTATTCTTATTTTGCTCATGGTATTCAATAGGACTAGAATTCAAAGGCCATCTTCATCCTCAGTGGATAGGATAGAGCTAGTTGAAATTTCCTCCATAAAATTAGTCTTGATGGGAAACTGCTTTTATTAACAGATTATTTTCCACATGAAGCTTTTTATATTGATACATACACAACGCTTTCTAGCATTAAAAGGGTCTATTAATATTTTGAGGTGATGTGATAGGTAACCTCTCATACATGAATCAAAACACAGTGGCTCCCTCCGCCAATTAAACTTGAAACGAAACATTATTTTCTTTTTCAATTTGATCTGGCAGTTATAACAACAACAATCTATTTGAAGCAAAAATGATCAGGTGAAGTCTGAAATTATTCAGTTAAAAGCTGCTAAAGTGTTGCTTGTTTCCAGGGGCAGTTTTGCATTGACAAAAGTCTGACAAAACATTTCCAACCAGTTCTACGGATAACTGAAAAACTGTAACATCTGACAATAGGGATCACTCACATGTTAAAAGGAGAATACTGGCTTTTGCACGCTGGAAAGAAGGGCAAGCTGCTAAATCTAGATAGTTCTTGATTCTACTTCCCCTCCTACATTTTCCATGTGTATCATCTTTCTATATTATGCCCACTCAGTTTTTTCATTTATTTTTGAAGGCATTCTTTTTTTTTAACTGTTCATTTTACCTATTGTTCCACTAGAAAAAAAAAGTGATGTATTGTGTATTGATAGAGAAGAATGCTATCATTATATAGATTTGACCTACAGTAACTACCTTTTGCCTGGGATATAGTGAGAAGGAAAGGTTGCCATTTTTTTTTAATCTGAGCAGAGGTCAACTACTTTCACACTGGATAAGAGGCTTGTAGACATCTGTATTCAGAAAGTAGAGCTTGGTGTGTCAGTGGCTGCCAAGAACACTGCACATTCTGATGGGGATTGAGTCATACGCTGCAATGTGAAAATATAACACCATAGCTGTTGGGGCAGGTACAAAAATATTTTGGGTCAACTGTTCATAGCAAGCTATTAAAAGGTCTAAAATAGAACATAATGGCCATAAGACACATTTTCTTGCTATTTTCAGAGCATCTTCAATTGTACCTCTGAGATTTCATTGTGTGGATCTGCTATCTTTTAAGATACAGCACAGCAGAAAAAATAAAGGCACACTTCCCATTAGCACAGCGGGCTTCATGTGAGTCTGTGTTGTTTCCCGAAGGATTTGAAAATCAACAAGCACAAAGATGGCATTTTATATTAATTGAATTCAGGGAGTGTGAATTTATTGCTACAGATGGGCCAATGATAAGACCATTGACACTCTGACCCAGGAATTAATGCTTGGACCCCATATTGCAGTTTTTCTAAATTAAACAAACCCTACTAGAAACTTCTTCGCTGGTGCTCATGTGATACCATGGGAAGTTGGGGTTTTATTTATTAATTTTTAACATATAATTTATCATATTTCATTCCTTCCAGTTAATCCAGGATGTGGTTCCAATACTACTCGACCAAGAGGAATAGGTAAATTCTTTCTGGGAGCTAAATACCAGATTCCATGGCTGAATTCTCTTAAAGGTCTGTTTTGTTGTGTATTTCCTCTCTCCTTGCCTCCAAGTCAAAATCTGTTCTTCCTGTCTGTCTGTCTTAGGTGTCTATGTGGTTCTAATCACTTGAGTTTGTGAATGCCTGTTGGCAACCTGTAGCCTGTGGGCAGATGTAGACTACACAGTTGGGATGTCTGTGGCACTTGTGTGGGAGATGAGCATGTCTGGGGGAGGTGGTGAGGGGTAGGGAGGAGTGGTAGCAGTGGCAGCATTAGTGTTGCTGGCAGATGAGTTGGAAGGAGATCAGCATGTCTAGGGTGCAGACAAGAAAGACATTCACAAGGCAGACATGTTATATTTTTGCATGTGTGCTTTTAGAGCTAGCTCCATTAAAGCAGCCTGCTACTCCAAAAAGGTTGCTGACACTTTCCCCTGCAGTTATTAAGGATACAACAAAAACATAAATTATCTTTCGTTGGATCCCCTTTTTGCTTTCCAACCTTTTCACTCTCTTCTCCATAAAACAGCTACTTGTGAAAACAGAGCTGGGCCAAAACAGTATCTTCTTGGCTTTGCAAAAGGTATGCTTCTTTTGATTGAATGTCGGTGGCAGTTTGGACTTGGCTCTAATTTTTTCTAAGCCTTAACAGCTGGTAAGAATTTGAATAAATGCTTCTATCTTTTGTCCTGATCCCAGAGGTTGTCAGAAGTGGAATCTGCCAAAAGGCATTACTAAAGCTTATTTGAGGATGGACTGATCTGCAGGAGACACCATTACTTTGGGACTGCGATCATCAACAGAATGTAGGAAGAGAGAGTTCATTGTGCATGAGGTTTGCAGTTGTACAAAAAAAAGTAATTTTATAATTTGGTGGGCCTCTCTGTATACTGAGATCTGATTTTGTTCTGATTTATAATTAAAGACAAAACCCTTGAAATACTCTGCGAGAGGGAAAGCGCTGGTCTCTGGTTGGTTGCCCTGAGGTCCCCATCTGTGGGGCAGACCATATGGCTGATTGCTAAAGGAGCTGTGGACCCTAGAAGCCCTGGTACCTGTGACGTGGGGACTGTACCCAGATGAGTATGGATGTTTGTTTCATCAGGGACAAGTAGCAGTGGCACACCTTTTGCTGCTGCTACTTGTCCCCAGGGAATGCCCATGCCATGCATGCTCTGCTGCACGGCAGGTTACCCCAAGTGGGGTAGAGGAGGCTGGGGCCAGCAACAGTGATGGCCCCAGGAGCCTTACCTGGAGTCCTGGGGGCTTCAGGGCTGCAGCTATGGCAGGAAGCTTGGCTGGTAGCTGAAGTATGACTCCAGCTGGTCAGGCTCCAATTTTGGGTGGTGCTCACTGCTGTATGCTATCCTGCTTTTTTTGGTGTGGGGTTTTTTTTTTTTTGACTCTGGGATCTCCTGGGATCAACCAGTCAGCACAGGGAACACCTGCATGTGTGGTGTGTGGTGCCACATACCACATGTCTATGCTCATCTGGACCTGGCCAGGCAGTTTATATGGCTGGATGCTTCAAGGCTAAACAGCCTGTAAATTGGGTGAGGAGACATTGAATCTAGCTGACCTAGCACTATAAGAAATCTTCCTGGTGGACAGGCTTTCACAAATCCTGGTTGATTTCTGGTAGAAGTTGGACTATCCATGTAGGCTTTTTTAACTTCACTACATCTGCAAGTTCTAATAAAATACTTCATCAGCATTTTTAGCCAGCTCTAGTTAGGATGGATTAGGTTGTCTTAAGTTAAGGGCAAGAATGAAAAGAAAAGAGAACGAAGGAAATAAACTGCATAGACATTCACATGGTGACATTTGTCTAACCCAACCACTGATCCATCTTCATTACTGACTTTTCGTAGGATGTGCTTCATATAGAGAACTATTTTTGTTATTCTGTTGACCATCTTGTTTCCAAAAGAACCTCAGGTCAGTTCATGTAAGTTAACCTGTTTCTCATGCTTTTGTGCAGTATGGCCTGGGGATAGTAATAAGGTGGGCTAGGAATGGCTACATGATGCTATTTTCACCCAGTTAAAAAGAAAAGTATGGAAAAGCAGCTTACAGTGTATACCCATCTATGAAATGACTGTAAAAATGAAGTAGTTACTGAAAAGACAGAAATAATAATGGTCAGTGCCTCTCTACTATTGATTTAGGTAACTTGCTTAAGTAGGTAGAGTGAGCATTAGAGGTTGGATTTACTCTTGTCAGTTTTCTACATCAACAAGTACTAGGCTTCTGTTAATAAATGAGGAGAGAGTGTCAACTATGTTGGCAGGAAATGGCCGGTTGTACAGCTGACAGGCAGTCTTGGCAAGGAATATATGTAATGGTTTGGTATTGCAAGCTGTTTGTAGTTAGTGTTACCAAACCTGGCAGACAATTGCCTCATGAGGTCTGCTGACAGGCAGTAATCTAATCTGGTCTCCCATTTGTTCTTTGTTTTTATCTACTAAACACAACTTCATCTTCCTCTTGGTTGACTTGCATGGTGTTTGAAATCTGAATGTTGCATTTAATCTTGTGGACACCAGGGTGGCAGAGGTGTTATAATCAAAGTCATGTAGAGCTTGGGCTCCTGCCAACAATTTTTTCATGAGGATGTGTTTAGATTTCAGAATAAATTGACTTCCCAAGTAGGTTATGCATAGTTTTTATGTTCTTCTCCATGAATATTCTAGCAAAGAGTTTTTCTGCAATTCAACAGAATGGTTTTAAATGACTTCTCTTGAAGATTCATGGGAAGCAAACTTCAAGTTTATGATCCTGACTACTCAGGAAACTGATTCCAAATTACTTTATCAAATCAAAGAAGAAACAGATTGTGTAACTTATACCCGATCAAAATAAAAGACAATTTTTCTTAATTGCAGAAATATATTGAATATGCTGTGATATTAATGTAACCCGGGCGGTATGCCAAGAGGTATCCCCTTTCCAATTGAAGGGATCAAAGCAGGTGCACAAGCGCTATGGAAGGTGCAGGGACTCTCCTCCCCCGATAGAGCAGAGCCAGACCACCAATAGGGACTTAACCATATACCTTTTAATACTGGGAACATAACAGGCATAAATCAGAGGATATAGTGGACACTACAATGCCCCAAGGGGGCAGGATTCAACAAAGGTTAGACACTTACAATCATTGACAAAAAACAGGGTTAATAAAATATAGAGCACAAACAGCAGAGCAAACAATATGGGTTGGTGAAATATAAAAAGGCGCAAAATGTCAAATGACAAGGAAATATAGGGGCTTGGTACCTGGAGGGGGAAAACACAATGGCCCCTTTCCACTGCAAGAAGACTTGCTTCTTGTTATCTCACTCACCCCAAGTCATCTCAGTTGGGACTTGAACCCAGATCTCCCACATAATAGGTAGAAACACTGCCACACAGCCACCACTGGTGGCATTGTTCTAACCTGCTAGGGGTCTTGACCTTCCTGGAGCCCTGGCCTCACGTCGAGCTGCCAGGCCTCTGATTGGAAGAGCTGGAAGCAGAGCTGGGAACCTCTCAGGTCACTGCTCAGATCCTTGCTGGAGCCAGGAAACCTCTCCTGCTGGCTGCAGCCTCTCATAGGGGATCCTGGAGCCCAGCAGGGAGCCTCTCCTGCCAGCCACAAGCCGTGCTGCTGAGGGTCCCACTGCTGCCTGCAGGTCCTGCTCTTTCAGGCTCTTCTGGGGCACTGCTCCTACCCCACTGGCTCAGCTCTTGCCAGCTCTGTGAAACTCCTTCCTTGTTGTCCCTCACTGGTCTCTCCTGAGTCAGCCCATGCTGCCCCTTTTATCCCTCTCCAGGTGACCCAAGGGGCCGATCAGGGGACATGGGGGGTGAGTCTCTGGGGCCTGATTGGTGCGGAAAGGGAATCCCAAGTCCTCCAAATCATCTTTTGCCCTTTCAAAACCCCTGGGCTAGGTCGCTGCCGGCTAGCCTGTCACATTAAGTTTTGATGTCAAGTTGTGTTGCAAAGCTTGTAGTTAGGCATTGATATTACAAGTAAACAAGCCAATCAATAGGGCAGTTGGGAGATGAAGGAATGGGGGGCTAGGAGTCAGAGAACAAAATAGAGGGGGTATAATTTGTGAGATGATTGCTGTCCTGGGTGAGAGGGGATCCTTTGATTTTTACCTTGAACCCTTGCTCCCAAACAAGCAGAAACTCTCACAGTGCAGTGTATCTATATTATGCAATGAATATTGAATGCAAGGTGCCAGTGGGATAGATTGAAGAAGGCCGAAGAGAAATCTGCATAATTTCCATCCTGTGGAGCTGGTTGTTGGAGTACTTTGCGGGTAAACAGAAGATGCAGGTGTGCAGGTCATGCTATTTCACCATGGGGCAAAATAGTTTGAAATAGTGCAGTGCAGAAAGCTATAGTTTTGCAGCTGCGTACCTGCCTTTTAGGTTCATAATGTGAAATAGGATTGATTTGGCCCAGGTATCCAAGTCCCAAAATTGCAATCCTCAGAACAGCTATTCTGCTGGCAACTAACCCTGCAGGACCTAAGTTTTTACTTGTCAAGTTTGGTAGAGGCCTAATGTTTTGCTTCTGTGTTTTTCAAAAAGCATTTCAGTCAGGCACTTAGGTTTCATGCCGCTGAGCAGCTCATGCTTTAGTTTTAGAACTAGGCATTTCCTTCCTTATGTCTCCTTAGGGGATCAGTCTGGTAGATGTGATCTGAGCATACCCAGAGGATCAGGTCCTACATGAAACACAGCTGCTGCCACTTGGCAAAAACACAGTGAAAGAAGGGGACATCCTTCTTCTTATACAAGGGCCTAGAATACTTACCTAGGATGTCAGCATAATTTTCAGCTGCATCTGAGAGGGGTCCAAATCCTATATAATCCCCCCACTTTCTATGTGCCAGGATATCTGAGAATTGCATCTGCTGTCCAGCTCCCCATCCCTCCTGGCATTTTGAAATGCTTTGTCCTGCAGCCAATGGGCAAGGCAGAAAAGGCTCTCTAGTCACTTAGCTCCCCCTACCAGGGAACCTTGTAACCCATTACCCCTCACAGACCATTTTTTGGTTTTAGGACTGGGGCTGTCCTGGTGCTGATGCCAATACTGATAATCTGGTGATTGTCAGCATCAGCATGGGGGCATACTATGTGTTCAATTTCTGGCGCCATACAAATGAGCCACAAAAAATGTTCCACATCTTTTTGTAGAATATCTTTGTGGCTGGTTTGCAACTTCATGGAGCCATAAATCCTGTTGAACATGTAGCACGGTTACTATTTATGGTGTGAAAGCATTTCATATAGTGGCATGAAGACAGAATGGGGGGAATCCCTCTAACTACACAGCATGGAACATTAGAAGCAAATTATCTGATGTTTCTGGGTTTCACTTTGGAAAACTCTTCCTAGGAGTGATCTAAATATAGCTACCCATCAAGAATTGTGTTTAACTAGATTATTTATACAAACAAAGCAAGCCAAATATTAAACTAACCATGACCAGAGAGACTGATTTCTGGGGCCAGCTTTTTGTAATAAAAAAGCTGCTTGAAAAATGTATAACTTTTAAATATGGGGTGCAAAACAAATGAGACACATTTTTTAAAAACTCAGTCTAATTGTTTTATAGACTATTAAGACTCAAAATCTTTCAGGGGTTATGAGGAGGACTTTAATGATACAAGCAGCTGAACAGGGTGTAAGTAGCCTGCAGATAAAGCTGGGCAGAAAAGCTGGATTTCACATGCATCAGTGGGAGAAGAGGGACATATTTTTCATGGAAACTTTCACAGAAAAAAAGATCCTGTTTTTTCTGCCAGCTCCGGTTGTAGCATGAATAGGTTGGTCATGGTTATGACTAAAACAACACTGCAAGCCATTTTATGGGGTGGTATTTCCTTCTCTATCTCCTTTTCTCTGTCCAGCTTATCTCTGGATGGGCTTGTTTCTGACAGTGCTGGGGTTGAGAAAACACAAATGCCCTAACCCTATAACTCACTGCTGCTCATACATCTGCTGTAAGCTTTTCTTGTATATAATAGATCCTATCCTTAGAAGATGGGGAGGCCTCTGTTCAGTTCTCCTGGGTGAATCCAAATGCTGTGCATCTCAACATGTCTTTTTCTGAACTGCCGGGACCTCCATTTTTTCAGGGACCTCTCAAATAAATGAAACCTTCCTTGGTCTAATCCAAAACATATGTCTCCCTGCATGAATTCCTCCTTTCCACAATTCATCCCCTTTTTCTTAGCTTAAAAGGAAAATCAAATGTCACCCAGGCCCAGAGGGACTTGCCCACATCACATATCTATTGTTGAAAGTACACCAGAATTTCTCAGTAAATAAATGCCAGAAATGAAGGCACAAAGATGAAATATAGATATGAGAATGTGTTTTTGTTCCTTTATGCCTGTATTTCTTTCTTTCTTTCAATCAATAAAAATGTCAACAACCCCCCAAAAAAGTGCGTGTTTGATTAGAGAAATGTGTTCTCTTTAAACTGTTAAAGATGCAAATGGTCCATTGTAAGATTCTGTCAGTTTTGTTGGCTAAAAAGAGATTACAAGTCAACACAGCTGTTCTGGCTTAATATTTGTAATTGTAAACCTTTTTGAGAAATGCCAGTATTTTGTCTCCAACTTGATGCATTCCTTCATGTAAGACAACCAGAATGTGACTGATACTGTAAAAACAGGCAAGGGGGAGGGAAGCCTACAAAAATGGAATTGTATTTTCTTTTGCCGATTAGTGGTCTGCTTTTTGTCTACTTAAATTATACTCATCTCGTTTTGAGGTTGCAGAAAATGATCTACCACAGCTATGAAATTTAGATGATGTAAAACCCCAGTGGGAAAGGCAGTTTCTACACAAGAGTTTTCCAACAAATATACTTGGAAGTGTAACTGAGCCACACTGTTCTTTCTCCACTTCATTCTTGGAGGAAAAATTGAGAAAGCAAGTCAAAGTGGAATAGTTCATGAAAATGAGTTGTAAATTTTCAAGGGAAAAAAGATGGTGTTCGTTATTCCATAAAGACAAGAGTTGAGCTGGATCTAAAAAACAGGCTAGTGGTTTTCCAAATGGTGCAGGCTGATTGACATAATGTTCATATTTAGCCTCTGAATGCTATAAATCATTATCCTATTGGAACCAAAGCATGTCTGTACCTCTCACTTACCATACCAGGCAATGTTAAATTGAAACATGCAGGGCTGCTCCATATGTGCCACCTCTGAAACAAGTTTTGGCATAGCTGTTTTCAGGTTTGTGGGGCAGTTGGTCTAATTGCTTTTGCTGAGAGGCAGAGACAATTATCCAGGTGCACCAGTGCACTAGGCAGCTGTGTTACCTCTGGTTCAGGAGGTGGCTCATATAGAAGAGAATGGGTTGCGTTAGCACAGTGATGTTTAGTGTAAGCGAGCTGTATAGACTGAATCTGAATCACATAGCACCTGTCACCCATTACAGACACACTCATCAAAACGTTTCTAGTGACTTTCATATGACAAGAAAAGATAAAGAAATCCTATGTGCACAGTGCTGAAATGATCTTTTTGTAACTTTATTGCAGAGAATAGCATTAACACTGGGGATGATTTGTCAAAAATGTATGAATTAACTATTTCTGTTTGCATGAAAAATGAATACCATTCTGTTAAGTTTTACTTTCCACAAAAAAAAAAAAAGCCAACAACTTTCTTTTGACTATCAATCTTAGAATAAAGTTATCAGTAGAGGGTGGGGAGAATCATTACAAAGAAGCGCAGTCAAAGTATATATCTTTGTTTTATTTGGGAGGATATCCTAAACTAGTGATTCTCAACCAGGTCTCTAGAGGTGCCCTGGGAAGGGTGCCTTTCGAGGGTGCCTTTCAAGGTCGCCATGGTATGGCATGCAATATTAAGTGTGCAAACATGATTCATTAGATCAGGGCTGGGCAAAATATGGCCCGCAGGCCACATGTGGCCTGCCAAGCAGTTTCATCTGGCCCACAAGTGTCCACCAACTAATTGTACCCCACCCAGCCCACATGCCGTGCTCCCACCCTTGTGCATGGAAGGGCCTGCCCAGCCAGCATGCAGCTTCTGAGAGGCTGTTGCTGCCACTGCTGCAGCTGCTGGGTCACCTGCTCTGCTTCCCTGGTGTCCTGCTTTCTTTGGGCACCAGGTAGGGAAGCATCAGGGGTGGGGCAGGAGGGGGAGCTGCAGCTGGGCAGGAGCATGAAGCATGGGGCTGGGGCTGGCACTGGCAGAAGACTGGAGCCTGCTCCCAGGGTGGAAGCAGGAGTGTAGAGCTTGGGTGGGTAGGGTGTGGATGGGAGTGTGTGGGGGACCCCTCCCCCTCATGGTGCACAGCCCCTGCTAGAGGCAGCAGCAGCAGCAGGTTGTGGGCACTCAGGGCGCTTGTGGCCCACACAGGCGCTACTGCCCAGTGGTGTGTGGCTCCAGCCATTGCTGCATGTGGGGGCAAGGAGCACAACCAGGCCAGCCTGCCTCTATCATGTGGGGCTCTGCATGACACGTGCAGCCATGCGATGGAGCTGGCTGCTTTCCCTGCTCCCTGCCATGCAGGTCCTGGGACTCCACCAGCAGTGGAGGGGAGCCCCACCCTCTACTTCTTGATGGAGTCCTGGGACCTGGACAGTAGGGAACTGGAAAGGCAGCTGGCTCCATCATGCAAGGTTTCCCCCAGTGGTGTGTGAGTACCAGGAGCTGCATGTGCACTGTGCAGAGCCCCACATGATAGAGGCAGGCCAGCCTGGCTGCACTCCTTCCCTCCATGCACAGCGTTGGCCAGAGCTGTGTTCCTCTGGGCAGTAGTGCCTGCATGGGCCACGAGCACCCTGAGAACCTGTCGATTGCTGCTGTCATGGAAGGAGTGCGTAGGGAGTCCCCATGTAGCAAGAAACCCTTTTGTCTGCCCCCCCTCTCAAATGTGAAGTTCCTCCATATGGCAAAAGCCCCTTTTGTGGATACTTTCTCTTTTCTACCTTTTCTTTCTTCCTCTCTCTTTCTTCTATCATATCATTATTTTATATAAGGTATATTTGTATTGAAAATAGAACTTGTAGATGCTTTTACAAATGTACTTTAAGTTTAAAAGTAAGTTGTACCATGTAACAATGTTAGCAAGAGCAGGAAACTCTGTATGGAGCAGGTCCCTGAATGAATCATGGTTGATTGTATAACACAGTAGCTAGTTTGGATAAGTATGTTAATGAGCGGTAATTAACACCTACAAAATCAGAGACTAAGGAGAAGAAAGAATCAATCTAAAAAGCCAGGAATTCCCAGGAACTTCATTGTTAAAGGTACAGAAGCCCCCGTTTGAACTAATCAATGCTGGAAACAGACGCTTGGGGTGAAATACCCCCTGATCAACCACTTCCAGATCTCTATTTGTCACGGAATTGAATCAATCAAAATTCATTAACGGACTCCTGAGGCTGCATGTACATGTGGACATGACCCCTGGGGCTGACAGCTGCCATCCAGCAGCTACCAAGAGGGTCATCCCTCAAGGTCAACGACCCCTGGATTGGGTAAGCCTGAGAATTGGGGAGTCACCAAAGTCTGCCAGAGAGAGATAAAAGGCAGTGAAGAATGACCCCCAATGGCGCCCTCTTTGACCTGACCAGCACCCTGCCTGTCCAGCCAGAAGGACCAGCCAGCAACCCACTTCTGCAGCAACATCGCACTGAAAGAAGCCTTGACTGGCCATTGATGGCAGACTCCAGTGCTTAGGGATAGGTATATCTTGACAGCAGTGCTTAATCTTCAGAGCTAGCTACTGTGAGTGAGTGTGTGTGCATGAATGTGTGTGTGTGTTTGAGGTGATCAGCACCAAGGTTTATGGTCTGACTTTTGCATCCATCCAATAAATTAGAATTTTATGATGATCCTGTGAGTTGGTGCTTTGTAGCCAACACCCACACCTTCCACACTCCTTCACACACCACAAATGCCACACACTCACACCCTGCCCCCCACAGACCTCACATATACACCCCCAACATACCCTATTGCCTCCCCCACAGGCACACCCCCTGACAAACCCCACCACACCCTCAGTGTACCATGCCCACCCCCAACAACACCCCTCCAAAGACTATGCAAGAGTAAGACTTTACTTTTTAGTTATTATGTAATTACTTTGATATACAGTATGCAAACACAGATTATGACCAAAATATTTTTTGTAATAAAATTAAAATATGTTATGGTAGGTGTTTGACTTTTAGCATATTACTTGTTTCTTCCCCTTCCCCCTCCCCAATGGCAACCCTCCCTCCCAAAAGGAATACTTTGGGGGGGCAAGGGGAGGGACTTCTGGTGGCAAAGGTCAGGTGTCAGGTGGTGGGACTTCTGGGAGCAAGATGGCAACCAGTGGGCAAGGTACTTGTCGAGGGGTGGGGCTACTTTTGTGGCCCTTGACAGCTCACCAAAACTCATTATAAGTGTCCCTCCAGCTGAAATAATTGTCCACACCTGCACTAGATAAACCCACAGATTTCAAACGGGAGTCCACAGTGTTGAAAACATTCTGACCTGATGTGGTTTTTGTGTTCTTTACAACAGAAAGATTGCTCTATTAGTTTTTCATGGCATCTCTCCTTTTATGGCATGATTTTGATTTCTGTTAAGTATTATGTTTCATGACTACTCTCAGCTCATTGATGTAGGCACTGCCTATGTTTACAAAACCTGGATCTTTAATCATAGTTGGTTTCCATAATATTTGAATGGAAAACCGTGACATTCAGACTGGATTTTAAAATGAGTGATACACTCTGTTTGTTCTTAAATGTGTTAAATCTGCAGAACTTCTTTCAATTCCCCTATTTGTAAGTGAAGCAGACAGCAGGATTTTTTGTTTGTTTGTTTTGTCTTTTTTTTAATGTAGAGGCCAGTTTAACCTTTGATTTGACTGCAGTAAACCACACAGGAATTTGGTACAACATATGGTAGCTGCACTACAAAAACAAGTGGGAAAGCTGTTTTAACTTCAAGTATACTGAAATGATTATTTTTCAATAAAAATAGGTTTCTCAATGACAAAGGAGTATGGTGGAAGTGTAATTCAGTGTTTTACAGGTCCTCTGCTGTGCTAAGCCACAAAGGATAGGTGTACATGGACTAAAAGTTACAGTCCTGTTCAGCTCAAGTGGTAGCACTTCATACCTTTAGCTTTAGAAGTACCTGGTTCAGTCCCTGTTTCTCAGTAGATTAAATTAGCAGGCACAGAGCTATGCGCTGCTGTGATTAGGCTGTGTAGAATACCCAAGATAGCCAGAGTTTCTCTATGCTGCAGTGCAGTCTGAAATGTAAACATAGCCTTAGTCATGCTAGTGATTTTAATTGTGCCCACAAAATTGCACTTGTAATAACTTCTTCCCACTGTTTCTGGGCATAAAAAGTGAGGTTGGTTTGGCTCTTTTTGTGCTACGGCAGGTTAAGAAAAGCCTCTGTTTTTCTTCCCCTACTGTAGAAATGTAGCCTTTGTAAGTCTTGGATTATGTCTATATAGATAACTTTCTTTCCCTGACAGCAGTGCTCTGAAGGCTGCTCCATTGCTCTGGGTGAGCTGATTCCTAAACCAGAAGCAATGGAGCAGACGGTGTGTGGAGCTGCATGTTTGGGCAAATTAGGTTAGTTCAGGTTAATTGGCACTTATTGAAAGTAGATCAGAGCTTCTTAGTTAGAGATGTATGATGTGGGCAAGTCCTCTGGGCCTGGGTGACATTTCCTTTTAAGCTAAAAAAGGGGGATAAATTATGGAAAGGAGGAATTCATACAACAGAGTGAAGTAGCCCAGCTTGCTTGAGATCGCTGCTCTCAGGGCTGTATGTTGCCTGTATACAGATTTGTAGCTTACAGGAGTATCAATTTATCCAAAAAGAAAAAGAGTTTATTTAGAAATAAATGGAGGAAAAACACATCTCTTTCCTAATCATGCATTTTCCAATTAAATGGAAATCCTTCTGGGCTAGGGGCAGAACTTACACAAACTGGTATAAGCAATCGGAACTCAGTTTAAACCTGTAACTGAACAGAGGTTCAGTGCACATAGACTGGATTCAAAGGGTCTGAAACCAGTTTAAGATAAACCTTGATGGATAATACTATCAGACTTAACCAATTTAAGTTAAACCAATTTAACAAAATTCTCTTCCAGATCCCCTCCTGACTCAAGTTACCTTCCACTGCCCCAGCATCCCAGGTTGCTTTGCACCTCCTCTGCAACCCCCCTCTTTTAGGGTCGTCTGCTGGAACACAGCTCACTCACTGCTCCAGCCCAGCACCTAGCTAGCTATGCCTCCAGGCTGTTACACCTGCTGTACCTGGAAGGGGGAAGGAGTCTCCCAGGCCTGATGCGTGGGTGTGGGGGCATAGGGGAGTCCCCACCCAGGGTCCCCAAGCCTGGGGCAGCCCCATGGGGCTGAGAGGAATTGCCCTCCCCTTCCCCCCCCGCAAGGTGGTTTGTCTCAGCCGCTGCCACAGATAGGAGGGAGGAGGAGTCCCCACATCTGGCCATGCAGGCAGGCAACCAGCCCATGGGGACTCCTTCCCTCTCCCACCTGTGGTAGTAGCTGAAAGGGCAAGGCAGGATTCCTTTCAGTTTCCCAGGGCTGTCCTGGGTTGGAGGAACCCAGGTTGGGATAGGGGAAACCCCCTGAGGTACAGGCTTCCCGCACTATGGGGGGCTCTTCAATCCCCAGGGGGTGGGAAAGGGGGACAAGACAGCGGGGAGCTGGGGGCATGTGCTGGGCAGGCTGGGAGGTGTGCTCTAGTGCCCCTGCCTTTTGACTTTGGGTCAGTGCAGGCCTCCACCTGCCTTTCCTAATTGGAAACTGAACATCAATTCAGTTGATTATCGGTTCAATCTATGCAGCTTAGAGAAAGCTGAAAAGATTAAATCGATTCTGCCTCAGGCTTTTTGACTGTCTGTACTTAGCCCTGGTGTATTTTTACTATTCAGTTCAGCCACTCACAATAGAATAAGTAATTATCTGTATATGATACTGCTGTTACCAATCATCCTTTTTATTTGCAGATTTAAGTAAAACTGAAGTTCGTAGAGTGTGATTTCTTTATTTTTTTTAAAGTTTTTTTCCCCCAATGTTTTCATTTAAGTGGTGGGTTTCAGTTTAGGGCCTCTTTATACCTGTCAAGCATAGACAAATCACATTAAAGAACTTGGTAAAAAGATAATTCAGAAGGGTGCATAAAATATCACTGGTCTATGTTCAGTTAGTACTGAAAGTATCCAAAAGAGAATGCTGGAGTTTTATATCTTCCACTGGGAGCATGTTTCCTTTGTATTACCCAATATAGCAATAAATTGATTTATTGCATTAGATTAGTGGTTCTTGTACAGCTGCCATGGGATAGTATAGCATTCATTTATGACTTAAATATTTTTTTTCCTTAGTGTATGGAAAATTAGAATGATGTCTCCATCTCAATTATTGTTAAGATAAATAAGCCCAAGACTATTGCACAGAACATTTATATCTATTATATACTTTTATTGATATTTTTTATGTTTCCATTAGAGGTTAACTCCACTATTATTTCCTCAGTGTAACGCATCAGGTAAGCATGTAGTAAATGTTCCATCTGTTTCCATCATCAGCTTGGAGATTTGTTTCTTTTGAGTTGATGTGTCACATTAAGGAAAATGAGGAATTGCAAAATTAAAGATTTTTTCCTTAGTTTGCAAATGTCTGGAGGCAGTTCTGATTAGTTCTGGATTCCTTTGAACCTCCATCATTTGAAATGGTTCAGACCTTTAATTCAACCATTTGTCAGACTCCATGGGATATCAAACAATCAAATTAAAATGCGTGAAAAACACATGTTGAAAGAAACATGCACATAAGAAATAGAAACCCACTTAATGGCACCGTTCAGCTCTTCCATAAGCTGGAATGACATGTTAGCCTTTATATGTTTCCAGTGCTCAACATAATATTGAAACTTGTAATAACAAATTACTAAGCAGTTAAAACATTTAATAAAAACAGACATTGAGTACCACATGCTCTATTCATTAAAACCTTGTGGACTCCAGTTGCCTTTTTTTCTCCAGAGTTGAGCTTTGGAAAAGGCCCCCTTTGGATATCTATTTGTACACATTCCACTTCGTGCACATCGGTTGGGTATGAACATTTTGTGCACACTATATCATTTGATCAGATAATAAATAGACTTTTTCTTATCCTGGAAAACTTTAGCTCTAGCAGAAAAATTTGGCAAAAATAAGCAAATGAAACTGGGGATTTATAAGGAAATCAGAGACAGAAGATTCAAATACAACTGTAGTACATGCATGTTCAAAGATAGACAAGAAATGTTATCATTGGTATATAAACCACAGACCTTGTTATGTGTTAAACCTATAAAAGTGGTCCTAGAAGTTAATCACCAGACTTTGGAGGGATGATGTATTTCTAGCTGAATGTGTGCATCCCATAACAGGAAGGTATGAGAATTCTCCTGGTGAGAATTATATACAGGAAAATGACATTCTTCTATGATAATCTATTTTTTGTGGGTAAATAAATTTTAAGGGAATTTGGGTTTGATATAGCCTAGTCTTGGGAAACATTTGACAAAATATTTAGCACTGAATTTGGCTATTGTGGTTTTTAAATTTTTTTTACAAATTCTTTAAAAAAAAAAAAAAGAGAAAATAAATATGTGCAGACTAACCTTTAAATTATGAACACAAAATATTATTACTTAGCCTTGTTTTCCTTGAGATCAAGTTCCCTAAGTCTAAAATCTTTAGCATTAACAGAGTGAGTAATTTAATTTTAAGTGGGACTCATACTTTATTACAGCATGCTTTGTGTCTTGCTTGACATTAGTAGACTTAGTCAGGGCTTGATGTTGGATCCACTTCTTGTTTTTGGAGCAGCAGGCTCTACTTCATCGTGTTTTTAATTAAAAAAACCATAATGTTTCCTCTTTTTAAAAAGGTCCTTTTACTACTTTTACTGATGCCAATTCATCACACCTTATCTTCACACAGATGGTTTGGCCATAAAAATATAGCAGTTGCCTTTATGCATCATGTAATGTTTTAGGACAGGCTAAAAATAACATAGTGAAAAAAAAGGATATTACCACAGTGAAAACATCTTATGTTTCAAACATTTGGGATATATTAACCTTGGAGTTTCTTTTCCTTGAGAAGGTGTCATGTCAGTTTTCCTAACCTCCGAATTCTGTTACACGAGTAAACCCATGGCTGGTTACCAGAGTGATGTAAATAATACTTCATACTGTTGGAATTTCAGTTGTTGACTTGTTGCAACTTCATACATCTTCTTCCCCCTCTTTTTCCTCCTCCTTCTCTTTAAATTTACTTAGTGCTGTGCTTGTACTAGAAAAGTAATTTTGCTCTGGTCAGTGCTTTGTGTGTGTTGTTCAGAAATCATGGGGATGATTTTAATTTTCTGAACACTCTTGCCAAGGGAAAGTGTTCAACAACAACATGTAAGCATCACAAGACAATTACTATATTTAACAAAAATCCACCCTGGAATGGTAATAGCAATGTAGAAAGAAACATAAACTGCCAAATACAAAGCATGAAGTTTGTATATTTTAATGACATAGTAAAAATTGGAATAAAGTAGTGCTGTTTTTGGAAATCCTCCATTATAGTGGTTATAGATGGAGCCTGGAAGCTAAGACTATTTTAATCTCAGTGTCCCGGGAGTCAAAATAACAAGTGGCACTTACCAGCAGCTCAGGATGGGAGGCGCATGGGGCAGAAGGAGGAACCCGCGTGGCTCATTAGCCGACTTTTTGTTCAATTACAGCCGGCTGATGACATCAGCATCGGACGCCAGCCGACGGAAATAAAAATGGCAGCCGCTGCTGCAGAGAGGGCGGACAGCACGGGCGAGGAGCTGTGGTTGCCGTTGGCGACAGGAGGAACCTTCACCACAGGATCCACGGAGCCTGGCAAGCCAACAAGGACACTGACGGCATGAGGCAAAACATCCCAACAGGAGTCCACATCGGACAACGTGGGAGTAGCAGGCACGGCATCCAAAGACGTGGCTGGAGTGGCATCCGGGAGCAACGTGACCCACAGGTGGGGTGCCAGGACGATGGGGCACGGAGGAAGCCGCGCCAGGGAGGGAAAACCGCGGAAGAGCCCTGAGGGGGTGCAGTCAGGGCGGGCATTGCCGCCAGTCCCAGATGGAGTGATGAGCAGAAGAGAAGAACGCTGGAGGTGACTGGTTTGGGGTGGACCAGAGGGAAACCCAAGGGAGTGTCTGGGGTAGGCTAGTAAGAGGGTAGGGAGTGACCTGGTATTCTGTATTTTGTTGGTCCATTTATTTAGTCACCCCAGAGAAAGGGGCATAGAGAAAGGGACATGTACCCCGGGGACCAAAGTTGAAAAGAAGCCTCTGAAAGTTTACCTTTCCTTTTGTATGTTTGCCCCTGAAGGAAGGGGTGAAGGTGAGGAGGGCAGATAGGCAGGCCCTTATGGCGGTCACAGTGGCTAGGGGCCACGGGCACTTAAAGGCAAAGCCAGAAGGCGTTACCCCACAATGGGGACGAGACCAATGGATGGGTGACACACTGAAGGTGGCGTGAGGCCGGGGTGTATGGGTGGCAGAGCCCCATGAGTGACCACCGGGTAAACCCCGGGCCACTGAGTATCCTGTCAACCGACCCCTCCTACTGAGGAACAGCAAGTCATGGCAGGCGAGAACAGGGTTGGTGACACGGGAAGAGGAGAGATACTCCAGTAATGACACGAGCCCAGGAGGTGCTTGACATCCACCCGTAGAGCAAAGGCCGCTCAAGAGCGGTTATTCGAAGCCCAGCGGTCACACTCAGCTTTGCCACTTACTTGCTCTGCACACCACTCAGGACATCTACATTATATTGGATGCCATAAGTCGGACATATCATTCAGCTGGCAGGGTTTCTAGAGAGGCTGGGAATTTGGGGGCCAGGGAAAGCAGGGGCAGGGCCTACTGCTGAATTCTGATGTGTGGAATCCCACCAGGGATGTGTTTAGTGTGGCAATGTTAAACCCCACCACTGCTTGCCCTGCTGCCCCTTGCTCTCTCACCAGAGGTGGGTCCAAATCTGAGAGAAGCCCTGTCATCCAGATCCTGCTGGGGGTGGGGGTGGGGGGGGGCAATGCTCAGTGAGTTGGATACCCCTGGTATAGGATGGGTATCAGTAGGAAAATATACCCTTCCCACTCACTCTTGTACTGTGCGTACTGTGTGTCGAAAGCCTATGAAGGCATCTGTTTTTTGGCATATGCCTAGAGTATATACAGCACTGCTTTTTGGGCTCTTGTAAGATATACAAAGGAGTAGTGGCATGACATGTAACATGTGATTGTTCTTCCAAGAAGAAGGATTGCTAGGAAGAGATGGGATCCACCTGATGAAGAGAGGGAAGAGTGTCTTCGCAGGCAGCCTTGCTAATCTAGTGAGGAGGACTTTAAAGTAGGTTCTCCAGGGAATGGAGACCAGAGCTCTGAGGTAAGTGGGGAAGTGGGTGACCTGGAGGAAGAGCAAGCAGGAGCGGGCAATAGGGGAGGTGTTCTCATTCTTCCTGAGAAATCAGGGCAATCACCTAGTTATCTGAGGTGGCTGTATACAACTGCAGGGAGCCTGGGAAACAAGCAGGAAGAATTGGAAGTCCTTGCACAGTCACAGAAGTATGACATGGTTGGAATAACACAGACTTGGTGGGATAGCTCACATGACAGGAGCACTGTCATGGATGGGTATAAATTGTTCAGGAAGGAGAGGCAGGGGAGAAGAGGAGGATGAGTTACACTTTATATAAAAGAGCCATATGTTTGTTCAGAGCTCCAGTATGAAACTAGAGATAGGCCCGTTGAAAGTATCTGGGTTAGAGTCACAGGAGAGAGCAACAAGGGTAATGGTGGGGGTCTGCTATAAGCCACCAGACCAGGAGGAAATGGCAAACGAGGCTTCCTTCAAACAGCTAGCAGAAGTTTGCTGATCACAGGTACTGGTTCTCAAAAGGGGCTTCCATGACCCTGACATCTGTGGGAGGGCAATACAGCAGTATGGAGGCAATCCAGGAAGTTTTTGGAGTGTGTTGGTGACAACTTCCTGTTGCAAATGGTGAAGTGCCCAACTAGGGGATGTGCTTTTCTTGACCTGCTGCTCACAAACAGGGAAGAACTGGTGGGGAATGTAGAAGTGGATGGCAACTTGGTAACAGTTACTATGAGATGATAGAGTTCAGGATCCTGTCGAAAGGAAGGATGGGGAGCAGCTGAGTAAGGACCCTAGACTTCAGAAAAGCAGACATTGTCTCAGGGAACTCTGCAGGATCCCCTGGGAAGCCAGTCTGAGGGGGAGAGAAGTCCAGGAGAACTGTCTGTACTTTAAAGAAGCCTTACTTAGAGTACAGGAACAAACCATCCTGATGTGCAGGAAGACTAGCAAATATGGCAGAAGACAAGTGTGGCTTAACAGGGAACTCTTCAGTAAACTAAATCACAAGAAGGAAACTTATAAGAAGTGGAAACTTGGACAAACAACTTGGGAGGAGTATAAGAGTCTTGCTTGGGCATGCAGGGATAAAATCAGGAAGGTCAAAGTGCAATTGGAGTTGCAGTAGCAAGGGATGTGAAAGGTAACAAGAAGGGTTTCTACAAGTATGTCAGTAACAGGAGGAAGATCAGGGAAAGTGTGGGTCCCTTACTGAATGGGGGGAGGTAACCTAATGACAAAGGATGCATGAAAGGCTGAAGTACTAAATGCCATTTCCATCTCGGTCGTCACAGGCAAGATCATCTCCCAGACTATTGTACCTGGCAGCAGGGCCTGGGGAGGACATAAGCAGCCAACTGTGGAAAAAGAACAGGTTGGGGACTATTTAGAAAAGCTGGGCATATACAGGTCCATGGGGCTGTATGGGATGCTGCTGAGGGAGTTGACTGATGTGACAGAGCCACTGGCTATCATCTGAAAACTCATGGCAATTGGGAGAGGTCCTCGATGAAGGGCAAACATAGTGCCCATATTCAAGGAAGGGGAAAAGGAGGATCCAGGGAACCTCAGACCAGTCAGCCTCACCTCAGTCCCTGGAAAATCGTGGAGCAGATCCTCAAGGAATGCATTTCTAAGCACTTTGAGGAGAAGAAGGTGATTAGGAACAGTCAGCTGGATTCACCAGGGACAAGTCATGCCTGACCAACCTGATTGCCTTCTATGATGAGATGACTGGTTCTTTGGATGCAGGGAGATCAGTGGATGTGGCGTACCTTGACTTTAGCAAGGTGTTTTATATGATCTCCCACAACATTCTTGCAAGCAAGCGAAAAAAGTATAGGCTAGATGAATGGAGTGTAAGGTGGATAGAAACATGGCTGGTTCATCGAGTTCAGAGGGTAGTAATCAATGGCTCTATGTCTAGTTGGCAGCCCATATCAAGTGGAGTGCCCCAGGGTTCAGTCCTGGGTCTGGTTTTGTTCAATGTTTTCATCAATGACCTGGAAGATGGCATAGATTGCACCCTCAGCAAGTTTGCAGATGACACCAAGCTTGGGGGAGTAGTAGATTTGCTGGAGGGTAGGGCTAGGATTCAGAGTGACCTAGGCAAATTGGAGGACTGGGCCAAAAGAAATCTCATGAGGTTCAATAAGGAAAAATGCAAAGTCCTGCACTTAGGCTGGAACTATCCCATGCATGGGACAGTCACTGTTAGCTAGTTAAAGGCTTCCTAGTTATATACTCGCTGTGTCCATTTCTTAAAACATAATAAGTATTAGATGCAAAAAACTAGGCACAAAGATGAGCCATACAGGGCTGGGGCTTGACCAAACCAGCAGCCAAGAAGAGGTCAGTTATGGGATAGATGAGGGAAACAAACTGTAATATACACCACCATGAAAACATTGATGGATTTACTGCAAGTTAGAATACTGTATTTTCCTGCATATAACATACCTCAGAATAAAATATGCACCTTGCTTTTGAAAGTCAGAATGAAGAAAAAAGATCTTTCCTTGAGACCTTTTGCTGTGGTGGTGGGAAAAGCAAGGGGGAAAGAGATAGTGTCCACAGCCATTAACTAGGGAACCCAGCATGCAGCACATGCATTTTTACATTTGCTTTCCTCTGGTGGCTGCTTAAATGTCAGAAACTATTGTTACTATAATGCACACACCACTTTCCAGCAGCTGAATTTTGGAAAAAAGGTATATGTTGTATGCAAACAAAGTGTTAATTATAATATTGCTATCATAATGAGTATGTTTAGGAGATGAAGGCAATGGAGTAGTTTGTAGTGTGTGTGTGTGTGTGTGTGTGTGTGTGTGTGTGTGTGTGCGGCTAAGTACAGATGTTCAAAAAGCCTGGGGCAGAGGAAGTCTAAGTTTTGCACTTTACTCTAAGCACCTTAGATTAGGTCAGGAGTGGACAGAACAGACATTTGCCCTTCCCGCCCTTTGGTGTGGGAGGGAAGAACATGCAGGATGCATACCCTGGCCAGGCCAGCAGGTTAGGGACACTCCTGCATGCCTCCCAGAAGGATGCTGGACAATGCCAAGCTTAGCTGAGCAGCCAACATGGTCCTTCTGTCCAGCTCCACCCCCTTGCCTGTGGCTGGCTGTCAGCACAGCCCCCAGCCTGGTAGAATGGTCTAACCTAAACTGATTATATTTGATGCTACATCCATACAGATGTATCTTAAACTGGGTTCTGCCATTTTTAAACTGGTCTATTTGTGTCGAAATTCTGTACTATTATGGGTCTAGACTGGATTTTGGCCACTTATACCAGCTTATGTGTAATGTCTGAACCTGGCATGTGTATGTGTGGGTGTAAATGCAGAAGGAACACTGCTAGTAACAGAATCACAGAGCAACTTCCAGAACTATTCTTTCTCCATTCCTGCTTCTCCTTTCTAGTGCTTAGTTATGCCAGTCATTAGAAGAAAGTCACCTTGTTGACATTTTTTTGGTGAACCTAGGGTGAGGCCAGAAGTGTTAACATTGCTGGCAAATTCAGTGAGCACTTACTGAAAGTATAATGTAATTACTTTGAAAGTATTGTGTAATTCTTTATTAAATCTTTAAATTAACATTTAAAGCAATCTCACATCTTTATCCATTATGTTTCCATTTACTGGGAAAATCTATTTTATAAATCTCTATAAAACTTGAACACTGATATTACAGAATGCAGAGTATGCTTCATAGACCATGTGCATGGAAGGACTTGCCATCTCAGCCACTGCAGTTTACCTTGTAGCTTCTCATTTCATGCTGATCTTTCACAGTCAGGCCTAACTTATTTACACTGCATTTAATGACATGCAATACTTCATTTCTGAATAGATGCAAACAGGCAGCAAATTGGAAATACAAGCTAAAGAGATACAGGTGGATGTTATCACATAAACAGTATTTGGTTTTCTGAAATTACAATTATGACACCCCTGGATGATCTCTGATCCTTCCATATTATGATGTGACAGATGTATATTGCTGTGATTTCTCTGGTGATGCTCGTTGTTGCTTCCTTGTCAGCTTTAATAACAAAGCAACTGGACAGACTAAATTGAAATGATTTATCCTTTCTGAATGTCATAGTCAAAGCATGCTGTCATAGTAACAAGTTAGGTTTTCTCCAACAATGAGGTTAGCATTTACAATAGGTTTGTGCTGCTTGGAATCACATCACGTCTAATAGTGTCACTGATATTGTTGTGTTTTTATAAAAATGAATCATGTAGGGCTGTTCCCACTGTCCTCTTCACTTCTCTCTTTCCACATTCCTTTTTTCAATTAATCACTGCATTATTCAATAGTATCGCATTCTTTCCTCATCAATAGGCTCATTTTGAGGATTTTGAAGACACTTTATCCTTTTCTGTTTCTAAAATTATTAATCTCTGAGACAAGTGAATAAACTGTCGTCTTTGGGCTTACTGACTTTTCAGATAAGTGGATGAGACAGAATGAGCCAATGTGAAGACCTTAAGGGATTCACTTATCTTGTTGGTCAAGCTTATTTCCACTCCTTAATTTGCACCATTACTATGTTCTTGTTTTCAAAGTTGTGAAGGAATATATTAAATACTAATGTACAGGAGGCCAGTGGGAGAGGTTTCTTTGACTTGTACCAGGGTTTATATCCTAGGTATTTAGCCAGGTACATTAAAGAGGTATAATATATACCTATAATGACATTGGTATATCCATTTGCTCAATACAGTACACATGAAAATGTTGCTTGTTTCATGCCAAAATTGAAAATGATGGAAAAACCTCATGTAAGAAAAAAGAAAGGAGCCTGTCTTTTAGGAGTAGCAGTATAATTTGATCCCATGATGTTTTCATTGCAGTGCAAACATTAGAGTGTTTCCCTCATCTACCCCATAACTGACCTCTTTTTGGTAAAGAACATGTTCACTGGGATGCTGCACGCCCACCACAAGGATATTTTTGGTGTCTATAGCACAGGCACCTGGCCCACAGAGTGAAATCCAGAGCCCTGTATTATGTACCTAGGTTCTGACCTAGTGCCTGGGAAGCATTAGGCACCCAAGAATGGTGATCCCATATTCTCTCCAGATGGAAGAGAATTTGACAGAAGTTAACTTGGGTCACCTAAGTTCTGAATGAATGCTCTAAATAGTGAGCCTTTGGATCAATTTGCCCTTTGGTGCCTGCCACTTTAAGGGCAGAAGCAGGTAGTCACCAGGTGCCTGATGAGGGTGGCCATTTTCAAACATAGGCCAGAGAGTTATCAGTCTGTGTTGAGCAGCCAAGGAGGCAACATTGGGTTGAGCTACTCCTGGAACACCTTGGAGATAAGGGTGAGGCTATGGGGATGGAGATGGCTTAATTGGTCCTGGACATGACCTGAAACTGTACCCTGCTGGGATAGGGAGGCCTTGTGGGACTGCCGGTGGGGTGACAGCCCCACTTAAGTACCAGGACTGTGACCCTCCCCGGTGTAAGGTGGGTCAGGGAGCTTAAACCCCAGCCCTGACCTTTGGGTGGGTTACTAAGATGCAGGAGTGGGGCCAGGCATGGCTGTGGCCACCTGAACCCACAGGGGTGCAAGAACCCAGAGGTCATATAGCCCTAGAGAGATGGCAGTTGTGAAGACCCTGGGAGGGTAACTATGTTGGTGGGTCTGCACAGAGTAGGGTGCATCTTTATGGCCTGAAGGACTGTGCGTAATTTGAGAGTTGAGTAGGGCTGAAGGGATGGCCTGAAGAGCACCCCTAGGGGGCATATTGCTAAAAGATGGCCAGAAGGGCAGCATGTTGGCCAATCCCCACAAGATCAGGTTTGTAGGTGTAAGAGGCCTGGCAAAGAGCTAGGGTGAACTTATCCCTCCATTTGGTGAATTGGTTGGCACTACCTAGGTGAGGGTCATGAGACAGGCCCAAGAGACTGCATGTCACCAGCCAAGGCATGATTCAGATAAGCCTTATGGCCAGAAGGGTCACTCGAGGAGAGATTAGGGCAGAGTGGAAGGGGCACAGTATAGTGCAGTGAGCAACAGACCCTGTGTGGGGTGGTGGTGTGTGTGTGTGTGTGAGAGAGAGACCTAGCTGAGGACTAGGTTGGTTTGGATTGTGGCTGGGAGTATGATAACATCTTGGGATGCCACCTGGGAGGCATGGACCATGGTGTAGGGGAGGTATGGAGCCATGGATAGCACCCCCTGGCAGTGGGGCATGTAGCAGGCAGCCTACCTCATTTACCATCAGATTATTGTAATAGTAAAGTCATGGCAGAGATAAGTGGGCGGGCCAGCTTGAGACCTGGCTCTGAGCTGGCCCCTTGTTACACTCCCTCCCTTGCACTCTCCAGCTAGGTTTCATGAGGAAAAGCTGGATGACTGCAGGATGAGGTTCAAGCCTCTGAATCCCAACTGAAGAGAGGTGTTTCCTTGAAACCTGATATAGCATACCAAATACCAGAAAGAATGGGTTTGAGACGCATCTCTTCTCAGTGTTTCCTTTTGCTTTTATTCAGCTCCATGTTCAGTATGAAGGTTCTTGCAGATCTTATTCTTAATTGCATAAGTCTTCCTTGGCCACTCCATAGAGAACGTAGGAACCAAATTTGGAGCTTGGATTTTTCAAAGCACCTAAAATTTAGGCACTACTGTGTCTAGTATTGCATCAACTTTTGGGGATCTAGTCTGAAGCAGCTTTAACTTACTGATCTTAGAGCACAAGCAACTCATTCTGTAACCAGTGGGATTTGAGGACAATTCTCTCATATCCCGGATGTAGGAGAAAACGGTTTGATTGTGGCATGTAATAAATTATAGCATAAGCTGCTTCTGGCATGTGAATCAGTTTGGTCTATTTCTAGATATTCTTGTACTTTCATGATCTTAGGTGACAGAGGCCTTGGTTAATTTTAATTTGTTTTCCATGCAGCAGTGTGTTTCTGCTTATGGGCTGTAAATGTTCTGTTCTTGCAAAACATATCTTCCTTTTTAACAGCGTGCATTTTCCAATTCTAATTACTCCACCTAAAATTTCACACACAGAGAAGCCTTACTACTAATAGCATTTGTAATACCATGCATTATATATAGCACATGAAAGTATGTCATTTAATATCAGGTTTGGCATGAAGAAAGAAGAATGACTGATGGTATTTAATAAAAGCCTTGATTATTTGCAAATGGAAGAGAAGCCACTGTATGTTTGTAAGCTGTCAGTAGAATTTCTTCATTGCATTACGTCTTTCTCCTGGATTACTTGATTTTTTGACTCATTTTGTCTTTTTTAAAACTAAACTGTATAGGCTTTGTGTATCAAAACTCTTGTGGGTTTTGGATATCTCTAGATATAGGGAACATTTTTATCATCAAGTAATTTACATATTTGGTTTAGTACAGTGGAATTAAGTTATTGTGGTGTACCATAAATACTGTAACAAATAATAATTCTGTCTCTAACTAGTTCTCTATACATTTTTGTGTTGTTTTAAATTATTGCACAGTTGTCAACATTTTTTTTCTTACCAGACCTATTTAATATACGTTTTGGAGGCCAAGTATAAAAGGCTAGTTACCATATACAGAAAATGGCAAACTTTTCAAAGGAAGGCAACTTTGGGAAAATAATTTACCTTCACGTTTTTGGAAAGGTTAGATGAGTATAGGCATTCTAGTGTGTTTTTAATAAATATGTGGCTTTCAGCAGAAGTAAAGGAAAACACCTTTTATTTAAAAAATGAGCAACTTTTTAGGTGTCACAGAAGGTAACGCAAAAAAGTTGTATTGATGAAAAATACATTAACTTTTAAAATGTAAATGATAAATTCTCTGTGTCTTTGGGAATTAGATCTACACTACAACTCATATTAACAGTAATGGGACTTTTTATTCATCACCCACTGTGTTGAAAATGTGCTCCATAATGACTCATTTAAATTTTTCTTTTTTAGATTTAGTGAGCTAGAAAGTTTGTACTGGAAAAGGACCAGCTGGTAAATATTCATGTGCTGTAGGCTAATATAAATCATTAGGTAGTTTGGTACAGAATATCTTGCATATTTTTTAAACCAAATCAAATCTTGAAGACTTGCAGTTTATATTTTATTTAAATTATGCAAAACCTCATGCTGTGCCTAGCCAAAGTAACTTTCCTAGAAACTACCATTTGCATGTACTTATAGCCAATCAGAACCAAATTTTCAGTCAGGCATCCATGGGCCCTGAGTTTTTTACCTGTAAAAAAGTTCACATAAATAGCTGGCAATACAAAATATCCTTAATTTTTGTGTGTGCGTTCTTTACTAGCTGGTTGCCAGTTGTCTTCCTCAGGTTGATTTTGGGGGGAGAATATAAAATAGCTCTGTTTGTTTCTGAAAACAAGAATAAAGAAACATACACTTTCTGTCTATTAACAAAAATTCTTATAACCATTTTGTTGAGGGGTTCTAATACCTAAATGTGTTGTGTAGGAACTTGAAATATGACAGTGGATTAATTCTGGCATCATGAATGAGTCTTTTTTTGCTATCCCACTGAATAGGACTGGGTCCTTCAAATCTAATGTGTGCCTAGGCATGTTGGAGAAAAAATTTGAATTCTTGTAGCACTTTTTATTTGTTTTCTAAAACATTTTTTGGGGAAAAAGGTATATACTATTACCCTATTTTACTAAATGTAATGCTGAGGCATTTTAAATATATTTATCCTATGTCAATAGTCAATGGTAACAGCTGGACCCGGTCTCTCAAATCCCTTCTCTAGGCTCTGTCCATTAGGCAACAGACATTCCTTTTAATAATAGTTAATAAACCAATTCACGTAAAAATCCCTAAATATTTTAGTCTATCTACTCCTGGGTCATAATTCTCACATTAACTGATACTAAACTCTAAATTTCCTCTGCACTTACCTTCTTTCTAATGTGGAATTTAGTACTGAGTAAAGCAGATCAGAAAGGCACTGATGTGTGTATAGAAAATAATGGAGAATTTATGTAAGTGTGCAAATAAAGATGAACTAATGGTGCCATAATAAATTCCTATTATTTTTCTTTGACCGTACACCTTAAGCAGCTTAATGGCTCTGTGACTATTTTCATAATTTTCTTAAGCACAGAAACTCAATCTTTTTAAATAAAATGGTTTGCAATTAATTGGATGAGATTCAACAAGAACAAGTGCAAAGACCTGCACTTGGGATAGAATATTTGCATATGTGAATACAGACTGGGGAATGATTTGCAGTAATGTAAAGAAGGACCTGGGGTTACTGTGGGGTTATTTTTTTAACTTGTGGGTACATTTAGTTCGGAGAAGAGACGACCCAAGGGGATGTTTGAGGGGGATAGTCTTCAAATACCTGAAAGGTGATTGTAGATGGGATGGATTTGCAGTTGTCTCTGTAACTGTAAAGGACAGGGCTAGGAACTATGATTTCAAGATTCAGTGGAGAATATTTAGATTGTAGTTTAGAAGGAACTTTCTGACTATGAGGGTGGTCAAGCATTGGAGCAAGCTTGTTGAGACTCAAATTGTGGAATCTCCATGTTTGGATGTTTTCAAGAGCAATTTAACCTTCATACGTTCCCATAGGGTAATTTCCTACCCCAGATGCATATTTTGTGCAGTATCTTAAAGTTAATTCTAAAAATTTTTCTTTTTAGGACATTGTCACTAGCACCACAGTGCACAATATCCTCAAAGCACAGCCAGCTTACATGAATGGTTTTCTCTTTGTGGATGAAAAACTGCCCAGGGTAACATGTTACCCCAGGTGGGAATGTATTTTTCTATATAGGGGTAACAACTTACCCCAAGCCCATGTTAATGCATTGGAGTAACTTGCAATGCAATTTCTGTATAAATGACAGGCCTAGACCTGTTTGGCTACTTTGGGTGGATGCATCTGAAAGGCATTCATTCACACCTCATTCATGTCCACTTCAGGTATCCATGGAGGAGGAGTTGGTGTCACAAGCTGAACTGATGCCAGCACTTCCCATGGGAAAGGGAAGAGGACCAGCCCAGGGCTGCTGTGGAAGACCAAAGAGCAGTACAGCAGGATGTGGAGCAGAACCACTGCCACCACCCCCAGAAAACATTGCAGATGATGACATCTTTAGAGGAAGGAATGGCAGTGTGTGGAGGGAAAAAGTCCACAGCTAATACATCATCGGAGAACAGCCAAGGACATAGTCCATGAAAGTGCTGGGCCAACAAGAGAAAGTAATAAAGGCACAGTGGCAGAAATGTTCCACCTGTTTCTCTCACAAGATATCCTGACTGTTATCATAAGCGAAATAGAGAGGCAGAAAGAAGATTCAGGGGGTAGAATGATAGCCATCCTGAAAATATAAAGTAGTGGAAAAAGCTGGACAAAACAGAGCTGAAAGCCTACATTGGCCTCCTACTGCTGAGTGGTCTATACCATGGGGATCACAAGGCACTGGAGGAATTGTGGGTATCCTTGCTTCCATGCCACCATGAGTTTAAAATGGTTCTGTTAAATCACCAACTATCTGAGATTTGACAACAAACTGACACATGAGGAAAGAACAGCTGTGGACAAGCTTGCTGCCTTCAGAAATATTTGGACACAATTTGTGGAGCAGCTCAGGAAATGGTATATTCCAGGAATATACCTGATAGTTGATGAGCAGGTCATTGCGTTCAGGGGTTGCTGTCCCTTCAGACAGTATACACCCAGCAAGTATGCCAAATATGGCTTGAAAAATTTGTGGGGCTGTGATGCAGCAAAATCATTCCCCCTTTCTGGAGACAACTACCTGGGCAAGCAACCAGAATTTCCACCCCAAGGTAATATTGGTACTCAGGTTGTTGAAAAAGTGGTTCATTGAAAAAGTGTTTCATCCCTGGTACAAGACAGGAAGGAATATTGTGGGTGACAGTTTCTTTTTTTACCTGGCAGAAAGGTCAAGTCCTGCTGTAGCAGTTTGTGGGTACAATTTGGAAAAAAAAAGGCCGATGTCCCAAATGAAATGCAAGCAAATTGAAGTAGGGAAAGTTTTTTCATCCATTTTTGCTTTTGATGGGGAACTCATCCTAGTTTCCTATGTTCCAAAGAAGTCCAAGGTTGTGCTGTTGCTGCCAAACAAGCACCATGACCTGTCAGTGGGTGGAGAGCAAAGAAAGATGGATATCATCCATGACTACAATAAAAACAAGTGTGGGGTGAATAATCTTCATAGATTTCATAGACATTTGGGTTGGAAGGGACCCTGGAGAATCATCAAGTCCAGTCCCCTGCCCCAGGGGCAGGAAGTCAGCAGG
Organism: Gavialis gangeticus; assembly: GCF_001723915.1. NCBI lineage: Eukaryota > Metazoa > Chordata > Crocodylia > Gavialidae > Gavialis > Gavialis gangeticus. Next base: position 5,532,097 of record NW_017729024.1, on the reverse strand, counting down.
GATCATAGGATCCCAGCAAGATAAGCATCCAAATGTGTTTTGAAGGCGTTCAAAGGGGGTGCTTAGACCACCTCAGGTGGCAGTCTGTTCCAAACCTTGGGGGCCCGGACAGTGAAGAAGTTCTTTCTTATGTCCAGCCTGAACTGGTCACAGTGGAGTTTGTGACCATTCGATCTTGTCATCCCTTGGGGGGCTCTGGTGAACAGTGGTTCCCCCAGATCCTGATAAGGACTCCTGATAAACTTATAGGTGGCCATTGGATCACCCCTAAGCCTGCATTTTTCCAGGCTGAATAGCCCCATTGCTCTCAGCCTGTCGTCATAAGGTCTGTTTTTCTGACCTCTGATCATGCACCTGGCCATCCTCTGCACCCTCTCAAGCTTCTCCACATCCTTTTTGAATTGCGGAGCCCAAAACTGGATGCAATACTCCAGCTGCGGTCTCACCAAGGCTGAGTACAGCAGGAGAATGACGTCCCGGGATCTGCTTGAGAAGCATCTATGGATGCAAGCCAGCATTTTGCTCGCTTTAGTAGCCGCAGCATCACACTGAAGTCTCATGTTCATCTTGTGGTCAACCATGACCCCCAAGTCCCTTTCATCTGTACTACTAACCAGTGTAGCATTGCCATGCCTATAAGCATGGTGCAGGTTTTTCCTCCCAAGGTGGAGAACCTTGCATTTTTCAGTGTTGAACACCATCAGGTTCTTGTCCCCCCATTCCATGAGTCTGTCCATATCTGCCTGGATAACCTATCCTCAGGTGTGGATGCTTTACCCCAGAGTTTGGTGTCG
>NW_017729024.1:5526065-5526303 GCF_001723915.1 Gavialis gangeticus | reverse complement strand
GTCAGTTGTCAGTTGCCCTGTCTGGTTTAGCAGGGGTCCAATGCTGCCCTTGCCTTTCCTCCAGCTCCCCACGTATCTAAAAAGAGACTTTTTATTTTCCTTGATGTTTGTAGCTAGCTGGAGTTCCATCGCAGTCTTGGCTTTCCTGATTTGCTCTCTGCAAGTCTGGACTAAAGCAGAGTATTCCTCCTGGGTGGCGGTTCCAGTCCTCCATCCTTTATAGGTCTTCCTTTTAAGA
>NW_017729024.1:5513370-5526030 GCF_001723915.1 Gavialis gangeticus | reverse complement strand
CCAGCAAGGTGTTCATCTAACCTCCTCTTAAAGACCTCCAGGGTAGGAGCCTGCACCACCTCCCTTGGAAGTTGGTGCCAGACCCTAGCCACCCTGACCGTGAAGTAGCGCCTCCTGATGTCTAATCTGAATTTACCCTGTGCCAGCAGCAGAGGAACGGAGCAGCAGTGGGAGCAGCAGCAGCTGATCCCCCTAAGGTGAGTGGGGGGTAATTCAGCTTTTCTGAAGTCGAGGACTTCTATACAATTGACTGACTCGCCAGCTTTATGGCAGATGGTGAAGGTGATCAGTTCATGATCACTGTCACCCAGCTTCCCTTCGATTGTTAGGTTGCCAATTAGGTCATCCCCGGTGGCCAGTACAAGGTCAAGCAGCGCTTTACCTCTTGTTGGCCCATACACTTCCTGCTTCAGATAGAGGTCATCCACACATGAGAGAAAGCTTTGCGACCGCTTGGATTTGGCCGAGCACTCCTCCCACGAGATGTCTGGGTAGTTAAAGTCTCCCATGACAACCATACACCGGGATTGTGCGGCCTCAGCCAATTCCCTGGTGAACTCCTAGTTGAGGTCCTAACTCTGGGTAGGGGGTCTGTAGTAGACCCCCACCATAGTATCCCCTGCACCGTGTTCCCCACAGATTTTAATCCAGAGGGTCTCAAGTCATCCACCGTGGGTGCCAATGTCAGCTTGCAGGGACGTGTAGCTTTCCTTGACATAAAGAGCTATGCCCCCGCCCCTTTTGTCCACTCAGTCCCTCCTGTACAGGGTACAGCCATCTATACCCACGGTCCAGTCATGGGTGGAGTCCCAACAGGTCTCTGTTATCCCAATGACATCACAGTTATTTGCATTTAGGAGGAAAACAAGTTCCTCCTGTTTATTTCCCAGGCTACTAACATTTGTGTATAGACACGCAAGTGTCCCGTTAGGGACTCTTGCCTTGCCTACATTTTGTTCCAGGGCTGGGGCTGGGGTGGGATCTCTTAAGTGCCTTGGCCTGCTGGCTTTGCAAGGGCCAGTCAGTGGGCAAGCAGTGGCAGTGGTCCACCCATCCACCGGCAGGCTTAGTTTAAAGCCTGGTGGAGCAGGTCAGCCAGTCTAGCTGAGAAGAGCCTCCTCCCCAACGGAGAGAGGTGGAGGCCATCCCTTCCCAACAGCTCAATGCCTCTCTCTCCAAAGAGCGGACTGTGGTCATGGAAGCCAAAGTCTTCCCAATGACACCAGCCCTGCAGTCTTTGGTTGACTATGTGGATCCTCCTCAGACCCCAGTAGGGACCAGACCCTACGAGGGGAAGTGGCCATGCTCCCGGGCCCCACTTAGTCCATATGACTACCTGCAGATGGAAAATCAACAGGTTGCCAATGACCAATAGTGGCCAATGACACTATTTTTCAATATGGTGGATGTGGCTGCCATTGCCAGCCTCATCGTTTGGCTAGGCCACAATGCAAACTGGAAGCAAAGACCATATTTAAGAAGACAGTTTTTTTTTTGCAGAGCTTGGAGAACAGTTGATTGACAGACAAACAAAATGAAGAATGATGGACACGTGTAATCTGTCTAAGCTGTCAAGTTTGGTATGATTGCCCTAAATTACAAATTGCTACAACACACCCCAATAGAACCGTCTGCAAGCACGAGCGGACCTTATGGTTTTTGTCCAAGGACAGATGACCACAAAACCTGGAAACAATGCAAAGATTGTAAGCGATTTGCTTGTGTGCACCACAGTACATCACGGCTACTTTGTGAGGCATGCAATATTTAGTTAAAACAGTTAAGAAATGTTTTTGGAAGTAATCGTTAGTTTGAAAACAATGTGAACTGCAGATTTAGGAAATCGTTCATTCATGTTTTGAAACTCCAAAAAAAAAAAAAAAGCTTAAATTTTGTTCATAGTTCTAATTATTTAATATTTTGGGTTCAAATAGTCATAGATACTCTTTCAAACAATCTGTATGTTTAATAAATAGTTTTTGGTGCATTTATACTGTTGTCACTGGTTCCATTTTTCTCATGCAGGTGGGGTAACAAGTTACCTCATGAGACCAACAATGTTGAATTGTGGGATAATGAGTTACCTCATGAAAACAACAGTGGTTATGATTTCATGAGAATGGATGAGGGTTAAGCAGACACTGGCCTACGATGGTTAGTCAAGGATGCTGCTGCTTTGAACAGGGGGCTGAACTAGATGACCACATGAGATCCCTTCCAGTCCCACTGTCCTATGATCTTAAACAATACAATTCATATTTATTTAGTAAGAGATGCTTAGATTGCTAGTGCTTTTATTGAACAAATACTTAAACTGATAAACATTTGATCCATTTTGAAAAATCATCTCATTTTACTGTGGAATATTGGATTCTGAAGCTCAGTGATAGTTTTTATATTTTTTGACTGAGGATGCTGAGAAAATAAAACTTAAGTGTCTACTGTAGATGACAAGGCCAGGAGGAGGCTTTTTTCAAACATGTAGTGGAAGTTTCTCAATCATAGGCCCTGGTTTTCATGGGGGACTTTAGTCTACCTGACGTCTGCTGAGAGGACAATACAGCAGTGCACAGGCAATCCAGAAAGCTTTTGGAGATTCTTTGAGACAACTTCCCAGTGCAGGGGTTTGAGGCCAACTCGGAACATGGTCGTCTTCACCTGGTATTCACAAACCAGGAAGAATTGGTGGGGAACGTAGAAGTGGATAGGAACTTGGGCAGCAGCGACCACAAGGTGGTTGAGTTCAGGATCCTGAGGAAAGGAAGGAAGGAGAGCAGCAGAATAAGGACCATAGACTTCAGAAAAGCAGACTTTGACTCAAGGAACTGATGGGCAGAATCCCCTGGGAGGCCAGTCTGAAGGAGAAAGGAGTCCAGAAGAGCTGGTTGTACTTTAAAGAGATCTTACTGAGGGCAAAGGAACAAATCATCCCAAGGTGCAGGAAGACTAGCAAATATTGCAGAAGACCAGCTTGGCTTAGCAGGGAACTCTTCAGTGAGCTAAAACACAAAAAGGAAGCATACAAGACGTAGAAACATGGGCAAATGACTAGGGAGTATAAGAGTATTGTTCAGGCATGCAGGGATGAGACCAGGAAGGCCAAAGTACAATTGGACTTGCAGCTGGCAAGCGATGTGAAGGGTAACAAAAAGGGTTTCTACAAGTATGTCAGCAACAAGAAGAAAGTGTAGATCCCTTACTGAATGGGGGAGGCAACCTAGTGACAGATGATGTGGAAAAGGCTGAAGTACTCAATGACTTTTTCACCTCTGTCTTCATAGGCAAGGTCGTCTCCCAGACTACTGCACCTGGTAGCACAGTTTGGGAAGGAAGTGAGGAGCCAATAGTGGTGAAAGAACAGGTTAGGGACTATTTAGAAGAGCTAGACATGTACAAGTCTATGGGGCCAGACACAATGCATCTGAGGTTGTTGAGGGAGTTGGCAGATGTGATTGCAGAGCCACTGGCCATCATCTTTGAAAAGTCATGGTAATCAGGAGAGGTTCTAGATGACTTGAAAAGGGCAAATCTAGTGCCTATCTTTAAGAAAGGGAAGAAGGAGGATCCAGGGAACTACAGACCTCACTTTCTGGAAAAATTGTGGAGCAGATCCTCAAGGCATCTATTTTTAAGCATTCAGAGGACAAGGTGATTTGGAACAGTCAGCATGGATTCACTAAGGGCAAGTCATGCCAGATCAGCCTGATTGCCTTCTATGATGAGATGACTGGCTCAGTTGATGAAGGGAGAGCAGTTGACATGATGTGCCTTGACTTTAGCAGGGCTTTTAATACTCTCTCTTTCGACATTCTTGCAAGCAAGCTAAGGAGGTATGGGTTGGATGAAGTAAGACTGTAAGGTGGATAGAAAACTGGCTGGATCACTGGGCTCAAAGGGTAGTGATCAGTGGCTTGATGTCTAACTGGCAGCAGGTATCAAATGAAGTGCCCCAGGAGTTGGTCATGGGACTCTCTTTTTTTTTTCAATATCCATCAACAACTTGGAAGATGGGATGGAGTGTACTGTGATGTCTGTAGCTATTATAGGGCTTGCTAGTACTGCCCTGAGCTCATCTGCCTACAGGTGGCAATAGGGTAGACCTTGACTCTGGATCACCAGGTCTGCCAGGAAGTGGATCTTACGTTTTCTAGGCTGCCAGGACTTTGATGACCTCTATAATATTCCTGGGAGGCAATGCCCATGGTGATCCTGCCTGGTCTTGATCCCTCTGCTTCTGTGGGGCTCCAAACCTCCCCTTTACCCCAGCCTACCCTCTCCAGATGGTGTTTGTGATATTCTTGTGCAGCCAGGTTGCAGTGCTGCCTGTTGTAACCTTATTTGCCCCTACCCCAGGGTGTCCTAGTGCCTCTTTTGGGTACACCCTTCCAGGGGCTGGTCTTGGTGTGTGCTCAAAAAAAATCAAAATAAACTGCAAAAGAAATCACAGAAAAACCCTGGCTGCTTCTCAGCCTTCTTGTCAGGCTCTGGCAATGTTCCTTTTTCTAGTGATCAGGTGTTCAACCTCCCAATCACCATAAGTCAGGCAAACAATCCCTTAGTCCATTCTTTGCTGTGTGCTAGCCTGCCCTGCACCCCATGAACATTCATAGTATCTTTGGGATTTCCCCCCTGTGCAGGAAGGCTTTACCTGTGGCTGTAGATTTTTTTTCCTTCAGGCCCTCCTCCGGATCCTGTGTTGGAAAACTCCACTCTGGAGATTCTCTCAGGCCCTGTGGACTGCCTCGCTCTGGATCCTCAGCTGCAGCTCTGCTCCGGAGATAACCACTAGCAGCGTGTTTGCAGGCCTCCGCCTGCCTCAGGGTCACTCCCACAGCGTTCCTCAGGCACCTTCTGCAGTTTCTGCCTGCTGAGATGCTCAGCCGCTCCTCTCTCCTTGCGGCCTGCAGGGAACTGACCCCTCTCTGCCCCTCTCCAGGGCTGGAAATACCTTTGAGCAGCCTCCCTCTGCCAATCCTGAGTGAGACGCTGCTCCGGAAGTTGGGTGGGTATTTTTCTTCCTTTCCGGGCTGCAGCTGCAACCCTGCCAGCCCTCCGTGTTTTAAGTTCTGTCTCACTCCTTCACACGTACCCTCTCCAAATTTGCAGATGACGCCAAGCTGGAAGAAGCAATAGATACACTGGAGGATAGGGGTAGGATTAAGAGGAGGATTGGACCAAAAAGAAATCTCATGAGATCCAATTTTCAATCCTAATTTTCTATGATTCAATGACTTAGTTTATCTCAATTCTCATAGTTAAAAAACCCCCCAAACCTCAATTTCCTTCACTTAAAATTTTCTGTCTGTCTATAAAATTGTCCCGAACCACCACTATGGGTTTTCTGTATTTCTTTTTCTCATTCCTGGGTCTCACAGCTAGACACTCTTCCAGCAGGGCTGTGGCTATATTTGTTCGTTCTTTGGCAATACTGAGATATTGCTGGCCCAGAATCAACCCCATCTCCCAAAGACCTCAGTTCACCTTTTCTGCTTCCAGAAGATCAGGGCTTTGATCCTCAATTTATTTTGAAGTTGAAATTATGACTTGGGTCTCCTGTTGCAATACAATGTGCTGCCTCATTATACCAGATTAGCTATGAATGCTGCTTTTGTGAGTATTCTGAAGCATGCAGTTGTTCTGTATTGAAAAAGCAAAGACATTACTGTATAACTTTGATCTTGTTACAGTGCTTAAACAAAAGCACTGTTCTTTTTTTGTCAATAAACGTGATATTAGGTAAGGTGTATACTTATATGGTCATTTTTATTCTGCTTTATCATAAACTATATATACCTCATTGCATACTAATTTGAATATATTACCAGATATATGTGTACAACATAGAGCTCATGAAAATCACTCATACTTCTGTCTCATAAGTTGGAAAGTTACATTCCATTTAAGATTCTTCTGTCACTGTCCTCCCTCTTCTTATGTACTTACTTGAGACAACATAGAAAAGAGATGATGCGCCTGAAAGATGATGGAATCATTATGTACATACAAAGAAATATTAATCTCTCCATGTAGCTTCTTTACCTTCCAATTCCATTGAAAAGTTTGATTCATAAATCAGTATGAGCATGAATCTACTAGTCAGAAACTTTTAAATTTGTTTCTATTGTAGGGCTGTAAATGGAGTTTACATTATAGTGCAATTTTATAATACTTGCTCTCCCCATGCAAGCTCTCCTGGATTTGCCTTCAGGCTTATTTTCTCAGGGCTGAAAGCAAGAGAGGAAAATAATGTGTTCAGATTAACCAGCTGCGTCTTAAAAATATAAATTGAGAGGAACTAGTTTTATTTTAAACAACAGAAAAAAATACCGCAGAAGTTTAAGGATGTTGCAAACTCTCTAAATGACTTTTATGTAATGACAGTTCATGTCTATGCAGAATGTGAGTTTTAGGTCAGGGATGGGTATATCTCCAATTTCATCGAATTGCAGCAAATTAAGGTTGGAAGGGAACCCAGGGGTGGGGGGTCATCTAGTCCAACCCACTGCTTAAAGTGAACCAGACCAAAGATTACTTACCGACACTCAGACTTCACCTCCCAACTTTTTTATTACTAGCCTAATACTCAGAAACTTCAGCCATAGGATAGGCCTGCCTACTTACTAGGCCTGTGCAAATAGGGAAGTATTTGATTTGGATTCAGCCAATTCAGAGGACAGTGATTTGATTCAGAGATGCAGATGACTGTCCTGAATTGATTCTGCTGAATCAGCTTCGGAAGATTTGGTGTCGATTTGGAGAGAGTCAGAGATTTGGCCATAGACTGTAATGGAGAATCACTGAAATACATATAACTTTGTCATTTGTCAGCTGATTTGGACAAAAAGTCACAGGGGTGGTAGCCCCTTCTGAGGGCACGAAGTCCATCAAGTTTCAAGGAGATAGGTGCAGGAGTTTCTGGGAAACTGCACCTCAAGCTGCTGGCAAGCAAAACTCATGTCATGTGTGTGTGTTAAGGCGCAGTGGGGTGAAAACAGCAGCCATGGTAACCCCTGCTAAGACCATGAAGCCTGCCAGCCTTCAAGGAGATAGGTATAGGGGTTTCTGGGAAACTGCACCTCAGGCTGCTGACAAGCAAAACTCGTGACATGGGTGACACTGTATGTGTGTTAAGGTGTGCCCTCACTGGCGCTGGGGCCTCTACATGACATGGTAGTGTGCACCAATGAGGCTGCCTCCTCCCCTGCAGCCTCAGCCTGGTCCACCACTTCAAATGACAACAGGTAATAAAATAACTTAGTGAGTACTAGCACAGTAGCACCAGCAGCATCTCAGGCAGCCAAACTGTCACAGAGCCTTTCTTTCCTTTCCTGCAGGAGCTTCTTCTCCAGCAGCTGCCAGAGAACTCTCCCTGCCATCCTGAACCCTGGGGCTTAGATGTGCCCAGGGCCCTGTGTCCTTCCGGTCAGCTGACTGGGGACAGGTATTGGGGTCTTGGTCTAAGGACATAGCACTGGCAGCCAAAGTCCCTTGGGTCAGTCTGGTGTCTTTTAGTAGACCAACTGAATATTTAGAGAAATATATCTTAGCAAGGTTTTGGGTTGGGACTTGCAGCTGTAGCTCTTCCCCTACCCGCCCTAGCCCCTCTCCCTCACCTGCCAGAAGACCTGTCACCTGCCTTTCCAGCACGCTTCATATTAATCTTTCCTGTGCTGGAAAAAGTTATTACAGACAGAGACACAAATAATATGTCTTGTTCTTCTTCTCTGATGTATGACTGTCTGATTTCTTCTTCTGTGTTGTGTTTACTGTTGTGTGTGTGTAAATAAAATCTCTCCTTCTCCTCTCTGACTTCTGTTGTGTTAGTCTGAATCTCTATCTGACTTCTTCTGGGTTGTCTTTAATCTGTATGTACCTAACTATAACTAATAATATTAATAACTATATATAATTTCTTCTTCTATAAATGCTTGACTTCTTCTGTGTTGTAATAATATCTGATTACTTCCATGATGTGAGTGTGTGTAATGTATGTGCTCCCCTGCACAGTGATGGATCACACTGCCAGGGAAAACATAGCTTTCCTTTAAAAAAGTGTTGGAAAAAACCCCCAAACAAATATAAGTTGAAAGAAATGGATTGGATAAGTAGAGGGACTCTAGTTAATAAGCTATATCCAATCCTTTCCAAGAACAGAAAGTAGCAGGAGACTGACTAGGTAGGAAGCCAAGCCAGTCCAGTACCTTTCAGTAGGGCTATCCCTCAGGGGGTGCGAATTGGGCTGACTGCCCTGGGCCCCATGCTTTGGGGGGCCCTCATGGAGCGGGACAGAACAGTGCAGTGATTCTGTGCTGTTGCTGGCTTCACGTCCAGCCACTTAGCACCCTGCCCCCCCTTTGAATCCGCTGCTGACTTCCTTGTGTCTGGGGGCAGGGCCCTACACAGGCTAATTTGCCCCAGCCCCTGCACCCTGCTTGGGTCATCTCTGCCTTTCAGATGCTGTTGCTCAGGCAGAAACAGCTCACAAAAGGGACAGAAAGGCTGCACGCAGAGGCTTGTATGCTGTTTCTACATCCCTTCCCCAGAGCACTGTGATTGGAAGGGGACTTGAGGAAAGATCACAGTCATTGGCCAGCTAGAGGTGTCAGTCTTTTCTCCCCTGCTCCCCCTCCCTCTTCTCAGTTTCTGTTCTCTTGAAAGACTGCCTTCCAAAGACTGCCATCTCTGAATCTTTTCCAAATCTATTCAGAGCCTCCAAACTGATTTGGAGATTTTTTTGCCTTCTCCCGATTCGATTTGGATTCAGTGATTTGGACTTCGAATTGGGCTGGATCTTCTCCAAATTGAATTGTGGACCAAAGCTTTTCACACCCCTACTACTTGCACTGCTCAATCTATTCGTTATGATGCTTCTTCTTTTTATGATTCTAGTCTGATTGCCTCACTTTTAATTTTTTATTTCCTAGCAAATACTATATCCTTGGTCTTCAGAAAACATTCATAAATAAGTGTTCAGGTAAGATATGACTTTTACCAAAAACTAGGAATGTTTCAAGATTAGCAATAATATATCAAGCCTGACTAGATCCAAATAACCAATTATCTGAAGTTTAAGAAGGCTCTGGGAAAATTTTGAACCTGGTGGTCTTATTAGCATTATAGGACACTTTTACATGTGTTTCTGAAGTGGTGCCAGGAGCTTTTAATTAGAGAGAGAAAATGGAGATGGTGCACTTTGAACTAAAGCACGTTGAACATGTGTTAGTTCAGAGCGCACCACTGCCATTTTCTTAGCATGGAGGTGCACTGTGCCACTGATACACATGACACGAGGCTGCCAGAGTGCGTTAATTCATGTTCTCCAGCAGACTCAATTAATCAAGTCTGCTCCAACTCCCTGGATTTCTAGCATGTCAGAGCAGGCTCCCCGCATGTGTGGAAGTGTCCATAGAGTCAAAGAAAATTAGGGTTGGAAGGGACCTCAAAAGGTCATCTAGATCAACCCCCTGCTCAGAGCAGGACCATCCCCAATTAGATCATCCTAGCCAAGGTTTTGTCTACCTGGGTCTTAAAAACTTCTGAGTATGGAGATTCCACAACCTCTCTGGGTAATCTGTTCCAGTGTTTTACTACCCTTCTAATGGGCAGCTATGGAGGGGGGCATCTAGGGGGTAGAGTCTGGGGATAGGCAGCCAGCACCCTGGCCTCTGGCTATTCCCCTGTGGGTGCAGGCAGGGGGCTCACCCAGACATGATGGCAGCTGCTTCTACCCTGGTTTGGGCAGCTTCTCCTCTAGTAAATGGTGGCAAGGGCCAGTGCATGGGGCAGGCAGAGCTATGGTCAGGGCTTGGCAGTGGGGAGCATGAATGTGACAGCCAGGGCCTGGATGGTATTCAGCACCCAGTGGTCCTCCTCTGTGGCCCTGTTGCCCTACTCAGGAGTACACCCTGCTCCCTCAGGGCCTCCATGTGGTCCTGCTCCAGTGTCAGGAGCTGTGTCCTGAATTCTCAGTCTGCCTGGTCCCACATGTCTTGTGGATGATGTCCCCCATTTGCTGTGTATTTTTCATGGGCTATCGTCTGCTTGCCATGCATCCTGGGATGGCAATGTCCTCCGCCTGCCACGTGTTCTGGCCAGAAATGTCCTTTCCCTTCCACATCTCCACATCACCCAGCTGGTCCTGTAGACGTGCATGCTTACTGTGTAGTAAACTATGCTACTGTGCAGTAAAGCATCTCGGGTAGACACACCCTCTGAATCCTAACCTCGCCATCCAGCATATCTACTACTCCCCCCAGCTTGGTGTCATATCTCCCCAACTTGGTGTTATTCAACCCTATGTGTAGTTAAGATTTAATAGCTGTTTACTGATGTGTATGAAATGAGTTGATTTTTCCATTTTCTAGAGGTTGGATGTCCATATCACATAAGTTATGGCTATAGTTGATAACCTTGCTTGCTGTTTCATCATGGAGACAAAATACTGAATCAGAACTGAGGATGTATCATCCTATTGTTCCTAGAGATGGTTCTTCCAGATGGGCTTGGAAAGATGCATGAAAAGGATAGTGGGTTTGGAAGCTTCAGTCTGTACTGTACCTGCTGGGTGGTTAAGTAGTAATCACTTCTGAAGTGCAATACTGAAGCCAACTAGGCACCTGCCCTGAGCATTATGTTTCTTAACCAAAAAAATGTTGGACTCAGGTTCATCATAAAAACAACTATATAGTTGGACCACAATATTCTAAAGATTGGACAGGACTCACCCCGGATGTATACTTACTTTTACTTGGTCATGTGAAGTTTGGAGCAGAAAACTCCACAGTGATGCTGGTTTGACATAAACAGGAAATGTGATGTTCAATTCTGTGTTTTCAGCTACATTAAAAAGAACCTGCATTCACTTATTCTATGTCTGTCTTACTGTTCATGAAGAAACCATTCTTGTAAGGATAATAGCCAGATGATCTCAGGATGCAGGAATACTTCAGATATTTTCTGAGACTTATTGAAATATGCTTTGGTTTGACAAAAGCAGAAAATGTTAATTTTCAGCCGTTTTATAAACACAGGCCTGATCTGTAAAGGGAAAGCTGTTTTCACAACAAATACACACTGGAGTGACTCTAACCCAATTAGTGGTTTATATGATTCACTTTGAATATATTTATGCACTAACAACTGATAAATAGATTTTTGAATTCAGCTTTTAAAAAGTCTACTTTTTTCTTTTTTAATATAAGATCCTTGAATTTTTTTACTGAAGTAACTTGCTTAAAATCTCCCTACTTGCAATTGTAACTAGTACATTCAGTGGATCATAGGCTGAGGTGAGCAGGCTGAGGGGGATCAGGGATGCAGAGGATGAAACTGATGCCTATCTCTGTTCTCTGCAGGCCTGGTCACCCACTGTACAGCCCCCACAGCAGACGCATCCGACGCAGGAGTGGCAAAAGGTGTCCAAATCCAGAGCTCCTAGGCCTAGAGTGATGGAAGCTTCCCAGGTTCACCTGGGGAACAGGTTTGACACCCTGGCAGCTGTGATGGAGAAAGATAGAGAAATTGCCTCCGGTGGGGATGATGCCACTCCCCACGTGACAAGGAACGGGCAGAGAGCAAAAACCAACAGGAAGAAATGCTGGGTCCCCGTCATCAGAGATTCCATCCTACGAGAACTGGAAGGTCCCATCTGCCAGTCTGACCCCATGGTGCGAGAGGTCTGCTTCATGCCTGGGGCTCAGGTTAGGGGTATCATGGAGAGGATCCCGGCCTACATCTGACCTGCAGACCAGTACCCCATGGTTGTCATCCACGTGGGAATGAATGATGCGGCCAGGGGCAACCCTGACTGCATTATGAAGGAATTTGAGACTCTGGGGGACCAGCTTAAGGAGATGGAGGTGCAGGTAGTATTCTCCTCTCTTCTTCCGGTGAGTAGGCGGGGATGGCGACATGAGGCCTGCATTGGCGAGGTCAACCGGTGCTTATGCAGTTGGTGCCACCAGGCAGGCCTTGGGTTCCTAGATAATGACCCATGCTTTCAGCTGGGGGACTTGCTGGGGTGGGATGGGCTTCACGTCTCTCGTAAAGGCAAGCGTATCTTCTCTTCCAGCTCACCCTCAGAATAACCAGTTCAGACCCAGACATAATAGGGCTTACAGAAACATGGTGGGATCCCACAACTGGGCAGTTAACATTAGGGGCTATAGGCTTTACGGGCGGGATAGGGAAGGAAGGAAAGGGGGGGTGTGGCGCTTTATGTCAAGGAGCAATACACATCCTCTGCCAGCAGAATGGGGTCAGAGGAGGGGCAAGCTGAAGTGCTCTGGTTCAAGATGGTAGAGGGTAGATTTAGGCTAGATATCAGGAGGTGCTACTTCATGGTCAGGGTGGCTAGGGTCTGGAACCAACTTCCAAGAGAAGTGGTACTGGCCCCTACCCTGGGGGTTTTTAAGAGGAGGTTAGATGAACACCTTGCTGGGGTTGTTTGACCCCAGTAATCTTTCCTGCCATGGCAGGGGGTCAGACTAGATGATCTACTCAGGTCCCTTCCAACCCTAGAAACTATGAAACTATGAAGATAGAAGGGGGCCGTGGGGAGAGGGATTTAATGGTGGGGGGTCTACTACAGACACCCCCAACCAAGGGGAGGAGCTGGACCGGGAATTTTCAGGCTAGCTTGCAGAGGCACTTAAGGCAAGG
>NW_017729024.1:5499271-5512042 GCF_001723915.1 Gavialis gangeticus | reverse complement strand
ACAAGGTCCCTTCCGACCCTACATCTATGATTCTATGATAGGAAAGTATGACTGGAGGGGACCTCATGAGGTCAGCTAGTCCAGCTGTCCCTTAAGGCAAGTTCATCTCCAAATAAACCATCCAAACCAAGTGTCTGTTCAACCTGCTCTTGAAAATTTCCAATGAGAGAGAGTCTACAATTTTTCTTGGTAGTCTGATCCAATGCTTGACCACCCTCATAGTCAGAAAGTTCCTCATAATCTCCAACCTAAATTTTCCCTGCTCTTGCTTGGGGCCATTGCTCCTACTGTATAGCCACAGACAAAAGCCCATCTCCATCCTCTCTCTGACAATCCTTCAGGTATTTGTTAGGTGTCTTAATGATGGGAACTATATTTGCCCTTTCTAATCATCTGGGACATCATCCAACCTCCATGAGTTCTCAAAGAAGATTGCCAATGGCTCCAAACTTACCTCAGCCAATTCCTTCAGTACCCCAGGATGCAGGCATCAAACCCTGCCAACTTAAAAGCATTTAGCTGCTCTAAGTAATCCCTACTCTGTTCTGCCATTACTCTAGGCTGTTTGTCTACTTCCCTATCTCTGCTACCAGCTATGTTTGTCACTTGGTAGCTGCCCCTATTTGTGAAAATTGAAGTAAAAAAGACATTAAATACTTCAGGCTTCTCTGCATCATCTATAACTAGATTGCCTTCAGCACTTCCTTGCTGTTACACTGCCATTTTAGTGGCAAAATAAAAAATAAAGGGATTAAAAGGAGGGGGTGGGGGGAGGGAAGGGGAGGAAACTGGGAAAAAGAAGGAGAAATAGTCCGAACTATATGGCAATGGAACCAGGAGAAGTGCCTATATTTCTAAAGATGTTTGCAATTCTGATTGTAAATTACAACAGTGGGCTAAAATCTAATTGTTCATATGCAAAGAGTGCTCTAATTCTTCTCTTTCTCATATCTGGAGGCCCAGGGTCTGTCCTACAGTGTAGAATATGCTTAAGATTTTAAATTAAAACATGCCTTAAAAAATGTAAATTTAGAGCTGTCTGCTAGTAGCAGCAACTGTGACCTGAAGAACACTTGTTCTATGAATTTAACTTCTGTGTCAAAATTTTTGTTTTGTTGTGTTTCATGGGGTTTTTTTGGTGGTGGTAACATGGTGACGTCAGTCCGGTTAGCGTTTCTTATTCTGCATATATTTATTAGAATACTGATTTCTATGTTAGAGAGTTACAAACCATCTGCTGCTGCTCAGAAAAAAGTCCACACTACATCTGTGGCTACCGAACCTCTTCCATGTATAGAGGTAACTCTAGTTTCCTAAGTTGGTTTTGATGTGTTTGTGCATCTGATCTGCTACAACACTTCTTGCTCACATACATTTTATTTTTCTGGTTGTCAGCCTCTTCATGCAAACTGCACAATCATGGTATGTTTCTTGACTGTAAAGGATGAAGAACTCTTAATGCCTCTATCCATACTGCTTACCCATACATTTGCCAATGTAAGGAAAGTATGGACAATCAAGGCTTCAAATGCTTCTTGAAACTGGGTGTTTCAGCTTCTGTAACAAGCAGTCAGTTGTAATCTGGAGAGCTAGAGTACTGAATTTACATTTGAATATGGATATTTTGCTGCTTAGATATTGGTAAAGGGAATCTTTATAAAAAGGAACAACTGTACAAGCTCAAGCCCTCGGAGACCTTTTCTGAAGTCTGAATTTAATTACTTTCTCTTCTTAAGGGACAGACAGCAATGGCTACTCCCTCTGTACTTATTAGGCTGTATAGTCTGAATCAAAATATGAATCCATGTGGAGCCCTGTTTGACTCCTTCTGTTGAAACTAGAACATTGAGCTTTCGACAATAAGATGGATACAGGGCTCTCAGGAGCTAATCTTCAGTGTGTTGAGCTTGCTTGTACAACTGCAATGGAAGGGAGTGCCATTCCAGATCCCCTGGTTCACGTAAGGGGGCGCAGAATCCTTACAGCAGAAGAGGAGGAGAATTGCCTGAGGACCAGAGGAGTGTAGGGAGGTAGTAAGGCTTGCCCTATGAATAAGGTACAGCTGTATGAGATATAGGGAGAGCCTTGTTTTGATTTGTTCCTATCTGAAACTTAAAGCAGGCATGACAGAAGCTAGGTATCTGGAACCAACTTCCAAGGGAAGTGGTGCTGGCTCCTACCTTGGGGGGTCTTTCAGAGGAGGAGGCTTGATAATCACCTAGCTGGGGTCATATGAACCCAGTATTCTCTCCTGCCCAGAACAGGCGGTCGGACTTGATGATCTACTTAGGTCTCTTCTGACCCTACATCTATGAATCTGTAGGTAAAGACATTCAACAAGTCAGAAGTGGAATCGATAGAAGTTGCTTGGTTCTCTGTAAGGGGCATAGTTTAGATCAGTAGGATGAACAAAGTTAATTGTAGCCAACATGAACCAAAACAAATGAGATGCATATGGCTTTAGGAGTCTACCACATGCAATCCTTAAATGTGCAAATGTCCTTCTAAATTTAAGTTACTTCCTTCCCTTTTTAAAAACATGTTGCTTGGCCAGCTAGCAAGTACTTTGTGTGGGGATTGAGCTCCACAAATGAATTTGCTAGCAAAAAAAAATACTGGAGTAAAGTGTTCTCTTTGTTCAGGATGCTGCCAGCAACTCCGTATTGGCTGGGGTCTGAATCTCCTTTCCAATGAATCAGCACAAGACTTAGTTTAGTAGTGTAATTAGGTGACTGCAGGCTTTGACTGTTTAATTAAATATGACTTTGTGGGAATATTTTGTTGTCATGCAGCTGAAATTTGCTAGATACACACTTTTGGAGGTAGCATGTAAACTTAGGAAATGATAGTCTTTGATCTTTGAGGTTTCTTTCAGTTCTTTTGAAGATTTTTTAAATAAGCTGCTACACAAGTGTTAATGCAGTAAAATGGAAAAAAATAATTTTGAGTCTGGGTATACTAAGTAACATCAAAAAACTTGCTTTGCATATATCTTTTAAACAGTAATCCTTCTTTCTAAACCAGTTTTCCAAAGATTTTAGTGTTTGTTTCACTTTTAGAAATCATAGCAAACATTTTTTTTGACTTTTTTCTCGTTACCTTCCTGGCTTTCATTTTCTTTCCGTGTTATTATTTTAATCCTTTTTGGAACATATAATCATGTTACTCTTTCCCTCAGTGGTATGGATGCTAGTATAAAGGCTAACTTAAATTTCCTTGGTTCTTTTCCTTTCGTCTTCTACTTATCTTCCCCTGGTTTCTTTGTTATAATTGAGTACCACACAAACATCCACATACTCATCTCCATAACACCCTCCCAGGATAGGAAAATGCTATTATCTCTATTTTATGTATGTGGATATGGGCCTAAGGAAAACTAATTGGCTTGCCCAATGTAACACAGGAAATCTCTGGAAGAACTGGGATATGAGTTATCCTAAGTCTCAGGCTGGGACACAAACTTCTGCCCCCCCCCCCCTTTTTCTCTTATCATTTCCTTCTCCTTTCCTTCTATTCATCTTTAAAGATGCATATTGATTTTTCTATTTACCTGGGTTATTTATTATAATATACTGGTTGGCTTGTAGGTATTCTTATACAATGAAAATAATTTGGGGGAAAATAGAGAATGGAGTAAGTGCTGTGCACAGTGGATTAACTGTGATCTGGAGAGGCTGCTGAGCGTTAAAGGAATTTTTGACTTTTTTCCTTGTTTTTTCTCCCCATATTTTAACTATGTTTTTCTGAACCAAATAATATTTTTAAGAGAAATTTGTCTAGCTATCCACTATAACATAGGAATAAGGGTCCTTGTCCTGTCCAGATGCAATGAATACCAATTCAGTGACCTAATCATTTGAGAGGAGAGAATATTAATAATTTGTCACATCATTTTTTCAGGAAAGATGCAACGACAAATTATCCCACACAGACCTAAAGCAATCATTCTCCACCAAACCTTGGCCCAGTTGGAACAAAAAGCTACTTCTACTTCCCTTATAGGCAACATGGGGTTAACAAGCTACATTAAC
This sequence comes from Gavialis gangeticus, assembly GCF_001723915.1. Taxonomy (NCBI): domain Eukaryota; kingdom Metazoa; phylum Chordata; order Crocodylia; family Gavialidae; genus Gavialis; species Gavialis gangeticus. The sequence goes on along the minus strand of NW_017729024.1, from coordinate 5,508,011 downwards.
CACAAAGTGTCTGCAGGAGTCAACCTGTCATCCATTACTTGTTTACCAGAGGGATCAAGAGAATATGCAGCCAGGCTATTATAGGCCATTCAACTTCATTCTTCAAGGCATATACTGTTAACAGTGACAGGTAATGAACACTTTTTTTCCTTCTGGGCCTCCATTTTACACATAGGCAGCTACATTATGGGCATATTTGCATCCCTCTGAAACATGGGTCACTACCCCAGCTGACATACTGGGTTTAAGAGGGCCTGTGATCTGTTTGGTCTGACCCAGGATAGCAGCCTCTACGTTCATGTGGAAATAAGGTTGAACTGCCATAAACACAAGGAGAGAGGATGCGCAGTGGCAGCTTGCCCTACAGAAAGTTGTTTGTGTTTTCCTGCTGAGCTCTTTGCTTTCACAAAAACATATTTCAGACATAGCTGTAGTAGCTCTTGTTGTCCAACTTTACAAAGTACTCATTATTTTTGAGAGACTCTTGTTCTCAGCAGCAGGGGAGCTGGGTGATGGGGCTCTGTGTTGTCACTTGTCCTTGTAAACTGTGTTTCCCGCTAAGCATATCTAGCTTTTCTGTTTAAAATAAAATTCTCTGTCATCCAGAGCTTCATCCAGTTCCACCAAAGAAGATGCAGCCACAAAAGAAAACAACTAATTAAGAGACAGCTGCTTAGGTTGAGCCATTATCCCTCCTAAATTTGGTTAAATTCATAAAATGGGTGGTATAGAATGAGTAGTTGAATCACTAATGACATATAGGCTTTCTCTGCACTTCTTCCAAGGGATTAGCATATTAACTGGTTGTTAAGCTGTGGCAGACAGTGGCTGACAATTTCTTAGGTTTTCTCATCTCAGCTCATCTCATGATCTGTTACCATGTTGTATATGTAGCCCATATCATGATTCACAAATCAATAGATGAATCTATAATCTTCAAGTTCATCATAACCATAATAATTGAATGTATCTCTTTATAGAGTTAGGTTGCAAGCACTTTTTCTATACTACATAACCTTTAGGAGAGAGAGATGTCATTTCTCTGTCCAGAATAGCCACTTGCTGCGTGGTTGGAGCACTCGCCTGTAGAAGGACTCAAGTTCTCGTTCCTGAGTTCTGCTCTTCCAGATGGGCTTTTTGCTCTTTGGGCTAGTATAGGCGTAACTCATGTCCTGAGATTCCAGCATAATGCTAAGAATGTTTTCCTAAAAGTTTAATTAAAACTTGTGCCTTCACTGCAAAATGTTTTGGATTGGATGAATTTATATTCTCTAATTTAAAAAAAAAAAACAGACAAAAACCTGCAAAAAATCTGAAGTCAACTCTACCATGTTAGACTATTACAGCCTGAATATATGTTCTTTTTCTCATAATAATCATTTAACATTCAGTAAGGATTGTTAAATTGACAACTTATGTTTCATAGATTGTTAAATTGACAACTTATGTTTCATAAATGACATGCTCCAGTCCAGGTTGCTATAGTGGAGCAGCCAGATAGCCCACTTTTTCTTTGTTTTGATATATGCATAGAGGATACTGCTACCTCCTCCACTGGTATTAGGGCTAAGGCTCCGTTCTTCTTAGCATATCTTTTGGGATGTAAATGCCAGGGAAATAATGGGGTGCACTACTGTTAAGAAATGTTAAGATTTAAATGTTGATGTTTTAGCAGCATATATACATAGCAGCAGTTATAGCAGCTTTTGGATAAATAATGGGGAAAAATGAAATGGAAAAGAGGTTACTGGATCCTACTGCTATTTAAACACTTCCCTTTCCTTAATCAAGAAATTTTTGTGGAAGAAAGAAGAATAGAATAATACTTTAAGGCAGAAAAACTGCAAAAGATTCAGATAATATATTGAAAAGGAAGGAGACTGGGTCAAAGTGGGGGACTAACTGAGTCATTAGAGCAACAGGATTGAAGGTTATGCATCTCAACCAGCTGTTCAAGCTTTCTGACGTTTTCCAGTAACTACTATAGACTTCTGTAGAAATCAACACAAAAACCAGGCCATACCCAAAACCTGCTGGACATATTCTTACTTTTAAAAAATCTTCTATATGTAGTAATGCATCCATACTATCCTGAATAGATTTAATTAGCATGGTTTATTCATATTCAAAAGCATTTCTAGTGTACCACTGAATCAAGATAAACACATTTGAAAATGTTTATTCAGACTGCCCTGCTAACCTAAGGATCATATTTCTTCTAAAGACATTTTGACCATTAACTCAGGAAGAAGGGACTTGTTTAGAATAATATGTTTTTGTTGTTCTTTTTTTCTGTGAAGCTCTTTCTCCTTGATTATCAAAAGTCCGTAACTGCTGTGGACTAAAGCTATTGATTTCTCAAAATGATCTTTGTTTACTTGGCAAACATTATAACTACTATCTTAGTTGCTGTTTTAAGTGAGTCATGAGTTGTCATAACCCTTTATTAGCAAGAACAAATCTTCCCAATATTCTTTTGCTTTATAATATTCTTTTGCTTTTGCTTTTCAAGCTATTGTTGACTTCTGATGGATTATTTGGAAGGCAGCAGTTTGTATTTGCGATTGACTAACATTATCCCTGGTCTTAATAAAACTGACATTTGAGGACATGATTAGTAGGAATTGACTTACTGCTATAAGATTATTCATGAGGTGGGAGTTTTCTCTTGTGTGTTGCCCAACGTTTATTTATTTTATTTAAGATACCAGTTGCGGTGTAGTATTGTAATCCTGCTGTAACAATTCTTATGAAATGATTTCTCTTTTGTGTATAAAGCTTTTGCTCATTCTATTCTATCAGTCCAGTCCTAACTCATTTCACTTTTGTCTTTTGCCAGCATGGAAAGTTCCCTGTGGTTGCCTGGTAGCATTTTTTGTATGAGATTGGGATTGCATGACACTGTTTAAACTGTTTCAGACAGCTTTAATTTTAGCTCATCTAGTACTTCTGTCACTCTTAATGGACTGAAGTGTTGAATGTTTTAATGACTGGAAGAGTCTGAAATAATAGGCTTCCTACCATATGAGGCCCTGGCGGCAGGGAGAGGCTGTATCACTGGTAAAATTAGTAGTCAAGTTATAATTTAGGTCATGAAACTTGATCACTTTTTAAAATTACACTTCATTATAGTTCAAAAAGCAAAGTAGAGAAAGTAATTTTTTTTCTAAATGATGACTCTCTTTAATTCTCTAGGTAATATTTTATTCCCAAAAAGCTGGTAAGGTAAACCTCCTCCCCCCCCACCCCCCCAAGTGGTTTTACTGACAAAGGTATTCATTTTACCTTTAACAACTTTTCATTTCTTGGGCTGTTACTACTTTCACTTGGCTCCATTGTTTTGTCTCCTGCTTTCCTCCTCAAGGGATCACTTTTGTTACCATATTAGAGTACCAGAGGCACAGCTAGCTGTGTTTGTGTCCTGAGCAAACCCTGCTGAAAGTTGCGAGTGGGGTGGGAATGAGAGGTGCTGCTGAACACTGCAGAGGTGCTGGCATGGTGGGGGACAGGATATGGGGCTGAGAATCTTAACTACTGCCACAACATGGTGTGTTCACCCTGGGCACATTTCTATGAGATGACTTAATGGGCAGTGGACGATTCTATTACACATTAGCTTGTCACAGCAAACACCATGCTAATACGCTAATGCACAGTAGAATTAGTCTATTGCACATTAAGCATCACAAAAAAAGTTCACTGTTGCTACTGTGCATTAGTTTAAATTTACAAAAGGGTCTATTACTTTTTATTTATAAAATGAGAGAAAAGAGGTAGTGCAATTCTAAGAAAACAAAAAAAGTCATAAAATGTAGAAATGCACATATTTTTCAACTAAAGAAAGTGTGATATGATAGAGAATGATTCTTGTAAGCAGTGGATGTGAATGTATGGATGACAATCAAAGTAGCAAAACTATTATATATTGTACTAAAATAACTTTAGTACTGAAGAGAGGACAGGGACGTCCGGGTGAGGGAGATCCCCTGCCCTCCATTAATGCTGACCTTGTGAAGGAACACCTTGAGAAGTTGGATACCTTCAAGTCAGCCGGCCCTGACAATCTACACCCCAGGGTACTCAAGGAGCTGGCGAGCATCATCCCAGCCTCTGGCACGGATCTTTGAGAACTCCTGGCGCTCTGGTGTAGTGGCCGAAGACTGGAAGAAGGCCAATGTAGTCCCGATCTTCAAGAAAGGGAGGAAAGTCGATCCAGCTAACTATAGGGCCATCAGCCTGACCTCTATCCTTGGGAAAGTCTTAGAAAAGTTTATTAAAGAGGCCATCCTTAATGGACTGGTTGATGCCAAGATCCTGAGGGACAGCCAGCATGGGTTTGTTGCTGGTAGGTCTTGCTTGACCAATCTTATTTCCTTCTATGACCAGGTGACCTATCACCTGGACAAGGAAGAAGAGATTGATGTTATATATCTTGACTTCAATAAAACCTTCCACCTGGTATCCCATGATCACCTCTTGGCGAAACTGGCCAATTGTGGCCTTGGGTCCACCACGATCTGCTGGCTGGGAAATTGGCTCCGTGGTCGGACCCAGAGGGTAGTAGTTGACAGAAGTCAATCATCATGGTGCCCTGTGACAAGTTGGGTCCCCCAAGGCTCTGTCCTTGGACCCATATGTTCAACATCTTCATTAATGATGTGGACCTTGGAGTTAGAAGCGGACTGGCCAAGTTCGCCGATGACACCAAACTTTGGGGCAAAGCATCCACACCAGAAGACAGGGGGGCAATCCAGGCTGACCTGGACAGGTTCAGCAAATGGGCGGATGAGAACCTGATGGTGTTTAACACTGAAAAATGCAAGGTTCTCCACTTTTCGAGGAAAAACCTGCAGCATCCTTATAGGCTCAGAAGTGCTACGCTGGCTAGCACTACGGAAGAAAGAGACTTTGGGGTCATGATTGACCACAAGATGAACATGAGCCTGCAGTGCGATGCTGCAGCTAGTAAAGTGACCAAAACGCTGGCTTGCATTCATAGATGCTTCTCAAGCAAATCCTGGGATGTCATTCTTCCCTTGTACTTGGCCTTGGTGAGGCCGCAGCTGGAGTACTGCGTCCAGTTTTGGGCTCCACAATTCAAAAAGGATGTGGAGAAGCTTGAGAGAGTGCAGAGGAGAGCCACGTGCATGGTCAGAGGTCAGGAAAACAGACCTTACGACGACAGGCTGACAGCCATGGGGCTGTTTAGCCTGGAAAAGCACAGGCTCAGGGGTGAGCTCATGGCCACCTACAAGTTTATCAGGGGTGACCACCAGTATCTAGGGGAACGTTTGTTCACCAGAGCACCCTGAGGGATGATGAGGTCTAACAGTTATAAACTACTGCAAGACCATTTCAGGCTGGACATGAGGAAGAATTTCTTTACTGTCCGAGCCCCCAAGGTCTGGAACAGCCTGCCATCGGAGGTGGTTCAAGCACCTACATTGAACACCTTCAAGAATAAATTGGATGCTTATCTTGCTGGGATCCTATGACCCCAGCTGACTTCCTGCCCTTTAGGTGGAGGGGGCTGGACTTGATGATCTTCCGAGGTCCCTTCCGGCCCTAATGTCTATGAAATCTATGAAACTTAATGGAAAGATCTATGCATGTAGTAAAGCTACTTATCTAAGGCCCCATCCATAAAGGTGCTAAGCACCTTTGAAAAGTTGCTGCGTGTTGTCCACTGAACTTCATGGGAGTACTGATTGCTCAATGTCACCCTTTGAAGAGACTCAACTTTTTGCAGAATTAAGCCTGTGGGTGCTGGTAACCTGCCTTATCTGATAGCTCTTCTCTCTTGTCCTGCATATTTGAATTAGAATGTGTTGATATATGGAAGAATTAAGGCTGCCTAATGAAAAATTTCCATTTGTAAAGTGATTTGACTTTCTCTTTTGATTGACAGGTATTTGCTAACCTGGATTACATTGTTTTTGAATAAGGCTTTGCTGTTGCTGTTTTTGTACCTGTCTTATTTTGCCACAAAATTACCTGAAACAAGAAGACTTTTAATTGACCTTCTTGTTCCTCCTGCATTGTTTTGTAGAAAAGACTTGATTGTGTTTAAATATAGTTGTTGATTTTAAAGGAAGGTATGATACCCAGCAGTGACAGCAGGGGATGGTAACAGTGGAGGAAATGGTATCTTTGCCATATCGTCAGTCAAAGTTTTAGATTCCTTCTATTTCAGGTTATGAGTGATTAGCTAATCGACTCAATATGCAGCAAATTTAAAAAGGATAAAAAAAAGTGGCTATTCTACACATGTAAAGAGGAAATTCATGAAGAGCAAATTTTTCGGATAAACCTCAAAATAACCTCTAAATTGGCTCCCAAATTTTGTATCCCTTTTACTATTAGGGGCATGTGTTCATTCTTTGGTATATGCTCTTGATGCTTCACATAGAATTGCTTGAAATAATTGCAGAATAATTTTGCCATTGGGTAACATTAATCCTGCCAGGGACAGGAAATGAGAGATACTGCACCACTCCTACACTTCTTTTTGTGCCTGTGCAAGAGGAGGTATTGGCAGAACAACAATGTAATTAGCATACTCTTAAAATCCAGCCTCATAACTTGAATCGGAGAGAGAAAAATGTAGTCTTTAATCCATTTATATTTTGCCCATGGTAATGTCAATGAGAAAAAAAACTGGAAAGAAAATTGCAAATAGCCTTGTTTAACAAAAAAAAAAAAAATCCTTTTTAAGGACGATTTTATGAAATCAGCCACATATTTCAGAATGGCTTTGGCTATGTAGTTATCTCCCCATAAAATGGCTATAGAGGTTAGTAGCAACTGAGAGCCAAGGTGCCTAAATGGCAAAACAAGTGCCCTTTTATTCACACAATAGTTGCCTAGGGCCAGATTCATGCAGATTAGCATAGTCCTGATGTTAATGGACTTATGCTTATTTAAAATGGCTAAAAGCATATCACTCATACAATGGCTTAAAATGTTGCTGATTATTTCTATGCCATTTTTAGTAAAGGATATTTAAAACACTCCACCTGTAAATCTGAAAATTCTGCAGTGGTTTTATGTAGTCAATGCTGTAATAGAGGGTTTTTAAATTTATACTTTTATTGTCATTCTTTTGTCAAAAGTGATATTGTAGCCATGATGGTCCAGAAATGACGGGAGAGGCATTCACTGATACTAAAAGCCAGATTAGCACTTGGAGTGCTTCCAAATGAAAATATCCCAAAACATAAGGCCAAATGGCTCTATTTTATATAAACTATTGTTTTTGTCAGCATGCTGACTTATTAGTGAGAACCTTGAATAAATAGCAAGTCTGTATCAGCTTTAGAGCCCACATAAAACACAATCTTATGTGTGTGTGTGTATTAAGTCCTGACATTTTTGATAACTCTTTTTCAATGTGCCTACTTCAGACTCCTTCCTTATGATTTCATTATTTACGAGGCAAGTTTCTTGTTGCCTTGTCTCATTAGCATATGTTTATCATATATTTTCTGTGTAATTACCATCCCAGAACAATGCAAAACAACATTACGTGTTCTAATAGGTGTCAAGATACCTATTTTCCCCGCTCCCCTTAAGTTCTACTCACTGACATTTTGATTTCTTGGCACCTGGGCCTGTTGGATAACAACAGGAACAGTAAGGTTCCCTACTGTGTGGCCACAAGGTCTTCCAGAATCTGAATGAAAAGAAGGGGTCCTTTATTTTCCCCGCCCAGCCATCTGTTTTCTCTTGCTCTGTTTGCCTTGTGGTTAAAGGTATTACCACGAGTGTGTTTAGGAAGAGCATTTATTTTAATTTGGAACAAATATTACAGGCTTGCATGTCACTTGCTATTAATGGTAACATACTTCTTAAATTTGGTTTTGACTGCTTGGATGCAAGTTCTGTTTGGGACTAACACTGCATCTTGAAAGTGCAAAACCTGTCACATAATTAGAGAAGAAAATAGTAATACGTGTTTTATTTTGTTTTGTGAATGTTTTGTTAAACATTTGATTTTATACTAGGAACAAATTCTATTACAACTGCATTATTAGGCACTGGAAATCAGCCAAGACTAAGGCCCCAATCAGGCCTTAACTGTGTAGCTCAGACACTTGCATCATTGGGCATAACCTTTTCTGTTAGGAACTGAAGCTGAAGAATACATTTCACACTGGCTGAACCTTTATGCTTGGTGTAGCCTTATTACTCTGCAGAATTATACTGAAGTCAGCAGGACTGCAATGAGCATAGGGATTTCTATGGCTTTTGAGCTCCTTTAGTCAGTGAAATAGGCTCTTATTGATTTTGAATCCAGCCCTAGAAACTAACCTTATCTGATGTCTAAAGAATATTTGGGTGCATACAAGCATTTAAATCATCTGGATAAAGTTTAATAATTTATTTCAAGTCATTTGAAACCCCACTGGTTGAAAGCTGTACAGACATGCAAAGTGTCTGCTCTGTATGCTCTGTAGGCATCCTGCACTGCCAACATCACCCAGCTAGGGGCCCCGGTACTGCATCCCAGTATGCTTTGCAGGCTTCCCTGTTTGCCTGGAAACAGATAGTAGTAGCCCAGGTCACAGGTCAGAACTGATTGACCACTGGTCTTAAAAGACCACACTCTCTTGCTCCCTTTCAGCTGTTAGGCTGTCAGACATCAGACCCAAAGTAGGGTCTGGGTGTGGAAAGCCCAGCCACCACAGCCGGTGCTCATGGCTCTGTAGCGAAAATAGATACTTTTCTCTATGTTTCTTTG
>NW_017729024.1:5478723-5499260 GCF_001723915.1 Gavialis gangeticus | reverse complement strand
CTAGCCTCCAGGGGATAAAATCAGCAATTTATGCAACAGCTCTCAAGCCCTGTGTATGCAGGAAGCTTTCCCCCCCATGAACTGGGCTTTGGGTTCTGAAGTGCCACATGGCATAGGGGGTGCAATTTACATCCACAACATATATGGGTGTGCAAGTGCTGGCTTGATGCTGGTCTGTGTTTATGCAATGCAGAGACTGGGGTCTGCAGGAATGGAAGAGGCGGGGGCTAGCAGTATTCATTTCCGGGGGAAGAGTGTATGTGTGTTGGGGGGTAACATGGATCTGGGGCAGGGTGGGAGTCTGGTGCTGAGGGATTACTTTCTGCTGTCAACTCAGGGTGGCAGGGCTGACATCTGCACAGACCTGGGGCTGTGGAAAAGAGTTGGGCTTTCATGGCCCCTCAGCTGTCCAGGGGAGGGTTTTGCTGTGTTGTGCCCATAGCCGCAGCAGTAAATTACAGCACTAACCCTGGTGGGGGCAGGCACAAAGCATGCTGGGATGTTGGAGGGCACTGCATTAGTTGCATTTGAATGGGGCAGTGTACAAGCATTCCTTCAACTGGATGAACTGCATTCAGAGGCGAGTTCATCCACATCTAATGCAGAGATCTTCACTGTGCTGGAGGTGTTTCCTCCAGATGAAGGGCTGTGAATGCTTGTACATGGAGTGTTGTTTCAACTGGTGGAACTGCCTTTGTGCTGGTTGAAATGTAATGCTTGTACCTACCCTTTGAGTGTGGGTGGGTGATCAAGGCTGAGTGAACCTTGGATTGTAAGCTTAGCGTAAGCATTTTGTGTTTGGATTGAAATGTTTCAAATAGCACTAGTTATGACCTTGTTTTTCATGTTTCAATGCCTTCATTTTATGACTGTGCAAAAGCACTGTTTATCTTTGTACCATAATGGAGTGTTGACTGAATTCAGAACTAGGACTACTGCTATCTACTGATTAACCAGTACTTCAAAATAGGCTTTTTGGGAGGCCTCCCAATATTAAAACATTTACAGCAATGAAAGTGCCATGTATTGTAATATGCATTTTAAATTATACAGATACATTGTTTGGACTGTATTCTAACAAAGGTCAAAATTTGGCTTAGAAGTTAACATTCCACTTAGGTGAATACGGGAAATTCATACCTGCTATTGTTGCAAAGTCTTGGCAAATACAGTATATGTAGCTAAGGACAGCTAGGTGATTTTTATAACCTAGCCAAAAAAGCTATAAAAAATGTTATATTTATCTATAACATTGTATGATAGCATGTCCAAAAGGTCTCAGCGTTCAAATGCAGTACCCTTCCCTCCTCCATATGTATATATACATACACACATTTATACCAAAGCTAGCAAGTGAGCATTTTCTCAAACATACTGAATATGTAGATAGCATGTATGTGTGAATTTTCTTTGGGAACATGATTTGTAGATTTTTGAATATCTGGTTTTCTGGTTATCCTCCTGGGCTATGGACAGACATTACACATACACCAGTTTAAGTGATCAGAAAATGGTTTAAACCTGTAACAGAACATAAGTTCAGTGCACCTAAACCAGTTTCAAAATGGCTTGAAAGTGGTTTAAGATAAACCTGGCTGAATGTAGTATCAGACTTAACTGATTCGGGTCAAACCGGTTTATGCAATGTCTGACCCAGACCCCTTCCTGGTTTGAGTTAAACCAGACTCCCCCAGCACCCCAGATGCTTTGCAGTCCTGGGTTGTGCTGTCTGCTCCAGAGAATAGGGCTGCCCCCACCTGTCTATCTGGCTGGAGCTCCTGCAGAGACTGCAGGGTCTGCCTGGCTTTCTCCTGCCACCTGCCCCCTCGTTGTTTTCTGCTCAAGCAGAGATCTCCCCTCCCATCCCATCTCCCACAGCACGGACCCCAGCCCCATGGACCCTAGGCATGTAGTATGCTAGCTAATGCTGAGATGTGTCTGTGTGTGTGTTAGGGGCCAAAATCAATTAACTTTTAAATGTTGTAATCCAACGTTGACTACTGTTGGCAGGAAAGAGCTGGAGAGTGGACCCGACCTCTGGCATCTATCAACCAGGCACTCGGACCCCTCCCAATTTAGGGACTACACATACAGTTTGAACTTCAATGAATTCAACAGTTTATTTAAATCTAGCAACAAGTCCTATAAAATACCAAACACCTTTTCCAAACAAAACACTATACTGTACTATACCATATACATATATATAAAATTATATACTTTATACAACACTTTACAACACACTTGAACACACAGACATAAAAACACAGGGAAGGAGGGGTGATATTTACCTATAGGGACTGCGTAGTTGTGCTACTGGGGGTAGGGAAAGACAAACCAGGATGACTCTTTTGCAATTTCCCACTTGTAGCATAGATGTAGACTAGTGGTACAGAGCCACTCGGTGTCAGTGGTGGGAGACTTCAGCTTCAGGTAATTACCCTTTTTGGATCTCTGCCTCACAGGTTCCCCCTCTCAGGCACTCTGTCTCACACCCAGACACATCCACAGAGATGCACCATTTCTCAGTCTACCTCACAGGCACTACCAGACAAACTAGGCACTCTCATGACTCACTGGCACTCACCAGTCACACACCAATTGAGCCCAGTCAAACCTTCTGACTCCCAGTCACACACAGACTCTGAGGGGACAATTCCTTTTATATTCCCCCTGCTCACTGCACTGTCCCTTGCACACAGTACTCAATACAGGTAACTCAACACGGCACCAGGTATTTTCCACACGGCACACTAGATTTATTTGCATGGCACTGTAATCTTTCTGGATAGCATGTTACTCTCCTTTACCTGGCTGGCTGCAGGGTCACTGTAACAGGGGGCCTTCTTGGGGCCGATTTTCCCTGTGGCCCGCCCACCTGTTTCTGGGCTAACGGTCTGCATTCTTGCCCACCATACCTTGTTAATTATTTAAAATGATGCAATTAAGCGGGAGGCTGCCCGTTTTCTGCCCTGATGCCAGGGGGCACTATTTGCGGCTCCATTCCTCTCCTATACCGCAGCCCAAGCCTCGCTGATGGCATCTCTATGTTGTAATCATCACTGGCCCCCATACTGTGCCCCAGAATTCTTTTAATTGAACCCCACCTGGATTCGTCTCCTCAGGTGGTCTCATCCACCTTCATACCAGGCAATATAGCTCCCTGAACTGCTTCCCCTTTGGGTGTGGTTCCCCTGGGACCTTTGGCTCCCCAGCCCTGGCCCACCTCCAGGCCAGCCGGAACCCCAGGCATGCAGCTCTTGGGTGTTCCTTGTGGTGGCCTCTGACACTTCCGGTCCTGGCCCCAGCATGGACCAGTCAGGGGAAGTTAAGACAGGCATGAGTCTATGGCCTCACTCTTTCCCCATGGGGTCCATCTTCCTGACCCTCCAACAAGGGGTAACTCACCCAGTTGTGGTGGCTAGGGGTTAAGGTGCCCCGACCCATGTTTCACCAGGGTGGTAACTGGCCTGGCATTTCCTGGGGGCTCCCGCGCCACTGAGAGTCCCATCAGGCCACCCACTCCCAGCAGGGTGCAGTTTTAGGTTGTACCCAGGACCAGGAGCCTTCTTGCTAACCCCAACAGCTTCTCCCTTACCTCCAGATGATACCAGCAGCCCTCTAGCCAGGTGATATTGTTGCCTGGCCTCCATAAGTAGAACTGCCCTGTTTATATGGGCAGCCCCAGATTCAAAATGGCTGTCCTCATCAGGCACAAAGAGTGCCCTGCCACAGTCACCAAAAGTTCAACTAGGTCTTCAGCCATCCAATGTCACTGAAACAAAGGCAGACAAAACAGCATCCTCTTAGGGTTTAGGGCTTTTTGGAGCTAATCTCAACAGGTCAGCTGGTAATATCCCTCCATTCCTTTCTTGGAAAATCTGTTTAAGAAGAGCTTGAATTAATGAGAGAGGCTTTTGTTTTGTTGATGGGCTGATGAATGCTATGTTATCAGTTCCCTGCTGGCTCCATCACCTGTTAGGTTTGCAGAAGAAGCAGGGAGAGGGAGATTGAAAAGCTCAGTATCATCAACAAGTGTATGCACTGCACACCCCCTTTGCCTCAAAGTGCTAGCCGGAGTCTGGGGTCTGGCAACATTTCCACCCCTTGAGCTGTGAGAGGGGAAAAGCCTGGGACTGTGCAGGCAGGGTGGGAGTTTATACCCCTCCCTAATCAGAGCATCTTGCCAGGATTTGGCCATGCCCCCCATTAGCTAAGCATTTTGGAAGGGAAGGTAGGGCTGCTCTAGCATCCCAGCTTCTAGCCTGAGCCACTGCAGGCATGTGCCTGCATTCCCTCAGTTCAGAGGGAATGTCTGTACACTTGGAAATCAGTTCAACCTAGGCAGGTTTGACTAATCTCCAAAGATTGAATCAATTCAGGCTCAGGCTTTTTGAATGTTTGTCTCTAACCCTGAAGACCTGCCATCTCTGTCTTCAGTATATTTGAGGTAATGCTCATTTGCTGGCTTGGGTGCAGTTCTATAGGAGCCAAGAAAAGTGGAGATATTCTCAACCTATGGGGGACAGATAAGATTACAACTAGGAGTAGATGGGAAGAGTGTTTACTTTGCTCTAGCTTTCCTCATTTTCTTTCTCCTCCTATACTTATTTTCAGTGAGCATGTATGTGCATGTATGTGTTCCAGGGGCTGCTTTTCTCTCTCTCCCCTTTTCTCACTCCTTTCTTTCTGTGCAGGGAGAATATTGCATCTGAGCACTGAGACCTCTTCAATGTGCTGTCATGGTTACTGGGCAGTAGTGATGATCATAGAGTTGGATAAATCACTCTAGCCTGGAGGAGCTGGAAGATGGAGGAGGTTATGAAGGCCTGAAGTCATTCTAGGTTTACTGTTTCAGCCAAATCCTGAACTAGTATGGTGGATTTCTGGTGATGCCAGGACTACAGTGGCTGCTATTTTTGGCATCTGGAAGAGATTTTGCTATATGACAAAACAAGCCAACCTCCAAACGGATTTTACCTTTGACTTATGATCCTGGAAATCTGGTTTTGGTGGCTTAAATTACAGTTCTTGTAGTGTTGTCATGCTTCAGTGAGACGGGCAGATTAGGATGTGTCTGGAAATCCCTGTGAATTGCTGTCTGTCTGGACCCAGCTCCTGGACACAGCAGTGCATGTTGATAGGATATGTCTCTGTTTCCAGCAGCATGTCACTGTCCTCATCCCATCTCTCCTTCTAATGTACAGGATGGAACAAGTTGTTACACTGGCTTTCAAGCAAGGTACCTTACCAAAGTTAAGGGGCTATGGGCTTCATACAACCACAAAGTTCATTAATATCTAGTTGTATGGATCCCAGTTTTGCACTGAAAGAACTGTACTAGTCTTTTGTCTAGAATATGTTCTGGACAAAACTCAAGTAGCCTTGAATTCCAGAACCATTGTGTATGACTAGGGTATTGAAGGTAATAAAGTGTGAATTTTGGATCTATTAGAATAATAGATCCCAGGAGCAACTCTTGCTGCTCTTTTACACAGAAAAACACCTTAGCATTTTAAAGTGCATGCACAAAAGTGAAATAGCCAAATTAAGTTGTATTCTTGTTATTTGAAACAAAGTTTTCAGTAGGTGGGAAGGCTTACGGTAATGAATTGAAATATCTTGGAAATGGCTCTTAGAACAGAAAAAGGTCTTTATTCCACTTGGCACACAGATATACATGAATGAGTAAACAGTTCATCTAGATCAATAGCACTCAAATGAAAGTAAGAGCAATACAGCAAAATCACTAGAAGTCTGTAGGAGTTGAGTACAATTTTTATCGAATTACCTCATTTAAGTTTATTTAAAAGACATTTTAAAAACATGCTTGAAACATTCTGTTTTCAGGATGGAATTACTTTTATGCTCCTGGATGTATATTAGCATCTTCTGTTACTGTACTATGGTGTATTCAAATACATTTCACAAGCTCCATATAATTTTTACATTTCAGGTCTACATGAATACTCTTATATTCTCTACTGTATAAAGTCCCTATTCATGCTTTTGCTTCCATATGAAATACTCTTTGCTTCATATCTGTCCTGATTTTTACAAAATGGAGACTGCTTTTCCCCCCCTTAATTCTTGCTTGTGAAAAATAAATTACTCAAGCTGGAAAAAAAGGTACAGCTCGTTTCTTTTTGTATTGCTGAGAATGAGAGGGATGTGTATGGTAATTGTTTTAGGAAAATGGGTGATGTAGGCACAAGGTTTAGCAATACAGTTGGACTGAGAAATAGTGGTGAGCTGTTGGGAAAATTCTGGATGATAAATACGCAGTTTTTTATTTTTAGGGTTTCTTTTTCCCCAGCTGAATGCATATTGATTTTTTTTTTCCTCATCCAAACGGCTGTGACAAGTGAAGGTGTATTTACCTGTCTGCTGTTTTACTTGTCAAAGTTACTTAAACAAAAAAATAAATCAAAGACAAATAGGATGAGACTCAGTTCCTAAACTGACGTGATTACTGAAAAGTACTGCAAGGAACTTGTAATAGCTTTTATGAAAACCTTCAAACATAAAGGCTTTTATTTCTTTTTCCTTGATAAAGCTGAAAGAACATTTCCCTAAATTTCTTTCAGTTGCCATATTTTTTCTGTCAAAAGTATGTTATGAAAAATGCAGACTTACAGTATCTAGTTGGCATAGTTCTACAGAAACCAAACAAAAATATACTTCATACTTCTCTTGAATCTTTAATTGGCCATTTAGAGACATCAAACTTTACCTACATTTTACAAGAATACAGATTGCATGAGATAGAGTAAGTGATTTACAAACCTGCAGGCGTTCTCTGTCCTCCCCCTTGTACTAAAATGCAGTCTTGTCTAGGATTAAGCATGGTAGACATCAAATAGAGAACAAGAACAATACAAAACCATTGATGTCAGAAATGGATTTCTTCAAGTGGTGGGGAAAATTCTAATATAATAGAGAGAGACAATCAGATGAAGGCAGTTCAAATAAATCTATGTACATTGATGAGGAATATAGAAATCTGATGGATTGGTCACTTTAGATATTCAAGCATCTTCCAGCCTTTGTAAATCTACAGAATTATTTCTCTGACAAAGGGGAAGTCAATATAAGATCTGTCATATCCAGTGAACATATAAAATTTTTCTGACGTGAGCAGATCAGTTCTCTTTAAATGACCGACAGATTGAGAACAAGATATAATTGGAACTGCTGTCCCCTCTTCAGTGATCAAAATCTGAAGCAGTAATATGAATGGCCAGTGCCCTTCAGAGCAGGTTAATGGCAACCTATGAATTTAGAAGAATTGCTATGTAATGGTTGAGAGAGAACCAAATTTTGAAAATCTGCTATAGGAAATATTACTTAGATTTGATACTGATATTTAATTAAAAGGATTACTTAACCCCCCCATAAAAATATATTACAATTTGTTTTGAAAGAAAGCAATCTACAATGTATGACATGAACATTTTTATTCAGAAAGCAATTTATACATATAAAAAAGAAAACCTTAATGTTTTTGTAAAGTGTGTGACTGATTGTTTTCCTCTTGAACTTGTGTGCTATAACAATGTGGTTAATGGTGCTATTTAATTTTGAGGTTATTATGCTACACAAGTTTAACAACCCCATTTGTTCGTGGCAGGCAGAGTGCTGCCTTTGCTGGATTTCTCTAATATATACATTGTGTCAGAGAATAATCATTAATCTCCATTATTGGTTCTGGATCATCAAAATTCTACTTTAGGTATGTGTGATTCAAGGAAAATCTGATGCAAGTCTACTGAGGTCAATTACAGTCAATCCTGCTTTGTTGCTCTAGGAAATTCTGTTCTGGATTTGTTCAAGTATGAAAAGTCAAGGTTAGCTTTATGTTGGGATAAATTTAGTTCATCAGATGTTGAAAAAAATATTGTGGGGGTTGTGTTTTGATGCTGAGAAGGGAGTAAATATGGCAGACTGAGTACCACATATTGAGTGTGGTTTGGTTGGTTTGTGGATCGTCAATTGCACAAGAACTGGCAGAAACATGACATTTTTGTTCTGTGGGAAATTTCAGTGTTTTGAACATTTTTATGCCAAATAAGAAAGACTTTTCAAAATTTCCCATGGAAAGGAAATGCAAAATTAAGTTTGGGAAAATCAAAACTGTTTTAAATCTTTAATTCAAATTTTGACCTTAAATAGAGCAGATACCCCCCTGCCCACAAGGGGGATCCCCCCCATAGGGGTCTCTCTTCCTCCCCCTGGCCCCAGTTCCCAGCATGGCAAAAAGTTGGGCTAGGCAGCCCTGTGCTGCAGCTCTGGGCTGCAGCTGTCACAAAGATGGGGCAGACAGGGAAGGGACCCCCCCTGCTGTATGGACTTGGCTCAGCCTCCCCCAAGACCCCAGCCAGCAAGTTATGGGGAGGTCCTTGGGGCAGGGGGAGCTCTGTTCCCTCCCTCCCCTTCAGTCACTGCTGATGGGCACCATCTGGTGGGTGGGGCTGTGGAGAGGGGCTGCTCTGGCAAACTCCTGGGAGGCATGGAGGAGCACCCTCTGCCTGCTGGCCTTGGCCAATGGAGGCAGGCATTGAGCACCCTCCCCAACTAAACACCGAATGTCTGTTTAGTTCATTCCCACTCTAACTTATAGCACTTTACTTAAAGTGCGATGGTTAGAGAGCTTCTGTCAAGGGCTTTTTCAACGTCTGTACTTAGGCTTTACCTACAAATTCAGAAGACTTTTTGGGATACAGTTTTATTTATGTAAAAATAAATAAAAGCCTGACATTTAAAATTGAAGGCATAAAAATATGTTTGAAATGTGCAAATCTGCTTGGACTCTGTTGTGGAAAGGTTGGGGAGGAAGGCAGAAGTAGGTGGATTAATTATAAATTCAGGCCCTGAGATTTTAGGAGGGCTTCCAGCATGGATGGAAGTACTTCTGGTGTGTGATCCTGGCCAAACAAAGTACAGATGGTCATTAGTTTAAGCCATTGGTTCCCAAACTTGGGGCGCGACACAGATCAGGGTCATGGTGGGGTCCTCAGTAGGGCCATGAAGGGCCTGCGCGCGCGCGCGCGCACACACACACACACACATACTCGCATGCAAGGCTGTGGAGCAGCGGGTGGGCAGGCGGGTGAGTTGGGGACATCGTGCACAAAGGGGGCAATGGTGGCACCCCCGTCCCCAGGCCATTGCTGCCATACTCTGCTCCCAGCGGCACCAGGTCGGGAGGTCCTGTTGGTGGCCAATTTAGGGTCACAGCAAAAAAAGGTTGGGAGCCACTAGAAGCATTAGCATGGAGTCAAGTGTGTGTTTAACTACTAGTGTAGACAAGTTCTGGAAGCTAGACAATAAAACACTTCAAGGTCAGTGTGCTCAAAAATCTAACAATGTACTTGACTTATTTATGCATCAGTTAGCTCCTGTAGGCATTTTATTTGAAGGAAGTCACTAGGAGCTACTCATTAGGGCTGTGTGAAACACCATTGTTTCGTTTTGGCATATGTTTTGCCATTTTGAAGGGACAGTGTTTCATTTCATCATTTTGTTTCATTTTGAAGCACTGTCCTCCTTTTGTTTCGTCAAAACTGTTTCGCTGTTTTGATGCGTTTTGACATTTCACCGGTAGGCTATAATGGGGAATCATGAAAATGCCTAAAATGTTGTCATTTCTTGCATGATTTGGATGAAAATTGGCAGAATGGTAGTCCCATCTGAGGGCATGAAGCCTGCCAGTTTCCAAGTTTCAAGGAGATTTCTGGGAAACTGCAGCTCAAACTGTTCAAAATACAACTTCTGACAGTTGCTGGCAGCGGCAGCCTCCTCTCTACTGGCATGCAGATCTGGGGCCCACACCCCTGGGAGGGCTGTGGAGCTGTGCCAGACTCCTCCCAGGGGTGTGAGACCCTGCATCTGTGCATTGGATGAGAGGAGGCTGCCGCTGCCATCTGGGACCACTGCTGGGCACAGTCTGTGCCCAGTACCAGAAAAGATTGCTGCTGCCACCTGGGACTCCTCTCATCTGGCACACAGATCCAGGGGCTCGCACCCCCAGGAGCAATCCAGGACAGCCCAGAAGCCCTCCCGGGGGTCTGAGCCCCTGGATCTGCACCCTGGATGAGAGGAGGCTGCTTCTTCCACATGGGACCGGTGGTGGGTATGGGCTGTGCCTAGCATTGGAGAAGATTGCTGAGCCTCCTCTCAGCCTGAACCTCCTCCCATCTCGTGCCTAGATCCAGGGGCTTGCACCTCCAGGAGGAGTCGGGCACAGCCTGGCACCTCACCTGGGGGTGCGAGCCCCCAGATTTGTGCCCTGGATGAGAGGAGGCTACTTCCTCCACATGGGGTCGCGGGGTCGCTGGGCTCATTGGAGAAGATTGCTGGGATACTAATCCAGTCATTGATTCAATTAAGAACTTTTAGTCTCAAATGTATTTGCCTTAGAGCTGATATGCGCAAGTACCTAAGGGCAATACCATATCTAGGCATTTGTTGGTAGGTATCTGTCCCAAAAAAACACTGAAGTAAGAACTAATTGGCAAACTCAATGGAGAACCCAGAGACTGAGCACACAGATAGAAGTGCAGCTCCCCACTGTAACTTCGAATGCTTTGAAGGAAGCATTCTGAGTTACAACAATCCCCTGGATCTAACAGAAGTTCACTGTTGGTTCCGGGGGGAGGGGAATTTAGCTGCTGGCTGGGAGCCTGCAGCCAGTTCCCCCAAGAAATGGCCCCTCCTCCCTCCCAGTCTGTCCCTGTTTTCAGAATGGGAGGGGGAAAGAGAGCAGAGGGGGCTCATTATAGGGGTTCCCCAGCCAGCACTGGCAGGTGGGGTGGGTGCCTTAGCACCTCAGGGGAGCGCCAGGGCATCCACTCCACTCTCCAGTGGGGTCTGAAAATCCCCCAAGACTGAACTCCTTCCATTCCCTTTCCCCCCCCTCCCATTCTGAAAACAATTCAGAGTCTGGGAGGAAGTACAGATGCAAGTAACAGAAGATACTGTTTTGAAACTCCTTCATTTGGACCCTCATCAGATTTGTCACTGCATTGGCCATTTTCAAAGCAGTCTGCAATCATGCACTTGTATTTGGTCATGGCTATAGACTACTTTCTGTGGCCAAATTGGGCAAAAATTGTAACTTTTGTGTCCTGAATGATTGTAGAAAGTGAACTATCATTTTATTTATCTCTTCATATGAAGACTGAAGCAAGCAGGTGAAAGATGAAAGCATGAATTGGTACTATTTAAATGGTTTATGAATGTCTCAGTTTCTATAGTTATTTGGTATAGTTTAAAACAATCACTAAATTACTAGTGCAAAACATTCACGAATAACGAGCTTCATCATCAAAAGTAGTATTTGGAGAGAAGATCCTCAAATGAAGAGAAGTAGATGCAATGGGCTTTTTTGAAAGCTAGTCTGTTTTTTACCAGAATATACATGTTCTGTACTTGTGGCACGTGATTGCTTTCACTCAGAGGTCCTGTTTTCTGAGGATATAATGGCCCAACTTTGAACTGAACTCTGAATATCCTGATTCTCATGTGACTGACATAAGAAAACTCTTGCATTTAATTTGGTAGTAATGCTATTGTCAGAGTTCATGAAGTGTTCCTTCAACATTACAAGAAACATTGCTGTCAAATGTCTTTTCAGATCTGAAGATACATTTTTTTCCTATATAGAAACTATTGAACTGAAATAACCTTGATATAATATAAGAAAATAGGGTACCTTTCAGCCATTCTTACTGTGGATTACCATGTTAATAAAACTTAAATCTTATTTTACTCGTTCTGATGGCATGTCTGCTATCAGAGACAGGGTTTTTTTGTTTTGTTTTTTTAACTCAGCCAGTTAGGAAGACTGACATGATCTGCTTTTATTGGAAATATACAATAAGAGTCCCTCTTTAATGAAGCCATATTGTTTTGGAATACACTATTAAAGAAAAATGACCTCAGTAGCCTGGTTCTGCCTTGCCAATGTCTGTAGAGATAGAACTAATGTGACCTGAGGGCTTCTGTGTTTATGCTTGTCCCCACAGTATTTTTTAAATTGAATAATGACATTCAGATGTATACAAGCAGAACATAATGAGAAACAGGATACAGCAGAGTTGACAGTGTTGTATGCTTTAACAAGACTCAGCGGTGTACCCAGACACCACTCTTTTTATGTTTGCTTTGCTTTCTTTCCCTTTTTTTCTTCTTCTTTTTAAAGTATTTGGTTTCTTTGGAAACATTTCTTCTTATTATTAATGGTTTGTGGTTTGAGCTTTTATGTGTCCCTATGATGCCGAAGTCCAGGGCCTTCAGACTAATACAAAAATACCCGTAGCTTTTTCTGTTTATCAATACAACAACCATCTCTACTTGCATCTTTTCAGAATCTTTGCATCCGCTAAGGCTGAGACCCATATTCTTACTGTTAACCTATATCTTATGGCTTCATATTGCCTATCTATAAGCACAGCATTTCAGAAGTATGAAGAAAATGCTTGATCTTAACAGATTTCTATCCTGTGAGAGCTCACTCTAAGTGCTTTAAATGAACTCAGAAAGTCAGAGTAAGTCTCTCTGGCACAGAGCTTATTAGCCTGAGCTCCACTAATGTGGCTATACTGCTTCCTGTTGAGGAGCTCATGTGCACAGATTACCTATAAGGTGCACAGCATAGAGCTGCCTTTTGCTATATAAGCATACTCCTAGATGGTGGTTATAATACATTGTAAAGCAATAGACATTTGCATTAGCAATTGCAACCCCCCCCCACCCAAAAAACAAAAAGAAAGGTCTGCACTGCTGGTTCTCCACCTTATCAGACTCAAGACACCTCTATATAACTTTTGTGAATTGAGTGGCACCTGATTTCAAAAATTAATTTATATATTATAGTACTTAACACTTTGCAAAAAGGCCAGGCTGTGTGGGGAATATGGGGATTGACCAAGCAGCATCAAGTAGAAGGCAGAGTACATTTATAACTTAGACTAAGCAGAGTAGCTGGTGTGTGTGTGGACACGCACACACGAGCACATATATCCCCTACATATATGTATATAGCTAATAAATTGAGCTTCAGCCCCCCAAAATTTTGATGGACAGACAGACACTTATGTATTTGTCCAATGTAGACAGCAGAGAGATGCTAAGCAGGTGATGGTATATATGACGTTGGTGGAATTGCCAGTGAATCAGTGTTGGATGTTATAATCCATGTTATTTGGTCCGGTGATCATAGAAAATTAGTGTTGGGAGGGACCTCAGGAGGTCCTCTAGTTCAACCCTGTGCTTAAAGCAGGACCATGCTCAACTAGGTCATCCCAGCCAAGGCTTTATCTAGCCAGGTCTTAAAAACCTCCAAGGATGGAGATTCCATAATCTCTCTGGGTCACCTGTTCTAGTACTTTACTACCCTCCTAGTGAGAGAGATTTTTCTAATAGCTAATATAAACTTTCCTTGCTGCAACTTAAGACCTTTGCTCCTTGTTCTGTCATCGACACCACTGAAAACAGTTGAGCTCCATCCTCTTTGGAACCCCACTTCAGGTAGTTGCTATTAACAGCTGCTATTAAATTCCTCTCTCACTCTTCTCTTCTTCAGACTAAATAAGCCCATTTCCCTCATCCTCTCCTCAGAAGTTTCAGCCCCAGTCCCCTAATCATCTTTGTTGCCCTCCACTGGACTCTCTGCAATTTGCCCACACCCATACCCAATTTGCTCACACCCAGACCCAAAACAGGACACAGAACTCAGATGTGGCCACACCAGTGCCAAATAGAGGGGAATAATCACTTCCCTCAATCTGCTGGCAACACTCTTTCTAATGCAGCCTAGTTTTTCCATTAGCCTTCTTCATAGCAAGTGCACACTGTTGGCTCATATTCAGCTTATTGACCACTGTAACCTCCAGGTCTCTTTCTGCAAAACTGCTGCTTAGCCAGTCAGTCCCCGGCCTGTACTTCTGCATGGGATTGTTTTGTCATAAGTGCAGCATTTTCCACTTGTCCTTATTGAATCTCATGAGATTTCTTTTGGTCCAATCCTTCAATTTGACTAGGTCTGTATGAATCCTAGCCCTACCCTCTAGTGTGTCTACTACTTCTACCAGCTTGGTGTTGCTTGCAAATGTGCTGAGGTTGCACTCCACCCCATTTCCCAGGTTGTTGATGAGTATATTGAACAAAACTGGTTCCAGGACTGACCCCTGGGACATTCCACTAGATACTGGCTGCCAAATAGATATCAAGCCAGACATTGGTTATTACCCTTTGAGCCTGACAATCCAGCCAGTTTTCTATTCACCTTATAGTCCATTCATCCAACCTGTACTTCCTTAACTTGCTAGCAAGAATGTTGTGGGAGACTGTATCAAAATGATGTGCTCTGTATTGATGTTGGGCCACAGGAGGCATTTGGATCTGTTGCAGGGCTTTGTGCCTTGGTAAGACTGGGAGTTAGGTAAGCTGTTGCTTGAGAGATGCTGTTTGAGATTGGGGAGCTGCTTGTAAGCCAAGACCTGTTTGTCTCCCATGACTACTTTGAAACAGTCATCCTTTTTCAGGAAGGGTTGGAGGTCATTAATAATATCTAATATCTAAACCAGGGGCTGTTAGTGACTACCAGAGGGACAAGCCGGGACAACTCTTGAGCCTATGCTTATCTGCTTAGCTCTTAACATCTGGCTTATCTCCTCATGCATCAAGGTACCCTGTTTGAGAATCACTGGGCTAGGCTGAAGGTAGTGTTACTATCTGGGTGCTCTACCAGGCCTCTCTTAAGCAGGGTTAGCCTAAAATCACCAGTTTGAAGGCACGTGAAGGTGTCAATGGATACACACTGTGTGAATGTGAATTACATTAGCACATCTACCTGTGCGCTAATATGACTTAGCTAGTCTCACCTAAACTTAATGCGCCTTAATGTGCATTAGTGCATCCAGGTGTAGCCACACACCTAAATTGCCTTAATGTGCCTCAAGTAAAGGCGAATTGAGTTTACGCATGTGTAAGTACGCATGTAGACATGCCCTTTGTGTAAAGCTGATGGAGATAGTCTTTAGGTTAAACCTAGATGCTGCTTTGTTTAATTCATTATAAACCAGAAGCCTTATTAACAAAGGCAGCCGTCCTTGGTGACGTGCTCCATTAAGCTGTGCTGTCAAGAGCATGGGAAATTCAGATGATTGCTGGATTGGGTTAGTTTTACAGTGTCTGTTGTATTCTGGATATCTCAGAATGCTTTTCATAGCAATTATAGTGCAATGACTGTGTAAGCAAATGTAGCAGATATTATGAATTCAGTGCAAGATCATGCTGGCTTAGTCATTAGAATCTATTTTCACAGAGTGCAAATGTTGGTCAGAACAGTAGAGCTATCCCTTAGGTTTCTGTCTTGTTATTGTTTTCTTCTGTTTTGTGCTTTAATTATTTAACAATGGCATGAGATTTTTTTTTCTCCTGGCAAACAAGAACAGTGACTGGAAAATAAGACTTTTTTTTTTTTAAACAGCTTCTCTGAAGGACAAAACACTCATTCAGCAAGAAAAGAATTCTTTTAATTTTCCCCAAATGAGAGCTCCATTTTAATCAGTTTCAGGGTCTTTCTGTATATCAGGGCCTATTTCTGCCCCAAGTGATATCAGTAGGAGTTTTCCTGCTGACTTGGATTGGCGGCCTTTACAGAAGGATGCAATGGTTACGTCTGGAGGCACTCATTACATGTGAGTTTGTAATGAACAGAGCACATTTCAAACCCCAAACATGTAAATGTTATTGAAAGAATGGAATGGAATGGAATGGAATGAAAAAGAAGCAAGAAGAGCTGCATCTTCTCATCACTGTTTGCAACACTTGTGGAAAAGTTCTAATATTAATGTGCCTTGTCAGAAAACCCTTATAACATCTATTAAATCATCTTTTCTCTCAGCTGTGCAATAGTTATAAATAGGTTCACAATGAATTCTGAATTCTGTACATGTAAATCATGCCACATACTATTATCTGATATCCTTGAATTAGGTATGCATGGCCTTGGGGGCACTAAAGGATAGGGTGAAGCAGTCAGCTGTCTCCTTTAGTAATAACTGCTGTACGTTATGGCTTAACAGCCAGACAATAAATAAAAATTTCAAATTTTCACTGAGACTCTGAGTAAGACTAAAGATGAATAACAATTTGCTTGCAGGTAAATGCAGGCTACAATATGAAGACAGCGACTTCTCAGCAAAAAAAGTACATTAAATGTAGTTCATTACAGAGAAAAATATGGGTGTAATTGGCTGTTGTGTACCTTCTTTCAGCTTCTGCATTAGAACCCATTCTTCCTCTAGATCACCCTTTTAACTATGCATTCTAAAGAGGTGCAGGTAGTAAGGTGGGAGTTGAGTACATGTTAACATTAAAGCAACAATATTTATTATTCAGTGCTGTAGGTTTTCCCCCAATTATTTGAGTCATCGGAGAGCAAAGTTAATTTAATGTGGGTATCACTACTCAGCTGATTGAGTTATAATTGTCAATGTCAATATCTTTTATGTATCCATCAACAGTGCAGTATATCTTGCTGCGGTCTTTCCTTTTAATTCCAGACAAGCTCACTGTTCAGTAGGAGAGCAGTGCAGAGAGGTAGCATTTTGTCTGTCAATCCGAATAAACATACATTATGCTTTGGAAAAAACATTGAGAGATTAATTTTCTTCTTTCCCAACATTCTCAAAATCTAACTGGCATAGCAGCCACATTAATGTTTCTTTAATGAGAGGAAGAGCTGAGGGGCTGTAGTATATCTGGAAAATAATTTTCATTTCATTTGATTGTTGCTTTTTATGCCCAAATTGTGTTTTAATTAAGGATGACATAGAGATTTAGCTGGTAAAAATTATTCAGATAAGCTACAACAAACAATGAGCTGCAGGGTTGATTTTAAATATATTTCTCTCCTATCATCCCTTCCCCCTGCCCACTTTCTTCCTAACTATTGTGTCCTTTTGTAACAGGGTAGGAAACAATCTCTTAAAAAAATCAAGAAAGAAAAAGCTTTTCCACCGTGATAAAAATATTGTTGATTTTGCTGGCAAAGTAATTCACCAGTGGCTCATTTCCATCAGCTTTTATTTCACAGCAATTGTAAAATAAACCACTCGTAGCACATGCTGTTAATCTCTAGTCCCTCGGGTGTAACTGCTGTTACACAGTATGGGTCATGTGCTAGCTAAAGTGTGCATTAAAAAGGTAGAAATTAATAGTACTAGCACTGATCCCAAGCTAAATGGTATTCAATGGCCAATGTAATTCCTTTAATGATACCACACCAGTATATTATCTTTCAGGGTCCTTTTAATTTTTCATTTCTTCCACTAACAGAAATAAACCAAAAAGAATGTACGTATCACAGTAAAGTCTGTAGGCAAGATATTTTGGACTGTTGCGTGCACTTGTCTGTTTGCATTCATCGGTCCTCTTTTTCTTCTGCCCTATTTTCTACATAAATGGTTGCTTCAACTTTCAACACCAGTTTCAGTGTGGCGTACTTAATACTGCACCACAGAGCAGAGTCGATGTTTTCATTATGCTTATAACAGACTAAATAAAGCTTTCTTTGCTTGTGCTACTAAAACCCAATAACTTTTTTTAGGGAGACTGTCTTAGTGAGTAGGTTTTGGCCATAAATTTAAATGTTTTAAAAGTTATTTATAGGGGGTTTTATTGTTCTCCAATAAGAGCTTCTTTTAAAAAAAAAAAAAAAGAAAGAAATAAGACATTTTTTGTGTGTCTGTACTTATTTTGTAAGCTGACCAATGAGTATTTAGTAGCTTTTGAGTGAGAAACCCCACATTTTTAGTAGACTGTTTTTATGCTTTTATTCTGTTTTCACAGCATGTAGAAGACGCTTTTTTAGTTTTGGCATATCTGAGATACAGGGTAGTACAGTGCGTTAGTGAGAGATGACACAGTGAGGCAAAAAAGCAGGACAAAGAATGCCATGTGTTTTAAAAATGGAATGAGTGTTGGAGGAAGTGGAAGAAGCTCATTAGTATTTTGCATACATTTGGCAGTCCTTGGTCCCGGAGATTTAGATTTCATTGTGGAAATGCATTCATATGCTCTTTCCAAAAAATCCAGCCTAGCTTTGTGTGAAGCAAGTGGCAATCCCCATTGGTTTCTGTGTTGGAGGGTTGGGTCCATGACAACCTTTACACTTACTCATTGTTTACAGTGCCGAAATCCAATGGTCTATACACGCTGGAATACGCCATGAGCCTAGCATGGCTAAGGTATACCTGTTTATGTAGCCACATAATAGGCATTGATTTTTTTCCTACCTGAATGAGCTGGTACCTATTTTGAGAGGTGGACAGCCTTCAGCAAAAGTCTGGACTGGGGTGGGGGTTGGAGGTGAAATATGTGTCTTTGAAACTGTAGCAAGGCACCTTACCAGCTCTGCCCCGACCCCGTAGAATTTTACTGTGTGGCCTCTGTGAATAAAGTCGCTCTCGCTCACCCATATGCACCGCATGACACCCCTCTGTCTTAAGTAATGGATCACTAATCTATATCTATGCTAACAAAAGGAGATTCCCTCCCTTCCAGGGCAAAGGAGAAAGTGGGAAAGATTTGTGCCCGAGTCATCTACCCTACCTGCACAGATTGTTGTACAAGGCTTATTAGATCACAATGTAGCTTTAACTTTTATAAATGAGATTGTGGTGGAAGAGTGAAGGATTTGAGGTAGAATATGCTAAACCCAAAGAAAAATCTAATTAACAGCTACAAACAGCTCCTTAAGCTACTCTGTTACTTTCCTTTTTCCTAGACTTCTTTTGGAGTTCTGTTGTCATACCATTTCGAGGGCAGAGAATAAATTGAAACTGTTACAGGGTGGAATGTCTTACTGGAGCTTCTTGATTAAGCATGTATCATTTTTTCTCATGGTCTTATTTTAGGGTGATATTGTTCTTCCAGCCTTTCACTTAAATGATCTTGTCTTGAAACAAAAAGATACATAACATTGCAGAGCAGTGGTGCTTAGTCCAAGTTGTCTTAGGAGCCGCATGAGCAGTCATTGGGTACATACAAGTGTTACATTTCTACCAGTGGAATTGCAGTTCCACTGGTGAAATTGTAAGTGTACAAGCATTCAAACAGTTTCCACAGGACCACATGTGACAGGTCTTATAGACACTTCTGCTACTTCCAATGGTGTAGAAATAGTGAACAGGTAGAGTTTCTACCTGAAAAACAAATGTTTGTAAATTTGCCTCTCCAATAGAAGCTGCTAGGCTGCTCTACAGCATCCCAGCATGCCTTGCTCTGCTCCCTACCCTGCATGGGAGACATTCTGTGACCTGCCTGGACTCCACTACTCTGGCCAAGCACAGAGAAAACCCCTCCCTGTCAGCTGGAGGGCAGGGAAATCTCAATTGAGCCAGGATCCCCAGGGCTTCAGCTGTCCACCCCCCCAGTTTGAAGCAGGTAGGAGAGACTGACCCACCAGTACCCTGCCTGGATCTGGCCTGCCCCTGCCACTTCTGGAGCCCTCCTACCCATGGACATGGCCTGGCCTGGCCTGTGTAGCCCCTGGTCCCACCCCCACCATTCCTGGAGCCCCCTGCCCCCCCCCCACCCTCCTCCCCAGCCATGGATTAGACTGCTCACCCCTGCCCCTGCCATTCCTGGGAGCTCCCAACCCCCCCTCCTTAGAGACAGACCAGCTTGGCCCTGCCCCCCTAGTATTTTGGAGCCCCACAGTATACCATATTAAAGACTGGTGCATGTATGTGTGTGGGAGATTGGCTCTGTTGCTGATAGGGGCCATGTCTATGCTGTTTGGGTTTGGTGGATCTGGTTCCAATCACAGTGGACCTGAATCCACCAGCCCCCACCCCATGTACCCAAGCAACATAGACATGACCTCTGCATGGACTGGAGCCCACTGATTTTTTTTCCACCCACCACAGACATGAGCTGGCTCTACCTGGCTCCTGCTGGGAATGGAGCCAGCACCCAACCTCAACTTGCCATCATTGACCCCAACCAGATTCACCCAACATGGCATATCAGCTAATGCCAGAGGGGTAAGGGAATCATGGTTGTCTACTAGAGGGGGAATTGACAGGCTTGAAAAGGCAACAGGTACACTCTGGTTTTACTGTCTCAAAGCCTGACAGTTGGGAGGGAGGGAATGGGAGCAGGGTCATCTAGGACAGCCAGCCAGTCTGTGCTGACTGTGCCTTTGGCTTCTCTTTGCTGTCTTCAGCAGATGGGGGAGCCTGCAAAGCATGCTGGGATGCATGGACAAGGACCTCCTGGCTGGGTGCTGTTAGCCATGCAGCCTATCTACAGAGCACCTAGCCAGGCCCAGTAATGCCTGTAGTGTTCTGCAGGTGGGTTCTTCCATTTGGAAAACAAAACAGGTAGAGTGCTCTGGGATCTTTTGAATGCATGTATGCATCCACTGTTAATCAAAAAGCAGAACAACATGTAGAACTAGGTAAATTGTGGCAAAGAAAAAGTGGCAGTGTGTTGTTCAAAAATTGCTTATTTCAACAGGGGAA
>NW_017729024.1:5475039-5478712 GCF_001723915.1 Gavialis gangeticus | reverse complement strand
CAGTGTGTTGTTCAAAAATTGCTTATTTCAACAGGGGAAAATATTGTTTAAAGTGGCAAGCTTCTCTTATCATTTATTAATTGCAAGAAAGACATAGCCAATGTATGTAATTTAAAAGAAAAAAAACACCTTTTGATAACAGTTTCTAAGAAATACTACAGGTGGTATTTTGTGGCTAAGGAACCATAGAGTTTGAGTATCAGTGCTTTAGAAATTCTTTAATATTAGGTATGAAGTTTGGACTTTTATCCCAATATTGCTGTAATATTGCTGTCTTTATTGAATAACAATAAATAAATGGAAATATAAGTTGGAGACTGAAATTACTTTTCCCTATTGTTACTGAAATATCCATATGAATAGGATGAAAAGATTTTTATTTTATCAAATTATGCTACAGCAGTTCCATGAACATTAGGACACCAATCAATCATAAGGGAAAGAGAGGAGCTGAGGTTCAAACTTCAGGGTAAGTTTCTGCAGTACTGTGAGTGGGTTTGTATTTTCATTAGCCAAACATTTTGCATATTGCTGAGTTTTACGAATGGGATTAACTTTTTTAAGCATTACTCTAGCAGCCCCCAAATTGGACTGTATAGCATTACCTGGAAGACACTTTGGTTCTCATCAGCAAACTTGATTTAGCCCTTTTTAATTTTCAGAGGACATTTTCCCTTAATATGCATATTCTTTTTGTTTGGTTAGGAAAACTGTTAGCACATTATAACTTCAATTATGATTTTAAAACTGCCTTCTATGTTTCAGGCAATCATAAAACTTAAAGAAGCATCAGTGTGTATTCTTAAGGACTGGTTTGGAACAAGGCTATAGAACTCACTTGTGTTTGGGAGTACAATCAATTAACAGCTGTTAAAAATACATTATCTTGATTCTGTAGGTTCAGCTACGGTCCCACACTACTAGAGGTATTTTTTTGGTCAGGATTTAGCTTCAGCCTCTTGAAGGCTCAGATCAAGTGTTGTATCAGTGTGGGAAGTTTGTATTGCTACTGTATTTATTTTGTAGGTTAGGAAAAAAGACTTTGATTTTTAATCCTGTCATTGTGGATTTTTTTTCCTGGATTGAAATACTGTGCATTATGATCTCTTGGTAGCCTGATTGATTGTAATGGGAATTCCAGGTGTTCAGTACCTCTTGGGGTTTATCCCTTTTAAATAAATTCTCTTTATAAAGATATGAATGGCAACAGCGAACGAAAGCATATATCCTAAAACATTCTTAGACCAGTTTTATTGTTGCTATCAAAGGCTTGGAAGCTATTACATTCTGTACCCAAAGCATTCCTACCTTCATTCTCAAGTCATTCTCACTAAGAGAATGTGTCAATTGGCACCAATCCACATGCAGAAGAACCATCATGAGAAATGGTTCAAAAGGCCATTCCTACTTCCCCCTGTGATATGATGCATTTTTTAAAAATTATTTTAAAGCAGCAGGGGTAAAGATCAAGTATCAGTGCTGGTGGAGATGAAAAATACTTCCTATCTGAATGCATTCTAGATTTCTTAGATACAGCATACTTCAAGTGTCTACATACTTAGTTTGCTTGTTAGTTTGGCTCTGTGAGCAGACACATGAAAGCAGGAAATGTACGATAGGAACAGGAAACTCCAATTCAGCTGAAGAAAAATATCAAAAACAGTAGATTACTTGAAATCCAGACAGTTTAGAGTACAGTGACTGACAGACATACTTATATTAATTGAAAGATACACTCATATAAATAGTTTAATGAAAGAAATGCTGCTGCTTCTTTTAATTTGTAGCTATTTCTTGTATAACTAACATGAACTGCTGTGGTATTGCCTATCTCCATTTGTTTTTTAAATGCTGCATGTTCTGATTCCTTACAAGAATGTTACTTAACCAAAAGCTTTCCTTTGTCTAAGTTCAATTGAAATCACTTGGCAGTCAGTTAATAGCTATTTTTAAAGGTATGAAAGTGGTAGAAAGCAACTCTCATTGTATAGAGATATTGATACTTTTTGGATTTCTGTAATTACACGCTCACCATCTCTGTAACTGACATTGATTAGTGCTGGTTCAGTTCTTAAAGTTGATGTCTTTTATATTTTATATTCCCATGTCTTGTTTTCTGGTTTCCCTGCCAGTCCAGTAAATGTTGAATTACTAAGCAGGAGATTCTTTTCATGGTGTTTCTAGAATGACTAAGAAAGACTAAGAATAGGAATTTCCCCTAAAGAGTCCTGATATTTTACTAGTTATTAGAGAGAAGAGCTTAGAATAAGCACTTGGGTTCTCATACTGTTTTTGTGAATTATTTGAAATATGCCCAGTGCTAACACAGTATGGGCCTGACCCTATTCCCCTTAAACAATAACAAAAGTGTTATTGACTTATAATGAAAAACATATTGGTTTATTTATGACCTCCTTCTTAGGTTTCACTGCCACACTTATGAAATCTAGCATCTATCAAATTACTAGATTTTACATATGTGCATATATGGCAATAGCTCATATAGTATGTACAATTCTGTGATCTTCATCTTCAGATAGTCAATTGTTGGTCCTCACTTTACTTGTTACATTTCTACTACAACTGACATGCTAATTATGGTGTAAATGGTAAGAGTGCTACATGTCCCCAATATAAGGCTCTTTAAAATGGCAAACCAGCCATAAAAATGTTCCATGTAAAATATAGAACACTTTTATGGCTGGTTTGTATGGCATGTTAAATCAGATATGCAGTAGGTCTGGGCTGGGGCTGACAATCAGCTGATTGTTGGCTTCAGCTAGGGACTGCACTAGGGTCTTGAACTGACCCCACTACAGTTGGGGAATGTGGCATACAATCAGCTGATCGTTGGCCCCAGCCCAGACCTGTGGGCACCTGGCTTTCATGACCCCAGGCTCCTTCTGCATTGGCAAGTAGAAAGGGCATGATTTGTATCCAAGTCCCTGTGTCAAAATCAGTCCTCCTTCCATGCATGTGTGGCATAGCAGGTGGCATGATGGTTTGGGTTGGGCATCAGATCCCATGCTGCCTCTAAATGACTGTCAGGGGCCATGGGGTTAGAAAGGACTTCAAGACCCACCTAGTTCAATCCCCTGCACAAAGACAGAATCCATTATTTCTAAACTAGCAGTCCCCACTACCCTTATTCAGATGAAACTCCCACATATGGCTTTATACACATAGGAACCAAATTAAAGACAACAGGCCTATTGTTAACTATTCTTTTTTTTGGTAAAGAAAGAAATATTGTTCTCAGGAAGGGAACGCTCACTTGTTTATCTACATTACTTACCAAGCAGACTAGTGTTAAAGTTTTGTAAACCATGCAAGCCATCCATCCCAAAAGGTGTTCAGCTGATAACTTGATCTGTTAGTGCTAAAACTGAACTTAACTAAGGACTTTCCTATTGCTTTCAAGTCATGTATTAAAATAAATAAAAATCACAAAATCTAAATAATGCAACCTGTAAAAACTTCAGAGGCATCACCACTCTGAGTTGTCACGTCAGCGGAACACATCTGACAGGAATGTTTTTAAAGTGTTGTTAGGGAATGTGATTCATATTATTAATCCTTTACTTATGTTGCCAAATCTCTTAACAAAAAGCTGCTGTTTCCAAGTATCTTTGAAATTGGTGGTATCACATGCTAACACAAGTGGCTCCTAAGA
>NW_017729024.1:5464588-5470039 GCF_001723915.1 Gavialis gangeticus | reverse complement strand
TGCAACCTGTAAAAACTTCAGAGGCATCACCACTCTGAGTTGTCACGTCAGCGGAACACATCTGACAGGAATGTTTTTAAAGTGTTGTTAGGGAATGTGATTCATATTATTAATCCTTTACTTATGTTGCCAAATCTCTTAACAAAAAGCTGCTGTTTCCAAGTATCTTTGAAATTGGTGGTATCACATGCTAACACAAGTGGCTCCTAAGAACATCAGATGGTAAATCCAAGCATATTAATTACATCATTAAAGTAACATTTGGTACACCACTGAGATGCATTACAATAACAATAACCTTCATGTATAATAAGATGCACAGCCAGCATGTAATGCTGTAGTAGTATACAACCGAGAGATTCCATACCATCATTTTATGGGGTAATTGAACAGAGTCAGAACCAACAAAGAACTGATTTTGCCATAAAATGGCAGTGACCAACTGTGTGTGTGTGTGTGTGCGCCTATGCATGTGTATGAATGCATGTGCATCTGAATGTATTTTAATAATCTGAAATTCAGCTAAACTATTTCAGAGAAGGCAGAGTTGCTTGGTTACATCTGCTGAAAACAATCTGTGCTGGGTATGAGAGCTCATGTCAGCATAGTAATTACCACAACTGAGATAAAGCCTGTGCTAAATGTCATCTGCAGCTGACAAACACATGAAGCCAAGCACTACTAAATGATTCAGTTATTCTGAGAGTGCTTAGCTCTACTTCTGGGGTAAAATCATTTGTCCTGGCTGTAAAACAAACACACACAAACAAAACAAGAGCAAAAAGAAGCAGTTCATAGGGAGGGGGAGGGAGAGGGGGGAAAGCCTGCTAATGAAACCAATCAAATTGAGAGAAATTTTAGAAAATCTAATGGCAGTTTGTACAAGTGATGTTAAACATTTCTTCTGCTACTACAAATAGCTAAATAGCTAGCAGAATGCCATTTCCCATGGTTCAATATAATACCCAAAAGACTGCTGCTGTTCAAATTGGTGACAACAAAAAATATCAAACATAACATCTTAGCAGCTTGCCTGACTACGAAATGTGCACAGATCAGAAAATGTGTGGTGTTAACAAGTTGCACAGTGTTACCCATCCACCTTATCCTTTGTTGGGCAGAAGAGGTTAAGGCAATATCCCATAGTTAACAGTGCTCTGATTCAATACAAAGCACCCTCTTCCTGCACAAAACCCCGAGGAGACTTAAAGGGAAACAATTGCCACAAAGGCAGAATTGTTTGATTACAGGGGGCAATTTCTCTTTCTGAGAGAGCTTCAGGCAAATCTTGATGAGACTGGAAAAGGGCATGCTGTCTTCAAATGCTTATTAGTAATTTGCTGCCCACTGACATTTAGCTGTTAAAGTTTGGAATTATGCCCCTGTAGATCAGGAAGGGGACAGGGGCTCGGGACATTTGGAAACGTCGGCTTTTACTACAAAATTCCTGGGTGACTTTGAAGCAGGTCTTGTTGGCTGGAACTTCCAAAGATGTCAAGGGAGTTAGGGGCTCAGTTTCCATGCACATCACCAAGAATTGGGATTCTTGGAAAGTCTGAGCCTTCGCTGGTTTTTCATTTGAATAAATGGAGTGGTAACAGCCCTTTTCTTCCATCTCTTATTTATAGGTAGGAAAGAAAACATGTTTACATTGTGAACTCTTCAGGTCAGGAATTTTCTCTTAATGTGTGTTTGCATTACTTGTGTCACAATGAAACCTCCAGGGGCTATTTGTAGTAGAAATAATACATCATACCATATTCTTTTGCCAAGAAAAGAGGAAAGTGGTGCTGAATGGTGTGTGCTCACTATTTCGCTAAGCACAGATGAAGTGCTAGGGTGTGTGAAAATGCAGGATAGGAACAAGTACTAACATATCCTCTCTTCTTGAAATGTGTGCCTGGGAAATATTGTGGACAGTAGTGCTTTTTTTTCAAAATGTAGGTTTTGTGTTGCTGATATGTTTTGTTTATTGCATGTGTGTGTTATGGTTGTGGAGTAACTGGATAAAAATTCGGTTCCATGAGTCTACTCAAATTTCTCTGAGCATGCCAAATAAAGAAATGTGTGGAGCACATCAAGGAAACAATACACACAGGAATAGAGGATGTGCATTTTACAGCAGGTTGCAATAACAAACCTGACAGGAATATAATATTACTCATAAGAACATGCTGCTTTTGTCAAGTATGTCGGACATTAACGATAGTAAAGTAGTGGCTCTGGTAAGGTTTCTCTTGGCACTGTGGGAAATCTCTCACTGCTTTGAATAAATGATATCATACCTATTTTTGCTTAACTCAGCAGGGGATGGGGAAGGAAGGAGGTGACATGCAGGTGATGATGTGCTAGAAATAAGAGACAATGTATTTTCCCGTATGGAAAGGCCTGTCTGCACGGGAAGCTTATTTTCACTGAAGTGCTGAACAATTGCTATTAGTGCATGGCCATAGAGAGATGTCAACATGATCCCTTGTTTCCTAGTTATCTACATTGTTGCTTCCTTATGGTGCGTCCTTGGTGAGCCTCTGCAGCTAGACCCTGTGTGTTATGTATTTTTCTTGTTGTACGTTGTAGGTTGAATAGTACTAGAAGCCAATTAGAATTTTGAAGCTTGGGGTAAACTCACAAATTCCCATCATTCTTTTTATGACTTCCCATGATCCATCTCTTTTCAACTGGACAGGGCCATTTTCAAGTAAACGTAGACAACAGTGCTTAACATGGGATAAAATCTGCCAGTGCTGTCTTTGGATGTCTCTGAAATCATGACATGATCGTAACATCAGGACTCACACCAAACTTCTCGTCTACCAGGCTGTTGTTAGCCCTACCCTGTTGTATGGACATGAAACTTGGAAATCATATCAGAAACACCTGAACGCTTTGGAACATTACCATCAGTGATGTCTTTAGCAAATCATCCATTATCACTTGGAAGGATAGAAATATGAACACCAGTGTTCTGGCTCAAGCAAGCACTGCCAGTATTGAAGACATGTTTAAACCAGCTCCGTTGGTCAGGACACGTCATAAGGATGCCTGGCAACTGACTCCTATACTCACAGGTCTAATACTGTCAACTCACTGATGGTCACTGCTTTAGAGGTGGGCACAAGAAGAGATTCAAGGACACCTTGAATGCCAATTTGAAGAAATGTGAGATTAACATCAATACCTGGAGGAGTTGAGCACTGAATTGTCCCCAGTGGCATCATGGTGTATGATAAGGCATTGGCCATTTCGAGCAAACTTGCTTCACCATGGAGGGGGACAGACAAGAAAGACAAAGGGAAAGAGATGTGACCCAAAATCACCAGGATTGATTCCTTTTTCTTGGAACTATTTACCATGTCTGCAGTCAAATAAGTATGAGGAGCTCAGATCTATGGACTCAACAATGACTTACTGGAAGACTATGATCCTTGTACTGAGGGACAGATGCTGCTTGATGGCCATTTTCAAATAGTTATTGGCTAGTATGCCTGGCACATCCATGCCATGTTGACACTTCTATATGCCTCTGCATACTTTTGATGACCATCTCATTGCTGGATATGTGCCCAGTGATGAAGAGGACTATTCTGCCAATGTAGGATGACTGTCCATGGCTGCAGAATTTTGAGATGATAAAAAGTACCTTTTTAAAGGTTTACCATAAAGCTTTACCCTGAGGTTACCAAGCATTGATGTGGAACATGCCAAAATGAGAACTCCCCTATACTTTGAGAAATATATAGCTATTACTTTATGGAAACATACCATTCTTTGGTTACTGTCCACAGATAACCAATTTTGCAATATACTGCTCTTCAGAAAGTAGGTAAAGAGGTCTGAGGTTGACAGTTTTGCACGTATGGAATTCTTGAATTAGACTGGGGCAACAAATACAAAGGCAAAGGAACAAATATTCTCTGCACAAGACCTCTCAGTTCATAAACAGGAAAAAAAATGTCATAATCATGTCTAAAGCCTGTTTGATAACCTTCACTAATGTGAGGTACACTGAAAAGGTTCATGATGCTAGAAGACTTGGATATTTGGGCATCTTATTTAGTGGGACGGGGGAAAAGGGAATTTGACCCTTGGGCACTATGAACATTAATGGTGTTGACAGGCTTCTGTAATTCTTGGAGGACCCTGCTTGTCTTCCACTACCATGGTAGAAAAGGCCTTTCTTTCATTGAGCAATTGAATCCTACAAAGGACCTGATTAACTATTGCCTAAGCAGCTGCAGAATGTCAGCAGAGTGTGCATTTGAGAGACTGAAGGGGAAATGTCATTGTCTCATGACAAGGCTGGAGGCTGCCTCATGTGTTAACTATGCTGTATTTTGCCCAGTGTATGAGGGAACAAGGGGGAGAGCTCTCTTAAGGCTGCAAGGCAAAAGTTCAGAGACTTATGAGCAGCCAGTGAAATGTCCTCTCCAAAATGACAGTTGCCAGGGGCATGTGATTAGGGATGTCTTCTGTTCCTACTCTGAGGATAGGAGCTGATTCTTTTTTTTTTTTTAATTTTTATTTTAAGCTGTATTTTTATTGAATGTGTGGCTATGATGTTTTATTTGGGGCTTGTGTGGTATTTGGTAGAATTGTTAATTTATAGGAAGTGCATTTTCACTTTTGGAAAATTATATTTGTATGAATTGGTTACGTATTTAAGATTTACTTTTGTCTATACTTTTACTGAAGCGGTGGTGGCAGCAATGGTTTCTTTGTGTAGGATTTAATGAAAACTTCAGAAATATGTTGTGAAAATTTTTTTGAACTATTGTGGATATTACATACAAGGATTGAATACTTCGGAAAATATGCATCATTTGGTAAAATATCCCATAATTCCTGCAACATCACAAAATATTTCATGCATTTGCATAAGCATTTTGTGAAAAGTTGAGGATAGTTGTATACAGAAGCACCACTTTCATGTCTGTGAAGTCTGCTTTTATGCAACTGTTATATAGTTATTAGTCCCAGTTCAACAAATATATAGGCAACTATTGATTCTCTGGATCACGGTGAACACATAAAAGGTCTAGTCAGATGCCTGATGAATACATTTGTAGCTGGTAAGTCCAATTTGAGAGCAACACAACTTGTTACAAGTTTCACAGATCCGTATGTTGTCTGAGTTGGAGTCCAAGTTTAGAGCATGCTGCTTTCTTTTTTCTCACTTCCATAGATTTCATAGACATTAGGGCTGGAAGGGACCTTGGAAGATCATCAAGTCCAGCCCCTTGCCCCAGGGGCAGGAAGTCAGCAGGGGTCATAGGATCCCAGCAAGATAAACATCCAAATTTCTCTTGAAGGTGTTCAGTGTAGGTGCTTGAACCACCTCTGGCAGCAGTCTATTCCAGGCCTTGAGGGCTCGGACAGTAAATAAGTTCTTCCGTATGTCCAGCCTGAAATGGTCATGGAGAAGTTTGTGACCATCTGACCTTGTCATCCCTT
>NW_017729024.1:5459829-5464486 GCF_001723915.1 Gavialis gangeticus | reverse complement strand
TCCCCAGCCAGCAGATCG
The DNA here is from genome assembly GCF_001723915.1 of Gavialis gangeticus. NCBI lineage: Eukaryota > Metazoa > Chordata > Crocodylia > Gavialidae > Gavialis > Gavialis gangeticus. The sequence goes on along the minus strand of NW_017729024.1, from coordinate 5,464,468 downwards.
TGGTGGACCTGAGGCTGCAGTTGGCCAGTTTTGCTAAGAGGTGATCATGGGATACCAGATGGAAGGCTGTTTTGAAGTTAAGATATATGACATCAATCTCTTCTCCCTTGTCTAGGTGATATGTCACCTGGTCATAAAAGGAAATAAGATTGGTCAAGCAAGACCTACCTGCAAGAAACCCATGCTGGCTATCCCTCAGGATATTGCCATTGGCCAGTCTGTTAAGAATGACCTCTTTGATAATCTTTTCTAAGACTTTCCCCAGGATAGAGGTCAGGTGGATGGGCCTGTAGTTTGCCGGATCTACTTTCCTCCCTTTCTTGGAGATAGGCACCACGTTGGCCTTCTTCCAATATCTGGGCACTACACCAGAGCACCAGGAGTTCTTGAAGATCTGTGTCAGGGGTGGAGCTCTGATGCTTACCAGCCAACACCTGGGGTGTAAACTGTCAGGGCTGGCTGACTGAAGGTGTCCAGCCATTCAAGGTATTCCTTCACAAGATCAGCATTGATGGAGGGTAAGGAATCACCTTCACCCAGGCATTCCTGTCTTGTAATGGGCCACGGTGTCCCTTGGGACTGTTGAAAAACCGACGCACTGTATCCATTTAGCAAGTTGGCCGTTTCCTGGGCATTGGTTATCAGTTGTCCCATTTGGTTTAGCAGGGGTCCAATGTTACCTTTGCTTTTCCTCTGGCTCCCCACATATCTAAAAAAGGACTTTTTATTGTCCTTGATACTTGTAGCTAGTTGGAGTTCTGTCGCAGCCCTGGATTTCCTGGTTAGCTCCCTGCAGGTCTGGCCCAGTACAGAGTATTCTTCCTTGGAGGTAGATGCAGTCCTCCATCCTTTGTAGGTCTTTCTTTTTAGATGCAGGAGGTCCGCTAGTTCTCTGCAGAGCCAAGGGTGCTGCTGTGCCCTTTTGCTGCCTATCCTCTAAAATGGAATAGACTTTGCTTGTGCATCCAGAATCGCTCCCTTGAGGAGCAACCACTCATCCTGAACCACTCCTCCCCTTTGGGTTGTGGTCCCTCAGGGCCTCCCTGACAAGCCTCCCAAGCTTGTCAAAGTCAGCTTTCCTCAAGTCAAGGACTTCCGTATTGATGACTTACTTTCCAGGTTTATGGCAGATGGTGAAGGTGATCAGCCAGCTGTATCCCTTTAGGGGCCCCTGCCTTACCTATAGCTCATTCCAGGTCTTGGGCAGGGGTGGGCTCCCTTAAGTGCCTTGGCCTGCTGGCTTTGCAAGGGTTGCTCAGTGGGCCAGCAGTGGCGGTAGTCCCCCTGTCCCCTGGCGGGCATAGTTTAAAGCCCGGTGGAGCAGGCAAGCCAGTCTGGCTGAGAAGAGCCTCCTCCCCAGCGGAGAGAGGTGGGGGCCATCCCTTCTCAACACTTTGCTTCCATTCTCTGGATCAAAGCTGCTTTATGTTGGGCTACACCCAGTGCCAGATGTTCCCTCCAGACTGGCTGAGATTGTGCATGTTCCTTCCAGCTTTCTACATTGATGTTGAACAATGTATCATTTTTGCACACATTGTGGTACCACCATAGTATAGCCATCTTGAATCTTGCTATACAAAGTATTCTTGGGGATACGTTCTCCTCCCATTCTCCTGACCTGGCTGATCCATCGCAACTTCCTCTTCTTGACAGTGGTTTCTAACCAGGTTTTTAAAATAAAAATGAACATTTTTCAGTATGCTTAATTACTGAAAAATGCAGATAGTTGAATCCTACAACAATGGGGTCAGGGGAGAGGAAGGACAGAGGGAGGGGAAGTAGAATACTGAAATGAGTAATGCGCCAGAATTCAAGTGCACATACAAATGTTATGTGCTTTTTGCTTTATCTGCCTACAACCAGGTGCAACTGCAGGCTACCTGCCTGGTCACTCTGCTGGTACGTTATGAAACACTGTACTATTGTGCTTTAGAGAAGGACAATGACACTTCCTGCAGCATGTTTTTCAAGTGGAGCTTCTCCATGATCTCCAGTTGTTGCCTCTGCATTTCAGTCGTATTTTGTAGTTTTCCAGGTCAAGGCAATATTTTGCTCAGGCATCTCTTAGACTTGTTGGACCAGCTCCCTATCCTCCTTCTCAGCCTCAAGAAACCCCATTTATTCCTAAGTTGTTTCTCTCTCCTTCTTTGAGGCTGTTATAAGTCTCTTAAATTTTCCTTTGTTTTTTCCAATTGCTTTTTCCCCACAGATTTTCAGGGATTGGGAACTGATGAGGGTTCTGTCCCTGAGGGTTTTATCGGTTCAGGTGCAGAACAGATGGGAGAGGAGAAAACTAATAGGCAGTTATTGCTCTTTGTTCTGTTTCCATGGCATCAAAGAAAATATTTTCCCCTTAGTTTTGAGATGTGATACTTGCAGGCTATTTCTGGTATTGGGAAACCATAGAATTGTTTTTCATCTTACTTCTGCTGTGCCTTGGAACCCCCAGACAATGAATCTTTTTGTAGTTTTGTGTTTTTGGGGTGGGTGAATATTTTTCTTGGCCATCTCTTCGGTGATGGCTTTGTGTATATCCTTTTTCTGGCCATTCTTTGCTAAACTTTCCTGAACCTTAATATCTCTCCGAAGGGCAAGGGCATCTAGAATCTTTGCCCAGCTCCAGGCAGGGATCAGGCCATATGCAGCTGAATATTGTACGAATCAGCATCACTATGTAATAACACTACAAGACTGTTATTGCATAATGATGCAGATTCCTGGAATATTCAACTTCATGTGGCCTGGTCCTGGCTTCAAGCCAGTAAGTAAACAAGGATATGAAGCTCATCAATTTGACCACAGAATCATATAGGGCACCCAGGTAAACAAACAAGTCAATCCCATTAGGTTGTAAAGCAGTGTGGGATGGTCACTGGGGATATATGCTAATGTAGCATAGAGCAGAAGTGAACCCACACATGCATATTCAGGCTGCATTAACCCAATGCTCACAAAACGTAATAATAACCTCTCAACCACAAATATAGAATGCATATTATCTGGCTAGTTAGTTCACCCTAAAATTGTTGTGATATTGCAGGTCATTTAAATGAGAGTAAAGTAAAGTTAATAAAGTAACCCCATTATCAACACCCAGGGTTCATAATACAGTAGGGGGGGCCAGGACTGAGTCTCCCCTCCCATAAGAGATGAGGCCCCTACCCACTCCACACCTTTCTAAGCAGCTCAGGCAGTATTGGTGGTAGTTCCTTCTGGCTGCTACCACCACAGCCCTCCCCCCCGCCAAGAGTGAGAGTGTAATTTGAACCCTGTCAACACTCACATGTAGACGAGCACTGAGGGCATTTATATACATAGTCCAGGAGTGGGTGGTGAGAGGGGAGCTTTAATTAAAGAGACTTGGAGATCTGCTTTAATTAAAGCCCCCAGAACATCACATGTATCAGCGTCCCTGCACTGAAAAATGGCAGCGGGAGCACTTCAATTAAAGCTTGTCATATGAGCTTTAGCTAAAGCACCCCCACCACAATTTTTCAGTGCAGGGATGCTGATACACATGACACTGGAGTCTGCTGGAGTGTGGTAATTACCACCGTTCAGCAGACTCGATTAATCTGTAATTGCAGTGCATTGAAGCAGCCTCACTGCATGTGTATAGGTGCCCTAAGTGAAAAACAATCTTCTTTTATACCTTGTTGTATCAAAGATTCTTCCCAACAGGGAACCTTTAATTATATACTCAGTACTGCAAGGAACATAAGATACTGAAACAGTAGCACTATTTTTATAATTATAGATTTGTGTATATCAATGTCAAAACTGTATAAACTAGATTTTAAAACTGTTTCAGTGTTCACTATTAATGTTCTAATGGCTCATACAAATGTATAGTTCTATAAAATTTATCCACCCACAGCATTCTCTCCTGTCTTATCTTTTAAATTATGATAAATTTAGGTCTTCTGATGTGCTGAAAAGGAAAAAAAAACTGTTTCAAGGAATAAAACTTAGATTTAACCTGCAAAGTTTGAGGGTTAACTCGCAAGAAAACATGGTTTTGTTCTTATTTAAGAACATAAATCGTCCTGCAGAAATGGCTGTTGCTGAAACATGCCCCAGAAGCTTTCAGGAAAAAAAGTGTGCCAAAATACTGTCTCAGTCCAGAGAGATCATGTCCCTGAAAATAACTTATAATACCTTCTAAGTACCTTTTTATACCACAGGCTGCTGAGAATTACAGGATTTAGGATTGGGTGAGGGAAAGAGAGCTGTTGTGAGGATGAGGTTAAGAAGTTGAGATATGGGATGTCCAATTTGTGGCCAGGAAACTGGCCATATTTGGCAATCTTAACAGATCTTTTTTTCCACTAGTAGTTACATAAATAAAATTCTTCCTACAATTTTTTTCATACCATAATACATTTTTGGCATTATGATAGCCAGCAGGATGGATAATTTTTCCTGATATTCTGTACCTTTTGTAATGCGTGAGATGTGGTGTTCCTATATCAAATGGGGTTTTAAAAATGGGAAAATAAAAAAATCATGAAATGTTTCAGTAAGCCATAACAATGAATGTTGATGGGAAAGGTGAAAAAGGAATGGAAACAGGTCTTTAACTATATCAGCAGGGATAATTCAATCTGTGTTAAGATTGTTTTGGTAGATGAGAGAAATG
>NW_017729024.1:5450221-5459804 GCF_001723915.1 Gavialis gangeticus | reverse complement strand
GGGGGGAGCGGGGTTAAGAAGCCAGTGGGACAAATTTAATTCATCAGAAGTTTAGACCTCATTACTGAACAAAATAATGGGAGGATGGGCCTTTATACCCATCAGTTTTTTGAGGGGGATATATCTACAAGGACTTCAGTATAAGATATGTCTTCCTTCCCCTAATCTGTTTCTTCCTGCCCCCCTTGGACTTCTCCCTGTTCTTTCTCATCTGTTTTCCCTGGTCCTGAAACCAGCTGCACTGCATGATACCAGTGGGATGAGACAGCCCCTCCAGCTTTTCCCACCTTAAGAAAGACTAGAAAAGGAGGGTGTTTGTAGATGTGTTTACCTTTTCTAAAACATGTTAGCTGATTTGTATCACACAGTTCAAATAAAATTTCAGTTTGACTTAAGGGTTAATAGACGATCAAGGGGGCTTACTCCCTTTTCACAGACCAGTAGTCCAAACGCTTGGGCAGAGCTGGGGGGCTTTGGATACTGAAACTTAGTCACTATGGGTGCCTATACATGAGCAGCGAAGCTGCTCCAACGTGCTGTAATTACAGTGTGTCAGAGCACAGTTGATTAATCAAGTCTGCTGGAATGCAGTAATTACTGTGCTTGAGCAGACTCCAGTGTCTCATGGATCAGTATACTCGTGCTTAAAAATGGTGGCGGGGCACTTTATCTAAAGCTCATTTAGATAGTGTCCCCATCACCATTTTAAAGTGTGGGAACATTGATGCATGAGACACTCTGGGCACTTTAATTAGAGCGTCTCTTGGATGCTTCCCCCCAGAGCATGTGTATAAATGCCCTATGCGGTGTTGTTGGCACCTTTAACTTTACAAAGGCTAGGGGGGAGGGGGACAGTTGGCAGGATAGCCTTTATTGTCTTGCACAAACCCAATTTGCAATGCTTATCTGAATTCCTAAGGATTGTTTTTCCTAAAAGCAACATTCTATATATACATGTTAATTAATACAGTTTAAATTGCCTAATTTGGACTGCCCTAGTCTGCATGAACTTTAATCCTCATTCAATGAGGATTAATTTATTTGGAGTGGAGCCAATTTTGATTCAGATTACAGATGTCCATGTGTATATAGTGATAGCTGTAGTATGAATTAAACCTAGAAAAATATAGGGCACTATTACACATGCTCTGGGGCTAGGGTGGGGGGCTGGTGCTTTAATCAGAGTACCTCTCAGAGCCACTCTAATTAAAGTGCTGCAGCTTCTCCTGTATCAACTTCCCCACACTTAAAAATGGTGGCCATGGCCCTTGAAAGCTCGTTGGAATGAGCTTTAGTTCAAGCACCCCCACCCCCATTTTTAAGAGTGGGGATGCTGATACATGACAGAGGGAATCTGCTGGAGCGCAGTAATTACAGCCCACCAAGTCTGCTCCAGCATGCTGTAATCACAGTGCCTTGGACTAGTCTCCACACTCATGTGCAGGCACTCATAATGTCTATAAATGGCTGGAGACACCTGATCAGACCCTACCTAGCTGACATCCCAGGCTAGGGCTGCAAGCCAAAGTAATCACTGTTGTGGCTGACCTGGCAGTTCTGAACTTTTGTCTCTGAATGGCCAGCCACCTTGGGCTCTAAGAATACTAACAAAAAAGAATCTTTTTTTTCTTTTTCCCTTACCCCTTTTGATATCTGTTTGATTTGTCAAGGTCAGGAAAAATGATTATCATTTACAGCTCAGAATTGAACAGAAGACCTAATTCGTTCCATCTCCACAAAGGAGTTTGCTTGACAGAATGCAAGACTTTATCCTTTGTTTGGAACACATAAAGGTTGTTGGTTTCTTTTGTATAATGATTCAGTAGCATAACTAAGGCAGGTTGAAGGGGGCACCACCCCTGGGTGCCAACTTAGAGCGGGTGCCGGTATGACTTCCTGCCCTCCAGGAGTCTTTTTCTATGGCAAGGGCAGCCTTGTGTAGCCCAGCCATGGGCAGCTGGGTAAGGGCAACCCCATGCCCGGTAGCATATCTGTGGCGGAGGGGAGTAAATGAGAAGAGTGGAATCCACCCCCCCCATCACAAGCTTTGCTGTGGAGATACAGCCTTGCACTATCGAGCAGGGGGGTGGAGGGGTGGGGAGGAGAGGGAGTGAACAGGGCACAAGGAATGCAGCAAGTCCATCCCTTTGCATAAGTAGCTAAGCTCATGTTAGTATAGCAGCTGCTTTAGCAGCTGCCATTAGAGTCCAGAGGCCAGTGGCAGATAAGTTTCCATTTCCCTTTCCCTTTCCCCTACTCCTGCTCTCCAGTGGTCAGCATAATTCCCCCTTTCAGCCACCTCCACCTATGCCCTGAAATGTCTTGCTATGCCTCTGTAATAAGTCTATTTCAAACTCCTCAGTCTTGTTCTGAATCTTTTCCTTTTGTGTATCTTTCCAAACTGCCATAGCTTACCATGACTTTCCAACTGTGTTTGCCATGGAAAAGCTTACATTTCCATGCAAGAACCTAATCTTGTTATATAGATAGTCATGTTAACACCTTTGACTTTCTGCTTCCATTGATTCCATCAACATTGTTGCTAAGATTGTGTTGTGCTTTCTATCATGTTTTTGTTTGCTTTTTCTTCTTTTCAGGGGCATTATATTTCAGTCCATTTTACACACAAACTTAAACTGATGCATTTTCATGGCTGACTGTAATCTTTAAAACCACTTACAATTGATTCACAGTTTGAAATAAGTGTGTGCTCTGGGACTGTAGCATAGCAAGAAGAAGATAACATGATCAAGTAACCGGCAGAAGGGAAATAAGGAGATGTCCTAGTGTCCTTGGGTAGTGGTGTAGAAGGAAGAGTCCTAGTGTCCTTGGGTAGTGGGGGGTGTAGAGGCATAACGAGGCAGCCGGGTGCCTAGGCAGCTGAGACGCATGGGGGCAGGGGTCACTTTTGTCTATGGCTAAGCTGCCAGCACAACTGTGTGGATGTGGTAGCAGTATTTTTGTCCCTGCTGTGCCCTGCTTCTTAAGTTGGCTGCCCCATTCACCCTGCCCTAATTGTGCTACTGGCTCGGTGATAGTAAATTGGAGGTGGCCAACCAGGAGCAAGGCTGATAATTTTCCTCTTATTGCTTCTGAATTCTTGCCAGCTGATCCAGAACAGCTTAAATTCTCTTTGGAAGAGAGCCCAGATGGAACCTACCCATCTGGTTTACACATAGTGTAATGGTAGGGACAAAACCATAGGACTTGGTGGACTTGTTCACTATTATGTAATAGAATATAAAACATTCAAAGTTCAGAAAAGATTCAAGTGAACTTTTACTGGAAAAAATGGCAATTTTCAGGGTTTTAAAGGTGGGCTGTGTAGCTTAATATAGATCTACTGTGGGCTTGTGTATACTATTCTGCAGTGTATTTTCTTATAAATCCTAACAGGTGTTTTTAGCAGCCAGATTAAGTAACCATTAGAGCAAATTTCTAAAGGAATTAGAAAGTTACCTTTTGATTAAGGTCTTTGGATCAAAATTGTCTGTCTTTCTGAGAGAGGTACAGATTTGGTTTGAAAAGGAACTGCTGGATGCAATTCTTTGGCCTGTTGTATAGGAGGCCAAACTACATTATTATAATAATTTCTAGCTTAAAAAACTATGAAAAAGATTAAGTACAGATTTTAAAAAAAAAAGGAGACAGGGATCAATACTCACTTGAAGCAGTCTTTTAAATTTTTTTTCTCTTAGAGTTCATAACATAAGCAGGAAGGATTTCATGTCCTCCTTCCATCCACCAAGACTGAAGGACATGAAATCTTGGAGGAGCATTGGGGCCTGTCTTCTCTGGGGAGCAGTTCTGTGTAGACAGAGGCTAGTGCAGGTGGAGCACTACTGTTATGTAGATATTGTACATACATGCTAACAGTACTCTGGCAATCATAGGTTTAGTCTTACAGTGACTGAACTTCATATTTATGGACCTGGGTGGACCTAGGATCTTGAAAAGGGGAGTGCAGATGCTATAGCACAGCATTACATATAACAGAACACATGTTTTTCTCCAGTTAAAAAAGCAAACGAACTAGAAGCTTTATTAATATGTTAGGGGGTCTGGGGCTATATCATTCAGTTTAAGTTCAAAGCAATAAAAGACTATTGGAATGTACATTACTTTGCTATATGATATATTATATATAAAAATACAACAAATTATGGAAAAATAATCAAAAGCCATTTCACTTGCCATTTAGTCATTACAATTAAATTTATATCTGTCTCAGATTAATAAAACAAAAATCAAACCTTCTTGAGAACCTTGACTGTCCATCCAATGCTTTACTGAAAGTTATTTTCCCACCTGAGTTAATGACAAAACATTTCCACACCTGAGTTATTGCTTCTGGCTAAAGTTAAAAACAGTTTTCAGGGCATGAAATAGGAGTTACATTACCAGGAGCAGCTAACGGACAACAGCATGCTTAATTAGTGTAACCACTTAAGACCATTCACAAGAGAGTGTAATTAATGTCTATGGAATGAGGATTTTAGAAGGAAGCAGGTAATTATAATGAATCATGAAGTCCATTGACTCCCTCACTGTTGCTTGAATTGAAATGCTGCTGCCACTGCCAGGCAGTTAGTTTTAAACTTCGAGTTGACCAGGAATCAAAGGAGGGGTACAACTGCACAGCTGCATCCCCCCTGGATTTACTGCTGTTCATGGAGGTGAGCATCAGCAGCCTGGTCCATTTTTGTTGTCCATCAAGTTCTACTTAAAACTTAGCTGAACATGCTAGGATCTACAGAAAGTAGAAAATGCTTGTTTAACTAATGGTATAGCACTGAATTTTGTACAAAGATGTAGGAAGAAGTAGTCTTTTTAGTTTTTGTGGATCCCAGCAGCAAGTACAATAATTTGCTTCAGGGACCATATTAAGATGTATTATCTATCAAAACACTTGGCCAAGGGGACTCTTGCCATTAATGCTCTTTATTAAGACTAAACTAATTGTTGTCAGCACTTTCAATTATTAAATCTTTGTTTAAACAGCAAGTTCTAATTTAATGCACTTACTGTCCAAACAGTAATGTGATTTTAAAGAGAAAAAACATGACTTAGAATCTGAAGGTAACTAGTCCTTTCTTCCAGGTTTACAGAGATCTCTTCTATTTTTCAGAACAACTTGATAGAGTATTTTGTTGCCTTTATAATTGAAAGTCTATTAGAGTAGTAATAAGCTGCAAAATGTGGGGATGGAATCCCACAGAGTTCTGTTGCATGCCTTTTTTTACTATCATTTTTCAAATAAATCCTTACAGAAGGTGTTCTGGTGACACTAGTCATACTAGGTAATTGGCTATCATGGCTGTTAACATTGGTTTCAATCCACTGGCCCAGGAACTGCTACCTGAATTTCTTGTGTGTCCATCATGCAGAAGAACGGAGTGCAACTTCTGCCTTCAAGTTTTGTCTTTATTTTCTAAAGAGAATGTTTATATTGGTGCACAACAGATTACAAAGTGGGGCAGCATATTCCAAGTTAAAATTCATTCAAAGATATGTCTGGAACATTCTTTGGAAAGTAAAAGGCACTATGACTAGGGACCAAAGTTACACATAAACCAGCTTAAGTGATTAAAAACTAGTTTAAACCTGTAACAGAACCAGGTTTCAAATCATAAACCAGTTTCAAAATGGCCACAAGTGGTTTAAGATAAACCTGGTTGAATGTAGTATCAGACTTAACCTTTTTGAGTCAAACCAGTTTATAAAACTTCTGTCCCAGACCCCTTCCTGGTTTAAGTCAAATCAGAGTCCCCCAGCATCCCAGTATGCTTTTCAGCCATCATCTGGGCTGGGCTGGGCTGGGGTGTCTGCTTCAAACAGCAGGGCTGACCCCAGCCCTCTCCTCCCTAACTGGAGCTTCAGCAGGCTGAGAAGGAGGTGGAGACGGTAGCTAGGACATAGCAGCATCTGCCTGGCTTCCCCCTATCTCCCCGCCCCTCGCTGCTTGCTCAAGCAGGGACCCCCCCACTCTCCCACATCACATACTTCAGCAGCATGGACCCCAGCCACTATCTGGTTATGGTCAGGCCACCCCCATGCTAGCTAATGCTGAGAGGTGTCTATGTGTGTGTCTCCAATTTTACTTGAACAAAGGCAGACAAAACAGTGTCTGCTTAGGGCTTTTTGGAGCTAATCAACAGGTCATCTGGGAATGTCTCTCTGTTCTTCCTTAAAAATACTTTGCAAAAAACAGTTTAAGAAGAGCTTGAACTAATGAGAGAGAGGCTCTGTTTTCTTGATGGGCTGATATGCTTTGTGTTCTAATAAGCTCCCTGCTGGCTTGCTGTCAGTGTTCAACAGGGGACAGGGAGAGGTGTGAGAAATGACCTGGTTTACAAAGAATGCAGTGCCTGTCAGTTTGTTGCAGACAGTATGAAGAAGCAGGGAGAGGGAGATTGAAAAGCCCAGTATTATCAACAGATGCATGCAGTCTACACAAGCAGTCCTCCCCCTCCCCCCACTATGCTTTGCCTTAGCATGCTAGCTGGGGCCAGAGGCCAGGGTCTGGCAACAGTCCTTGCCCCTTGAGCAGTGAGGGGGGGAAAAGCCTGGTGAGGGCTGCTTCCCCCTCCCCCTCCAGGCTTCCCTTTCCCCCTGCAGGTTTCCCCCTCCCCCTCCAGCACACCTCTGCTGGGGACTATGCAGGCCAGGGTGGAGCTTTAAACCCCTCCCTAATCATAGCATCCTGCTGGGGCCTGGTCACACCCTTCTCTCAGCTCAGCATTCTGGAAGGAAAAGGAAGGCTTGGTCTAGTGCTCCCCAGCTTCTAGCCTGAGACACTGTAGGCACATGCCTGCATTTCCTGAATCAAAAGTGAATGTGGCAGTGCTGGGGTGCATGGAGTGTCCCACAGAAGCTCAGGGGTCTCCCCAGCATGCTTGGCAGCAAACCCAGAAGTGAACTAGAAGCACTTCCAGGTCCACCGGGGAGCATGCTGGGGGGCCCCCCTGTGCCTCCCCAGCTTGGTGACTGGTGCCTCCTGGCTCTGTGGGAACACCTGGGGTCCCCCCACAGCTGAATGCTGAGCCAAGGGATGCACGGGGGCGGTACTTCCAGTCCACTTCTGGGTTCACTGCCAAGCATGTGGAGGGCCCCCCTGCACTCCTGTGGGATGCTGCATGTGCCTCAGCATCGCAGCCATCACGAGCCACACTGGTAACTTGAGGTATGTAGAAAAAACTTTTAAAGCTGTGTCTACAGCTGAATCACTGATTCTCTGAATCGGCATTGAATCTTCAGTTTTAGATTTGGCTGAATTGAATTGGGGACAGCGATCCGAATCAATGAATCAAATCACTGTCCTTGATTTGGGCCAAATCCAAATTGAATAGGGCCCACTTTGCACACCCCTAGTGTCACCCCAGTAAATATTGGTTTTCATCTGGGGCTGGAGTACTGTTCTGGATAGTAGAAAATGTAGGTTTAAATCCACAGGCAGATTTGGCCCCTAGTTTTCCACTTCCTGAGCAAAAGCTCTTAATACTAGGCCATTATATGGAGTGCAGCATTTTATTTTCTTGCTGTCTATTAAAATAAGTGTGGACTCGTATTCTAGGCTGCAAACCCTGAGAAGATATTATCAGGTCTCTGTGGTCTTGAGTGAGGCTTCTCACCTCTATCCTTAGTGTTTCCCCATTGGTTAGGTAGAGGCAGGTAGATGCTATGTTTGGTGATTTTAGGTGGCTCCTTGCTCAAGGTGCTGACTCTTTTTGATTCTGCTCTGAGGCCATACATTAAGCTGGGAGGGGTAAATGCCTAGCAAAATGTTCAGGAATCTGCTGTGGGTTAGTCATCTAAAAGTCTTTTGTTGGATTTGGCTTTAAATTTCTTTGCAATGAATAGCAGCAGTGGAAACCAGGCTTTTTAAAAAAGTCTGTTTGCTGTTATCTAGCCAGCAAGTTGCTCACTTGAAGAATGCTCTGTATAAGAACAGCCATTAATTCAGGACAGGAAAGTACTCAGTAGTCCAGTGACATTTTTCTCTTATCCTTTTCACTCCCATCCTCTTGTTTAGAAGAAAAGATTAAAGGAAATTAGAAAATGGAAAGAATGAGGAAAGCCAGATGGGGAGAAAGACAGCACTATAAAAAAACCTCCACTTCTCTGCCAAGGTTATCTGGAGGAGAGTGCCTCTGGAATGCTGTCCACACTTGGTATGTAGATAGAGACTCTAAGACTAGTATTCATCTAATCAGGGAGCAGCTGCTGTTTGTCTGTGTTATCCCCACACTACTTTTTGGAGAGGAGGAATTCAGCATTTTATATATTTAATTATGGGGGAGTGTGCGTATGCACGTGAGCATGTGGAATAATAATTAATAGTGAATGTAAATGAGGACTTTATTTGTCAAACTACTATCAGAGAGACTGAGAGGAAGCTGTAAACCAGGGCTGTCCAATTTGTAGGCCATGGAAGGCTGCATCCCATGCAGACTGTACCAGTGGGGGCTTCATGCTGTGCAGTCTATAGCCAGAGGGCCACTCCAGGTTGCTCCTGAGCAGGTACCCCCTCTCTACTGCACTATGTAGACAGGTCTTCCTTCTCATCTTTTCCCATCCCCCACCCACACACAGGCTTCCAGTAGTGCAACTTGGGGTGGTGGGGTAGGTGAGTGGGGCACCTTAGGGGTGCCAGAATTGTGTCTCTACACTTGCAGTGTTCATACCCCAGCAGCAGAAGCAGCTCCATGGAGTTGCTTCTGCAGCAGCAGCTGGGTGCTGCTGTAGAAGCAACAGCCAGGGTGGGCAGAGAATATTTTGGAGTCCCTAGCTTTGAGTAAGACTCCTGAACCTGCCCCCCGCCCCACCTCCCCAGCCCTCCCCAAACTCTTGAAACCCCTGCCCCTCTGGTACTTAGTGGCACCTAACTTCTGCCCTGCAGGGTTTGACCAGGGTACAAATTCTACTTGCTACATCTCTGGGTACTTGGACTGCTCCAGGATATGTGGTGGCAGATGGGTCCCCATGGCCTGCCACCTCCTCAGCTGACCCCCCAGGCTGGACACAGGTAGCCAGAAGCCTCCATCAGGGCCTAGCCATCCACTCAACTCACTGCCACCCAAATGGTCAGTTGGGATCAGTTGACCCTCCAGTGGCCTCCATATAAACCTTGGCATAGGAGCAGGAAGTGTTCAGGCAACATGACTCAATTTGTGCCCAGGCTGCTTTGCTGTATCTCTCAACTTGTCCCTCTGTTAGGTCTCTGCCTGATCCCTCAGCTACCTAACCTGGCTTGCCCTCAGACTCCATGCTCCACCTGACCCTCTGGCTTCCTAACTCTGCTTCTTTCTCAACCTGACTCTTGGCTTTATCTCCTGGCTACCCAACTTGGTATTCCTTCTGCTTCTGTGCTCTGTTGGATTCTCTAGCCCTCTGACAGGGACCGGCACAGTCACCCCCCTGCTGGGCCCCCCTCAGGCCCCAGGGGAGGCACACCTAGGCCAAGGGTTAGTGAGGAACTAGTTAAGGAACTTCTGGAGGGACTGGATATATTCAAGTCAGCCGGTCCAGATGATCTCCACCCTAGAGTACTAAAGGAATTGGCTGAGGTCATTGCAGGACCCCT
>NW_017729024.1:5440305-5445221 GCF_001723915.1 Gavialis gangeticus | reverse complement strand
CCAAGATGAACATGGGCCGGCAGTGTGGGGATGCAGTCAGGAAGGCCAACCGCACCTTGTCATGCATCCACAGATGCATCTCGAGCAGGTCCAAGGAGGTGATCCTCCCCCTCTATGCGGCACTGGTCAGGCCGCAGTTGGAGTACTGCATCCAGTTCTGGGCACCGCACTTCAAGAGGGATGTGGACAGCATGGAGAGGGTCCAGAGGAGGGCCACTCGCATGATTGGGGGCAGCAGGGCAGGCCCTACAAGGAGAGGCTACAGGACCTGAACCTGTTCAGCCTCCACAAGAGAAGGCTGAGGGGAGATCTATTGGCCTGTTACAAACTAGTCAGGGGGGATCAGAAGGCACTGGGGAAGTCCCTGTTCCACCAAGCACTGCCAGAAGTGACCAGGAATAACGGTCACAAGCTGGCAGAAGGTAGATTTAGGCTAAATATCAGGAGGTGCTACTTCACGGTCAGGGAGGCTAGGATCTGGAACCAACTTCCAAGAGAAGTGGTGCTGGCTCCTACCCTGGGGGTCTTTTAGAGGAGGTTAGATGAACACCTTGCTGGGGTCGTTTGACCCCAGTAATCTTTCCTGCCATGGCAGGGGGTCAGACTAGATGATCTACTCAGGTCCCTTCTGACCCTAGAAACTATGAAACTATGACTTGGCTTATTGGACTGACCTCCTGGCTTCCCAGCGCTTGGATTCCATGCAGTCCTTCTGATCTTGGTTTCTCCCCCTAGACCCTGAGTGACTCCCAGACATGGCCTCCTGTGACCCACTGTGACATGGTGGGTTCTCCCTCTGCACCACGCCACAAGCCCCTATATGCTACCTTGTCCCCAAGGGTAGGTACAGGAAGTGGATGCTGGAGGGATAGCTTGGCATCTCTGAATGCTGCTGCAGCTGGAGTGACAGAGGGAGTAGGGGCCAGGTGGAACCCTGGGGGTTGCAGATCAACCCTTCATGGCCTGAATGCAGCTCTTGGTCCACCAGATGGGCAGCCCTGCTGTCATCAATGAGCAAACAGCACAATAGAGCAGATCAGCTTTAAAACTGTTTGTTATATCTAAGATTTGTCGACTGATATCAAAATATCCAAAACTGAAGCTTAGCCACTATTTCTGTGCTGTTGAGTTTTCACTAGTACTGTGAAAATGAAGATCTCAAATTATTTTACAGTGATGTACGAACATGTTCATAGATATTTTGCAAATGAGGAGACTAACACAGCATTTAAGTGACTTGCCCAAAATCACCAAAAAAAAAAAAATGTAGATGGAACAAGTATTGAGCTCTTGCCTCCTGACTGCCCATTCTCTGCTTCAACTACAACATATCTCATTTTATTTAGGTTATATAAATATTCTGAGAATCATTTCTTAGCATTATAAAAATTTAGCACACAATGGAACTGGCATAAACCATAACTCCATTGGTGAAGTCTGGCTCAGGCTCTTGCATCGTAGCAGTATTATTTTTTTTTATCTAAAATGTAATGACCTACTGCTGTTCTCAGGAATAGAGTCAAAATGGCCCAGTCAGATGCACATACACTTGCATATTTTTTAAAGGCTTGATCTGCTTAATTTCAGCTCTAATACCAGTATGTATTGCAAATGGAAAACTATATTGCATATTAAGTGGAAATCTCAGAGCTGTTGCAAACGGTCTGCTTCAAAATTAAATCCGTACACACTGTTTTTTTCTATAACATGAGGAGTACAAGGCATTTCTGTAACTCAAAGGATGTAGGATATTTTAATAGGCTGAGGTACTGACTGAATCTAACAAACCTGTAGGTTTGCTTTTTACTTGCTTTAAATGAGATGAAATGAAAGGAAATGAGATTGGTCAAGCAATCCCGCAACAAAGCCATGCTGGGTATCCCTCAGGATATTGCCGTCAGGTAGTCTGTTAAGGATGGCCTCTTCGATAATCTTTTTCAAGACCTTCCCCAGGATAGAGGTCAGGCTGATGGGCCTGTAGTTTGCTGGATCTACTTTCCTCCCTTTCTTGAAGATAGGCACCACATTGGCCTTCTTCCAATCTTTGTGCATTTCACCAGAGCACCAGGAGTTTTCAAAGATCCATGCCAGGGGCTGAGCTATGATGCTTGCCAGCTCCTTGAGTACCCTTGGGTGTAAACCATCAGGGCCGGCTGACTTGAAGGTATCCAGCCTGTCAAGGTGTTCCTTCACGAGGTCAGCTTCAATCAAGGGTAAGGAATCTCCCTCACTCAGGCCTCCCTGATCCACAGTGGGCAGGGGCGTCCCATGGGACGGGTGAAAAACTGACACAAAGTACCCATTAAGCAAGTTTGCTTTTTCATGGGCGTCAGTTGTCAGTTGTCCCATCTCCTTTAGCAGGGGTCCAACGTTGCCCTTGCTTTTCCTCTGGCTCTCCACATATCTAAAAAAGGACTTTTTATTGTCATTGATATTTGTAGCTAGTTGGGACAATAAAAAGTCCCTTTAAGCTCTGGTTAAATTTTTCTACCAGGAGAACAAAGCTGGGAGAATTCTTTTAGATTATTTGAATGCATCTGTGCAGCCATAGAGACACCAGCCAATGCACCTGGCTTAGTTCCACTGCTCTCAATATGATGGTTTTGCAGATGCAGAGATGCAGCCAAGTCTCCACTTCTGGAGATGTGGAACCCTCAATCATTCTGTAACAAGCATGCCAAATGTCTTGTCAAGTCTTCTACATCTTTAGTCCTCTCTCTTGCAGCAAAACCCTACCCAGAAAAGACCAGAACTTGTGCTTGGGTCTATTTCCAAGATTCCTTCATGTTCACATTTCCATGTTAATCTTTTTCTGCTGTTCATTCTGCCTTCACACTTTCTCCCCATGTCAGCATCAGCATGGGGAGGAAAAGTGTGTGTGCTTTGGAGTGTGTAATGCTTTGGAGTGTTTTGGGAAGCATCTGAAAGGTCTGAATAAACAGAGATGTGTGTTTTGTTTTTTTTTAAACTGATCCTGCAAGTAAGTCCATTTCGTTGAACAGCAAATTTACACTGTAATTAATTATTCAAGTAGAAGATGCAATGGTAATGTCGTAGGAAAGCTTCTTGTACTATATCAGGGCTGCCCAACTTCTAAGAAGCTGTGGGATGTGTACTGCACAAGCCACAACAGTGTGAGCCTTTGATCCCTTGGTCTGCATGCCATGTGGGTGCCCCTCCAACTGTCCTGTATGCATGGACTTCCAAACCTCATGGTTGGCTTCCTGACCACAGCCTCACCTGCTGCACTGTACCACAATGAGGGAGAGGCAGTTGAGTGGGAGCTTAGAGGCCACAGATTAACCCAGAAGCCACCAGCTGGACAGTCATAATCTATATTAATGACTGTGCTTGCTTGAAGCCCTAATAATTCCTTTCACATCTAAGCCATAATAATAAAATTAAAATCTCCTCCTCTTTCACTCCCCTCAAACAAACACCACCCTGCCTCATCCACCCTCAAGAAAACTGGTTTTAAAAATAAAGATATAAAATAGTTGCAGGGTCTGAGTGAAAAGCTCAGTTTTTCAATAGTCAGGTTGAGACGGAGTTGGCACATCAGCCCTGTGAAGTATACAATCTCACTGACTCAATGGAAACTTGTTTTGTCAGAAGCTCCAGCTATGTTGCTCTTAATAGAGTTTACTGAATTGGATGAAACATCTCCTTGAAAAGCCCAAAAGCAAAAAGTAGAACAAGATGTCCATTAAAAAAGGTGAAAAAAAGGAAAACCCCACTTTTACCAGACCAGAATATATCTTCTATATTGGCATTCTTCCCGTCTCCTACACCCGTTACTGAAACAGTATGACAACTCATTGTGCAAAGAATGGAATTAATATTATTCCACTTATTTTAAAGGTGAAGAGTTTGTGATCTGAAAAACTGGAGGGGTTGTCATGCTGCATAAGTATAACAGGGCAGTGCTGCATCCTGGGCAGCAACAGGCACAGGGCAGGTGCCTCTAGCAGTACATTTGTTTGGCAGTGGAAGCTGCTGTACTTCTTGCATT
Organism: Gavialis gangeticus; assembly: GCF_001723915.1. Taxonomy (NCBI): domain Eukaryota; kingdom Metazoa; phylum Chordata; order Crocodylia; family Gavialidae; genus Gavialis; species Gavialis gangeticus. Next base: position 5,441,209 of record NW_017729024.1, on the reverse strand, counting down.
CCCCCACTTCCCACACCTTCCCCAAGTCATGGATTGCCCAAAGGGTTTATGGGGCCTGGGGCAGGTGTGATGTTGGGAGCCCCACCACTGCCCCCTACAAGGACCCGTGTGTGTGTACAAAGCTGGGGGACCATGTGCGAGACTTCTTGCATGCACACATCACACGTGAGAATTTTCACATGCAGCTCCTCCTTCCCTTGCCCTGGGAAGTGGGAACAAGTGGGCTTTCCCCACTTGTTTCCGTGGTAAGGAGGGCTAGGCAGAGAGAATTTACCTTGGAGACAGGTTACTAAAGCAAAATGACATTAATAGTTTGCAAGTGAAACATTTATTAAACTTATGCTACAAAGTTAGGAACTTAAGAACAAAATGACAAGAGGAAAGTTTAAGTAAAGTATTTCCTTCTGGCCTTTGTGGATGCAGTCATCAGTTACATCATCATAATTTTTTTGCTTTGCAAGTGCGTTCTCCACTGAGAGTGTGATCAAATGGTTCAGCCTATCCTCCCCAATCACTGATCACAGATAGTTCTTAATAATTTTAAGCTTACTAAAAATGCATGGATGCAGCACTGCCCTGTTATACTTATGCAGCATGACAACCCCTCCAGTTTTTCAGATCACAAACTCTTCACCTTTAAAATAAGTGGAATAATATTAACTCCACTCTTTGCACAATGAATTGTCATACTGTTTCAGTAAAGGATGTAGGAGATGGATGCAGCAGGGACTGGCAAGGCAACGAACGTTCTCAAGCAAACTCATATCTGAGGGAACACAGATTCTACACCTTTGCCATAAATCTGGTTGAAAAGCTCAAGTGCAGTACCCAGAGCTCCTCCAGAGATGCACAAATTTGAGTCTTTCTTGATTTTGTCAAACAGGCAAAGTTCTTTTTGCAACTC
>NW_017729024.1:5430223-5435305 GCF_001723915.1 Gavialis gangeticus | reverse complement strand
CCTGATTTTCTAAAACAGGTAAACTTCTTGCAGCTCATCCGTATTCACATCTTGTGGGTATGTGGCAGACAGGGACTCTGCAAACTTTGCAATTTCTTCATCCTCTGCAACAGCTGGTGGGTCAAGTATGGGTGAGAACAAGCTTGAGAGTTTCCCCATGGTCTCAGCTAGGCTTTGGAGATCTGAGAGGAGCATATCCATGGCTGTGATGAACACTTCAACCCTGAATTTATCTTCAGGGGAAGAGATTGTGTGTTCTGTATTGGCTGGCTCACCATGAAAACGCTTTGTCCTTTAGATTCTTCTGTGTGTTCTCTTGAATTTGGTAGTGATACCTAGCCCCTCAGTGATGATCTTAGCTTTTGTAAGAAGACTTGGCCAGGAATCATTCAACTGTTGAATTTCTTCTAGGAGGCTCTTGACATTTTACACTCCTTCTTCCATGGTGAGCTTGGATCCTTGAACAAGCTTGCTTTGGATATTGATGGGCTGCAATATCTTGTACCACACTGTAGTCAGAAGGATGAATTCAAAGGAGTGCATCCATTCAATGAAACCTGAAACATCAACCTGGGTTTCTATTGTCAAGTCCAATTTTTCCTCAGTTTTGAAGAGAGAATCCAGCATCCCTTTAGGATTTTTCATGAGGAGGCAAACAGCATTGAGCTCCATCTGGTTGTTGACACGGAGTGAAGAGAGCATCCTGCAGTTTCCTGAAGAATTTTCCATGTTGCAGGACTGCGTGAAAATACAGTGTACAGCTTCTGTACATTTCTGAAATATGTTTTCACTTTGGGGCTCTTCTCCATGGCATGGGTACCACATAGGTTCAGAGAGTGTGCACTGCAGGGTGAAAACAATGCCTGAGGATTTTCATCCTGTATCCTAGTTTTCATGCTCTGGTATTTTCTAGACATATTTGAAGCATTGTTGTACCCTTAGCCCCTACAGTTCTGCAACTCTACCTTATGCTCCACCAGTACTTTCTTTATCTGCTCCATGATGCCAACTCCTTTCTTTTTAACACAGTCCACCATTTTCAGAAATTGTTCCTGCACATCCCATTTTCCATGTTTTTCATGTACATATCTCATGATAAATACCAACTGCTTAGTATGTGAGACATCAGGCATCCCATCTATGATGATTCCATAGTAGTGAGCATTTCTCACCTTCTCAAGAATCGTATTTAGTTTGGAATATGATTTTCTTGGCGCATACCTCCAAATACTCATTCTGACTATGCCAGGACATGTAGTGTGCTTGCATTCTCTCCTCAGTCATTTGATGCTTCATAACAATTTCAAGATGGCAATTCAGATCTTGATTGTATTTAAGGATGAACTGTACAGTAGAAAGGAACAACCAGCAGTCATGCTCTAGGTTAGAATGTGATCCTCGGGATGGCAAATTTTGCTCTACCAGAAACAGGGTAATGTCAACCAGACCTCGCAACACTTTGCGCAACTTTTCCTTCTCTGAATGTATACCCTTTTCAAGAGCACTATCAATGGCTCTTTTTCCACTAAGAGCATTTGCAAGATCTTTCCACTGTAAATAATGTTGAAGATGACCAGAATTAGCCTTGTAACTCTTCACTTTATCATACAGTTTTCTCCAGTTATTGTTCACACCCCCATGGCAGAATCTGCAATGGTACAGGGCTACAGGGCTTGATTTTTGTTTTGATATCAGAAGAGAAAGCATGGAAAGCAGAACAGGCCAGCTGCCTTGTGGCTCCAAATGAGCCAGTCCCTTTTCACACTCTTGTCATTGGACAGAGTCTTGCAGAAAATGGATGTAGGGAATGATCATTTGGAGGAAAATGGATGTAGGGAATGACCATCATGTGTGAAGCTTGCAGGTGTGGGTGGTGGGCCCTTGGATACAATCAGATCCCTTTGCAACCTATTGAGATGCCCCCAGGTGGCTGGGTCCTTAGGGAACATTTCCTGGTGAAGCCCAGGTGCAGAGCCAGAAACCAGGTCAATTGTCTCGTTTTTCACAATTGATGCAATGTCTCCTTCAGCTTGCACCACCAAACCTGATTCATTTTCACATTCTCCTGCTACTTCACTGCTTGCTTCCTTTGTGTTTCTTTCATGATGAGAATATTTTTCATCCCCTGCAAGTGATGTGTCAACTGCGTCACCTGTTTCACTTCCAACTTCCTTATTTCCTCTCACCACCCATCCAAACTGATCCAGTGTCTGTCTCCCCTTTTCATCCCAAGCTTTTTTTTCCCTTTGTCTCCTTTCTTTTTCATGCCCCAGATTGAAAGGTGTGCTTCAGTTTTTTCTTACATGGGGATAAGGGGATAAGATGAGGGTTGTACTTCTGAGCACCTCCAAATTCCAAACCCTTTCTGGCAGAGCTTCTCTCTCTCCTACCAGTTTCCTGGGGCCTGGCTCAGTCTCAGAGATCTTCTGGTTGTGGCCTGCTGGCTGGCCTCCTCCACTACTCCCTCCCTTAAGGCTTCACCTCACACCACTCCTAGGCCTTTTCCCTGTGGTAACTGCCACCGAAAATTACTCTCCAGTAGGATCTTGCTTGGAAATCTTAGCTGGTGCTCATGTAACCCCCATAAGCTGGGTCATACTTGGTTCAGGCTTGTCGGTGTGGCAGAGGATAAGCAGGCCCTGTTCCTGTTTAAGGAACTACAGAGAGTAAAGAAAGCAACTACAGAGAGAGTAGATAGAGGAATGAGGATTGTCTTTGTACTGTTGCTGGAGAATAAACTTGTATATTTAGCTTTTAACCCCTTGATTAAGGGCATTCTGAGACTGGTCATATTCTTATGGGCCTTTGAAAGCAACTGCTGCTATCTGAAGGACCAGAAGAGAGCAAGTCATCTCTGCAATACTAAAAGCAGGATTTGCAGTTTTGGGCAAAGGCTACTTCAATCAAGAAGGACTTTAATGTTTTTTCCCCCTCAAGGGTTATATAGACACTTTGCATTTCAGTACTTTTTGAAGTGGGGAAATATGTGAACCTGAATATGTGCTATGTCTAATGTTGTTATTTTCCTTGGCAAATATAAAGAAAACAATACATATAATTTAAATTACTATATTCTTGCAAATTCATTTTTGACTTCGGCCCTTAAGAACCCACAGAGCTGACATTCACTCACGACTTGAACTCTTTCCCCTGGAGGTCTTTCTGTGACAAAAGGCTGGCTCTGCCACCGATCCCTCTTTAAACCTTCCCCGTTCCTTCTTTCTGCACAACAGACTCTGTAACTGGGGCTACTTGGCCTAGGCCCTAGGCTAGGCCAATCATAAGCCCGCCTGATCAATCTTGTCTCTTGCTGCCCAGAGATAACTAAAGATGTTACCTTACTGTGATTGCTTTAGACTCCTCTTTGGACATCAATGCACCAATTACCTAAGCCTCAAATTAGCATCTGTTTTGCACACAGGATAATATTTACTTCATGGTTGGGGACGGGTCCCATAATGTCACAATTACATGTTGAGAATGATTCAGTGTCATCTTACACTCTAATACACCAATTTCCTCTTTTTCATGAAAACAAAATACCAAGAATTGTGGTGAGCAATGTCACAGGACAGGAGCCAATGGTACACACAGGAGCTGAGGCAGGGGGCCCTTGCTTTACAGGGGCCCAGGGCAAATTGCCCCAGTTGCCCCCTATCCTCTGGGCAGCCTTACCCCAAATTGGTGCCCAGGGCTGCCACCCAGTTGCATTTTTCCACCAACCTTAGTTATCCTACTGTCAAGCACTAGTATGTGGGAACTGCAAAATCACTCCATATGGTAAAACTAAATCACAGAAGCAAGCACTCCTATCCATAAAGTACGGCAACACAACTATTAAAACCATAGTGCTATTAGGAAGTGTCATGGAAATAGCAAAACAAGATTCACAAAAGAGATTGGTCCATAGCATTGCCAGCCAACATGAAATAACCTTCCATGCAGCATATAAAGTGGCAAAGTTTCCCAGGCCTTTTTTATATTTGTAGATTGATTCTGATATTCGGGAAATGAATGGAGCCAACAGTAAAGTGAATCCTTCAGTAAGACAATGTGTGTACAGACACTGTTCACTATGTTTCGTTAGAATTAAAAACTGATGTAGGCCTGGAAATATAGTAGGAAAAGATAAAATGTGGTGTGTGGTAGAGGAGTCTATAATTTCAGGTAGCCACTTAATCCTAATTGTGTGAGTTCGGTGAACAGTAAGACTCTTCAGATTCAGCACTGTTCTATTTCTTTCTTGGACTCATTCATCTGACTGGTTGTTCAACACGTGAGTTTGTAGTTTGCTTAGATTATCCAAGGTGCAATCACTGTTAAGCAACTGGATTTACTCTCTATCTGTCTTTCTATCTTTTTGGATTGAAAAAATCTGGAGCTAGTGTTTTGTTATTAACATACACTTCCAATCTTTTCAGCTGCAATCACAGGTTCAACTTTACTGTTGGATATACAACCACAATGTCAGTTTAACAATGGACTTGTTGGTACTCTGAAAAGTTTAGTGCCCTTAACTTTTCTTCCAAAATGTAAGGAACATCACTGCCTGTGCCAATGAAGTGGAGCTACAGCACAGCACTACTGCCCAGATTCTGGATGTCTTTTGGGTAGCCGCATGAGAGAGATCCATCAGGCAAAATCTGACTTCCCTTCAGCTTCCAGAACACACAACCTACTCTTCAAAAGCATCAGAATAAAGGTTCTGAAGACTAAGACTAGAGATACACAATAGCTGATACCTTTTCAGTGTGCTAAAGAGAGAAACCAGACCAACCACTACCTGTCACTTCATGGTGTTACTGGTAATTGTACCATGGAAAATGCATTGAGAGTCATACTAAATGGTTTTACCAGAGCTTGGCAAATGATAAGGAATTCTGATTGATGGCAAGAAGGGCAAACAACACTTTTCCATCTGTCTCTGATGTCTCGGCAAAAGCTATAGTGCTTAGACCAGGAGGCATGGCTTAACAACATAGATACATATTTTTGGAGAAAGATCAATCTTATAGTTTCATAGTTTCATAGATTTAGGGACGGAAGGACCTAGTAGATCTTCTAGCCCGACCCCCCGCCAGG
>NW_017729024.1:5428045-5430212 GCF_001723915.1 Gavialis gangeticus | reverse complement strand
CATGGAGTGGCATCGTCCCCTGCAGGGCCAATTCCTCTGAGTTCTTAATGAGTTCTAATAAAAATGAAAAAGAATTAGCTCAATGATCCTGAATCTGCAAAGACTGTTGTGGGACTGAAGTGCTCAAGGAAAAGACTGCAGTCATAACAATTCCTGTTTTAACAGCTGAATTCAAGAAAGAGTCAGGCCCACAAACCATAAAATGCACCTTCTTGCCTCCAGCTTTTGGCAACAGCTTGTCTGTGATGACCTACAAATCTCACTGTGAGGATTATTACAAAATATGTCCCAAGAAGACCTCAGAGTATAGCTTTATAAAGCACAACAGACAGCTGATGTCGCTACATGCATGACAGCCTCAAAGAATAGAACAATTTGTTTTGAGTGACTTTGGTGGGTTTTTTGGAGTCTGCTCAAATGGACATTAGCTTGGCTAACAGAGTTTGGACAAGTAACACTTACTTTTATGTTTTCCCAGTTTGGCTCCTGAAGTTGTTATAAATCAGGAAACATACTTGAACAATATCCATAATTGTAAGTTTTCTACCTTGTCAGTGGCACAAAAAAGTAGAAAGTGCAGCCAGCAGATTAGTATGATAAGCATTATGCCAGTAACTGATTGTCAAGATATGTTCTTTGTTTAGTAAGCACTCCTACGCTTTGACACATAGAACCATTGGTGAACAGTCCTTAATGTAAATAGTTATGCATCATTAACATCTACTTCCAAAAATAAATGAGGTCTCAAGGCTCCAAAGATGTCTGTACAGCTATTTTATTTCATGGCTTTAAGACAGTGACTGAAACAGAGACTAAAGTGGCTGTCTTACATCCCTCTCAATCTGGGAAACAGCATACAGCTGGAATTTTTTCCTCTACTTCAGGGGGGAAAAAAGTACTGAATAGGAGGACAGGATCTCTGACATTCATTCCATTTTGCATGCTTAACACAAACACATTTTAGTAGAGTGTTACTTAATAATCTTTTTTAGCCTCCGTTTCCTTGTCTAGGCAGATGCCAGCATTTTGCTCATATGTCAGAGAAACATAATTAGTTAATGGTTTACAGACTTATTTTCAAGATTCTGATGGCTCACTCCTGTGAATTCACTTATTTTACTTTATACTTACACCACTGTGAAGAAGAGCAAAATCTAGATTGGTATATCTCAGCATTGAGAAAACTATCAAGTGATCAGGGCATTGAAGTCTCTTTCTTTTCAGGTCACTCTTCACTGAAAAGCTACATAATAGCTTGACACTTTTGACTATCTAGGAATCTACATGAATAAATGAACATCACTTGCAAATCATGGGACCTACTTGACAGGAAAGATATGAAGACTTGTGACTGGATTGTAATAGGGAAGGCAATGTATTATTACTGAACATTTTTTTTTATTTATGCTGCCATTGCCTGGCTCACACACTTAGCTATACAGCTAAGAAAGGTGCAATTATCACTAAACAAGGAAGGTTATAAAATCACTCTATTTTGGCCATTCCAGATATAGTATGAATACTGTTAGTTTGCTAAATTTGATCTGCATGATAACAGCTGCATTGAATTCAGGTATGGATGTAAATTGAAATGTTAATATTGTTGGGGATGGGCCCCAAGGTCACGGTGGGCCGGGGCATGGATCGGATCTGTCACAGCCCCGGAGCTGGCGAGCCAAGCTCACGGTCGTGGTCACGGTGGGGTGGCTGGGTGGTGGCAATTGGAGTGGACAGGCAGAAGTTTTTCGCAATGGAGTACTGAGCGGCACTGAAACAAATGGGATTTATTCGACTTACGCTTTTGAGGCGTAGGCAACGATCTTCAGTTACAGTGGATGGTAACAAACAAAGGGGTCTGTCGGCTCACGGGGTTCACCAGCAAGCCCTTGCTATCTAGCTGGAGCTAGGGGCGGCTTCCTGCTGGCTAGTCCCAGAGCTGGTCGACAGCTTATGAAGGGATAAATGACTGACAGAACAACACTGTAACTCGATGAAAATGAATGGAGAGATGGAACGATGTCAGAGTCGTGACGCCAGTCCCAAAGGACAATCGGATGGTTGAGGTGATTGCCGAGGTCGAAAGCCAGGTGAGTCGTAAACGAAGCCAAAGTCGAAACAGTAGGGATGATCCAGATCGGTGGTCGATGATCGGTGCTAAAGGTAAATC
>NW_017729024.1:5383957-5428035 GCF_001723915.1 Gavialis gangeticus | reverse complement strand
TCTCCCCCCGAGGGAGGGGCTCCTTAACCTTTTATAACAATTTGGTGGCCAATTAGAATGCGTCCCTCAAAGAACTTTCTAGCCGAATGACATCATGCTCTTAGCTGACTGAGCATGTGTGAGTCTGAGCTCTCAGCTGTTACCAAGCATGCGCAGGGCTGAACAGTAGGTCAGCCTGACTGACAGCTCTTGGGGTCGCCCAGGGGACACATGCTGGGTGAGCCCAATGGAAAATTCCATGAGCCTGTCTTGCGTATGTCAGCTTTAATTCTCTCTGCATTGGCAGCATTCAATCAAAATTTTCCTTGACAGGATCAGGCGGGATTAGCAGCGAGGAGTTAGAGCGGTTCGGGACACGTGGTTTCAAAACAAGGTGGTCTTTATTGGTTACTTACGCCCCAAGATGGTAAGGTGGCATAGGCTGGTTCAATCTTAGGCTTGGTTACAATGGTACGAGAAACAAGAACGCGAAACGATGAACGATGAAGAAATGTGGACAATGCTGGGTCGGTAACGGTGGCGAAGAAATGTGAACTGGAACGTGGAGAACTGGTGCTGTAGTCAATGCCAGAACAATGTTCAGTAACAGGTGATCGATACGAAGATGGGTGATAGTTAAGGCAGAAGTATGCTGTGAGTCCACAGTAGTGGGGAGACCAGCGGATCTCTGAAGCGAACCAGGGCTCTAGCCCTAAGAGGCTCTTCTGAGAGGCAGTCTCTGCTCTCAGGTCGGGTCTGGTCTCCCCCGTGGGCGGAAACTTACGAGCCTTTTATATTAAACAGGTAGCCAATCAGGTAACCTTTTTTGTGGAAATTTCTAGTCAAATTATGTCATGCTTGGAGCAAGGCTGGGCATGCACATGGTAACAAGTCAGGTTACCTCATGGCAGAGCCATGATTGACAAGCCTGAGGTCGTACAGGGGGCACGTGCTGGGCATGCTTGTCAGCCCTCTGGGGATTTTCCATAGCTTGTCTGCGCATGTCAGTACTTAACCCTGTGTTAACCAGCACTGTTATCAAATTTGGTTCTGACATGCCCCCTTGCTGGTAACACAGGTGTTAATACTTCAAATTTAACATTCATCTTCGTCTTCGTCTCGTGCATTAGTGGGTAAACGTGTATATACAGCAACTGATAAATTTTGTAATTTTTATTTCAAAAATTGAAAAGCAAAGTACAAACAGGTGATATTAGTTAGAAAACACAGCATCATTAAGCCAAACAGTAGTACATGCGTCCTCTGCTCTGCGGTTGCCGAGTGTCCTGGTTCTGGTTCAGTTTCGTATCGAGGAGCGGTATTTCGCTGACTGGCTCACAATCCCTTGGTTGAATGGTCTCGTAGGGTATATCCCACAGCGATGACGACCAGCAGGTTGACGACTAACAAAGTCGCGAACTCATCCAGGGGTCGCATGATTAGAGCTTGAAAACAAACACATACAGGACAGAACGGGCACTGCAACATAAATACTACTACCTCTACTCCGAGTGCCTACTAATGATCGAAATGTCATTGGTCAGCGTGGATTGTCTGGCCAACCAGTTGTGATGGACTAGGATGTTTTGTCCATTATCTTCCAAGGTCGCTAGGTAAGTATTGGGATAACGTTCGGCTGCCTGGATCATTCCTTTCATTACTTTTGGATGTCGATTTTTTGGATCTGGCAGAGTGACCCAGACGAATTCTGTCGGTTGGAATTTTGGCTTCCATGGTATGGTAGGTTCAACATTCCTTTGGTTCCAAAGTTCTTTTCCCAAGTTTAGGGTCGTCAATACTTCATGATTTAGTTTTGTCCAGTTCTTGTAGCTCCCCTGTCCTTTTAAACATAGGGCTTCTTTGTACAAACCCACTGCTCTTTCCACTACCCCGTTGGATTGAGGGTGGTATGGTAGATGATGGCGCCACTCAATATTATGTAATTTTGCAAATTTTTCTATGGCCACGGAAGTGAACGGTGGCCCCCCATCTGACTGGACAGTATTGGGAGTTTACCAAACAGCAAATACGCTCGTTAAAGCGGTGATTACAGCGGTCGCGTGCGTCTTTCTTAGGGGTACCACAATGATCTGACGTGTACCAAGATCGATGACAATCAGCCCTTTATTCGGTGGCGTTGCCCCGGGCAGGGGGCCTAACAGGTCTACCTCCCAGGTCTTCCCAGGATTGAAGGTCTTCGGATCTAGTGCACCTTGGAGATTGCTCGTAGGGTGGCACTTTTCCTTCATGCAAGCTTCACAAGCCTGCGTTACTCGCTTCCAATCCGTGCAAGATCCGTACTTTGGTTTACCTTCTGACCCTTGACGCCATTGCAGGTGACAAGCTCGGGAACCTGGGTGGCCCCAATTCTCATGAAGCCATGTCAAGTAAGGGTCTATGCATACTTCGGGGTCAGCTTCTTCGATGGCAAGGGCACAGTCAGTACGCAATGGGTTCTCTAGAAATTTGTCAATTGTTTCATGGACCAGATCAGTCGAGATTGAGTGACATTTCGCGTGTTTAAAGAGTGGGAGTGACATGAATGTAGACAGCATCTCCCAAATTTGTTCCCAAATGTCCATATGTTCAACGGGTGAAGCGGTGCCTGTTACTACTTTATAAATAAATTGGGAGACCACCACTAGGACTGGGACAGGCAGGGTCCCATCGTGGTTCTCAAGACAATGCTGGGTCATGTTTTTAAACCCAAGAAGTTCATTCTTCTGTGTGGAGGGACATCCTGTCCATGTTTTTATGTCACGACAGGGTCTGCAGTAGTATCCGAATCCTCCCCCACGTCGAGTTGTTCCGTCTGATGCCATCCAGGCTAGTGCGGTTGTTCCATAGAGAACGAAGTTCGAAGCATCAGGAGCAGTTTGGGCGGGTGGCAGATCTTCATGTTTCCAGCTGTGCCAGTGATATAGATGGGTTAGCACCAGCGTGCTCCACGTTGAGGGCTCCCCCTGGAAATTCGGGTCCGGTCGGTCATGTAATAGGCGTGGTAGTAATGTCGCACCTATAGATTTCAGCTTTCCCTTTCTGATAGCTAGGGGTTCAGCTAGTTGTGCGGCCAGGAGGATTTTTCCTACAGTGCTGTATCGGTGTTGTGCAGCCTGGATGGTACGGTGAGCGATGTGTAAACTAGTTTTCCTTCAGAATTTTTTACTGTGGTGAAGAGGTGTTCCTCCGTGAAACCAACTGAAATTGTTAACATCGTTGTGAAATCGATAGCATGCAAGGATGCATTTTTTACGGCAATCAGGAGTTCACCCAGGGCCTTGGTGTCCTTCGGAGTCCATGGGGCTTTCTGACACGTTTTTTCTCGAATTTGTCTCTGAATCCGTGCCAATACCGGTAAGTGTTTTGGCGTGATGTAATGATGGAGCCAATTCAACCTTCCAGGAAGAGATTGAAAATCGGCCTTTGTCGATGGTGCTTTATCTTCCCAGGTGGTGGTGTCAAGTTGATCGTGGGTTATTCTGCATCATATGGTTCCGGTAAAAGTTATCCCTAGGAAATTAATACTGGTAGATGGTTCCAGACAAGACTTTTTTATATTCACAGTCCAGCCTTCGGTAGAAAGGTGTTGCACAAGATCTTCGGTGACTTTCTTTATGGTGGTTTCCTCCCGTCCCATGATTGCAATGTCATCGATATAACTCCAAATTTTCACGGCTTGGCTTTCCGGATTGTTCTCGGAAAATTTTCTCAGGCTATCATTTATAGCACTGGTGGCTAGCGCCAGTGCGTTACAGTATCCTTGCGGACACACATTCCACCTGAATATTCTTCTTCCAAAACACATGTTCAGGATCCCCTCGGTGTCATTAATTGGTATGGAGAAAAACATGTCCTTGAGGTCCAAAGTCGTGCCCACCCACAGATTAGCCTGGTATTCAGCCATTTCTCGGGTACCTTGAAGTAACGTACAAGGTGTTGCTTGGGACAAGGTCATGCACTGCCTGTTTACTTCCCGATAATCAACGACCAGGCGTACCTCATTCGGCTTCCCTGGTTTCTGAATTCCCCATCCTGGTGACAAACGTGTGCTTGCGTGGGTTGGGGTGATGCACTTTTGTTTTATCAGATGTGCTAACAGGGCATCTAGCGAGTCACGAAGGTGTAATTTCATAGGTATAGGGGTGTACCTCCACGTCGAGGTGATCCTCAACATTGGTTTGTGTTGATCTTCTTCCGATATGGTGGTAATCGATAAGGCTTCTAAAATTTGATGTTTTAAATTTAGAGATCTGATTCCGGGTATGCCGAGGAGGTTAATGCCCCCTATCACAGTGTTGAGAGGTTTTCCGTGATTTTTTACGAGGAATTTTACCCTACTTGTAGTTGTAATGGCGTTCAGACCTTGTACCATCATTACCTTGTTCATCCTCTTATGGGGAACTGATTGCTGTATGACATTCACTTGAGCCCCAGTATTCAATAAGAATCTTGTGGGCGTTACTTCGTTTGGCTGATCAGGGCTCTGTATTTTGATGGTTGAATACGGTCTCGGGTCATGATCAGTACATTTTACATTGTTGGCTGCTATAGTGACGCCGACGGTGATATGCGGATAGTCTTTATTTTCAGAACCTTTCTTTGTCTCTATGTTACCTACTCTGTTTCTCTCTCTAGTTTCGCCGTTTTTCTTCTCTTTCTCTGCTTCATCAAATTGCAGACTTTTGACTAGTAGTTTCTTACTTTGAAGCTCCTTCTTCATTTCTTCCTGAGCTTTAGTCAACTTTGTAACAGTTCTCTCATTATTCTCCTGTTTTGACTGTATGTTTTGGACTTTCTCATTTAAGCTTTTGTTTTCTTCTTCATTTTGTTTTAAAGAACTTTCAAACTCTGTCATCATATCATATAGTCTAGAAACTTCTTGTTTTAAGTCCTCATTTTCTTTTAAAAGCATTTTCTTTTTCTGGTCGTCATATTGCTGGTCAGGACTGATAGGTTTCGCGCCGCCGATCGCCGTGCTGACACCGATGGCAATCACTCATTTTTTTGCTGCTTGTTGTTTTCGTCAAAGCCAAGTGCCTTTGTGAGGGCTTGTTGTCTTACATCTTATAATGATCGAAGTTGCTCTTTGGTTAAGCCGGATCTTCCGAGCAAAAACCCAAACATCGCTCTTTCCATTGCCGTGCGTTGTGGCGGAGAATTTCTGGCTTGAGGTGGTGAATTCTGGGCTGCAAATCGTTGATAATTTCAAACTTGCGATTGTTGGTTTGTCTATCGAGGACGAGTCGGTATATATTTGGTTGGATATACTGATGCAGTATTTTGTTCTTTGTCAATGGCAGGGTATGCTGTCTTCTGGGCTTTTGGTTTCATAGCTCCTTGAAGTTTGCCTAGTTGTCCCAATACATGGGCTACGGGACCATTTACTAATGGGTTAAGCAATAATTTAGCCATTAAATTCTGGCTCCCTCCGTACATTTTGGTTGCTGCTTTGATGGCTTCTAATAAGCAGGGCACATTTCCTGGGTTTGTGGCAAACCTGTCTGGCCAGGCTCCTTGAGCTTGAGCTGGTGTCAAATTCAATGCCTGCTGTGTGGAATTCCATGATGCATAGGACACTCCAAGGACAGCATAAACTAGGGCACTTGCATTAGCGTGGTTCGTTGCACCTTCATGCCATGTATATACTTTCCTTTGAAGGGCCTCAACTACTAGGGCTGGCAATGGGATAGGCCAGTAATAGTTTGCTAGTACAGGTACTGGGTCGACTACCTTCCCTTTACTCCAGGCGGTGTTCCTTATTAATTGCAGGGCTTCGTCTTGATCTAGTATTTCATTTCCCGCTTCAGCAATTAACCTTCCTAACCATACTATCGGTGTTTCATCGGGTTTGATCCCAGTCTCTTTCCTTAATTCATTCATTTCTGCTCGAGTGGGTGTCCTCATTGTAATGGTTATTTGTGTTCCTTGGCCTTGAGGGCCAGTTACTCTCTTTTGCACTGAGATAGGCAAGGCTGTTGCTGATTCAGGAAACAGTTGCTGCATTGCTTGTGATGATGTACTTTCACTTTCTTCCGTGTTTGTTCTGATGTTGCTTTCAGTTTCGGTCATCTCTTTTACTTTTACGTCCTCCAGGTGGTGCTGTTTCAAGTAAGGTGGCGGTGACAGTGACGTTGAGGGTGGTGCTGTGGCAGGAGGCGGGCTCCAGGTGGGCGGAGTTTGAGTTGGTGCGCTCTGTTCCCTGCCAGCACCATCTTGTAATGGCGGCGCTGCTAAATTTTCAGCAGAAGCTCTGGTAGTGGCCTCAAGCTGCACAGCTAGGTCTGCATTTTTCCTCAATAATACAGCATACTTTCTGAACAATATGTTAATCATCTTGCCCTTTTTCCACTTCAGGCCAGTCCATTTGGTCTTTCTCCCATTATTCTCCAAATTTTCCCTGAGCTGGGTTAGCAACTCGTGCCCCCTTGATCCCAGCATGAGGCTCCGGCAGTTAAACTTATCCGGAGGGGTGTCCTCTCCTCCCTCCTTCATGTACCTCACACACCGGGCAAATTCCTGGGCCAGGCCGGAACTTGCCGCCCCCAAAGTTTTTACGTGGGCCAGGGATATGGACCCGGTCTCCTCCCTTGGGCGATAGATGGCTCGGGGGTCCCGCATAATGCAGCCGGATGCACTTGCATTGAGCCGGACAGCCCATTCCTTCCCATTCGCGCCAGGTTGGTAATGGTGGTGAAGAAACGTGAACTGGAATGTGGAGAACTGGTGCTGTAGTCAATGCCAGAACAATATTCAGTAACAAGTGATCGACACGAAGATAGGTGATAGTTAAGGCAGAAGTATGCCGTGAGTCCACAGTAGTGGGGAGACCAGCGGAGCTCTGAAGCGAACCAGGGCTCTAGCCCTAAGAGGCTCTTCTGAGAGGCAGTCTCTGCTCTCAGGTCGGGTCTGGTCTCCCCTGTGGGTGGAAACTTACAAGCCTTTTATATTAAACAGGTAGCCAATCAGGTAACCTTTTCTGTGGAAATTTCTAGTCAAATTATGTCATGCTTGGAGCAAGACTGGGCATGCGCATGGTAACAAGTCAGGTTACCTCATGGCAGAGCCATGATTGACAAGCCTGAGGTCGTACAGGGGGCACGTGCTGGGCATGCTTGTCAGCCCTCTGGGGATTTTCCATAGCTTGTCTGCGCATGTCAGTACTTAACCCTGTGTTAACCAGCACTGTTATCAAATTTGGTTTTGACAAATATCATGGGGATTACCATTCATGGCCAAACCATTCACCCTCTTAGTTCAGTCTCCTCTGTTTAGCAATGCCCAGCACAATATACTTCAGTGGAAGGTATAAGAAGTCCCTTAGGAATTATAATGGGGTTGTTACCTCATAAATAAAAGCAAGTCTTAATTGGCTTATATTTTGCTGAAAGTAGATGGGTACTATGAATAGGTGGGAATGGATAGTACTGCAAGCCAGTGGAGGAGCACTGGAATTTGGTGAAGAATCAGGGGATGAAGTAGGGGCAGGAAGTTTGTACAAGAAGTCTGTAACATAGCACTGGAGCTGTGGGCAGGCTGGGCTAGAAAGCAGCAGAAATAAGCACTGCAAATGGGAAAAAGACAGACTTGGGTGAGGTGAAGTAGGCACCTGTACTTGCTTTTCAAGGTTCCTGAGTACTGCCATTCCTTTGGTGTCAGCACCCTCTGAAACCAAATTACAAAGTGTTTTGCCTCATCCTCTTTTAATACATCACAGCAAATCACAATGTGCTTCTGCTATCAGTTACTTCACTCATTTGAGTGCCTACATAGTAGATTTAGATATTCCTGTCTTAGGTAGCCTTTGTGCTTCAGTTCCAAGACCCACATGGATACTTCAGTGGCAGCCAAGTGTACAGTACACTTCATGAAACAATTTCAGCTCTAAGAGTCACCTGATCACAGCAGAATTTGCTATATATTACCATAGGGGATGCATGGGGGTGCATGTGCACCCCCGAGAGCGTTGGTGCCCCCACTGAGAGTGAGTGCCGTCAGCTTAGGCAATGGGCAGGGGAGGGGCTTGTGCACCGCCGGCACTTCCAGGCTTGGCATCTGGCCACGGAGGGGCGGGACCCCCCCAGTTGGCAACTGGCTGCAGGGGGACCCCCCCCAGCCACTGACACCACCGCAGCCACCTACATATGGTCCCCACTCAGCCCGCCCTTGCTGCCAACCCCCATGTTGCCACCTGCTGGTGGTC
The DNA here is from genome assembly GCF_001723915.1 of Gavialis gangeticus. Classification (NCBI taxonomy): domain Eukaryota; kingdom Metazoa; phylum Chordata; order Crocodylia; family Gavialidae; genus Gavialis; species Gavialis gangeticus. Next base: position 5,419,856 of record NW_017729024.1, on the reverse strand, counting down.
ACTGTGCACCCCTGCCCCAGCCTCAGGAAGCATGTGTCGCCTATGCACATTACATTACTTTATGTTAGCAACTCAACATTGGGCCTAAGTTCTATGCCATAACCAGCTATCCTTGTTTATTTTTCAAATATTAAAATCTCAGCTTTATAATTTGTTCATGTAGCAAGATAACCTAGCATAATGTAGTCAGAATGAAGTATGTATTATGCAAAGAATTTTCTTCCCCTTTATCAAGTAGTCCCTAAGAAACCTAGCTGAATATTGCTTGCAAGCCCTAAATTCCTAGGTCAGTTTTAGATGCATAAAGAATGGAGGACTTGAGTAATTTGGTTCTCGCCTCCAGCGTTCAAGAAAGGAATTTTCACATTTTCCTAAGACTGACAAAAAGGCTAACATAGCACAACTTGCAAATATCCAAATAATACAGATTTCAATATACAATGTAAACAAAATGTATCTGTTTTGCCAAGACTTAACATTTACTATAGGAAGGAATACACTATACAATTCTTGTTTATCTACCCATTCCTATATGACCCCAATGCCAGTCCCAGATTCATTTTTATCTCTAGGATCCCTAAAGAAAAAATGTTTTGTCTTGTGCAAAATATTTCATGCATTTAAGTATTTTTAGCATGTTCAGTCTTGCATTTCTCTACTGATTTGTTTTTTTTGGATCAAACAAAATGTTCTTTAACTATACCATAAAAATAACATAATCATGATGTTATCTCTGCTGTTATAAAGTATATGACAATATTGTGTTTATGGTTAAATACAGCCTCAAGGACCTCATACCAGTGCCAAACAAGTAAGTTGTTTTCAATTAAGGACATCAGCTCAGTGCTCAGTAAACACACGGGATTATTTATGTATGAGTTGGGGGCTTGACGTTCTTAGAAAATATGTATTAGGAGCCTCCAGCTTGTCTTTAGTTTGGACTTAACTAACTTAAAATGCAAGGATAATAAAAAATATTGTGCCTATGTTAAGACTATGCCTTAGATGATGTTATTAGTTAATTTTGTATTGCCTGTAATGTATGGATATTCCTAATGATTCTATTAGAGTTTAAATAACAGAATTCAGAACAAATGTATTTCTACTGAGCAGTAGAAACATAATTTCTCTGGAACTGCAGCTGCTGTAGTTGAAGATTAGGCTCTTACTATCCCTTAGGGAGATTATTGTCTCTGCCAGCTGACTTAGTTTTTATACAGCCAGCGATTTATTAGATTGCTTTGCTCTTAAGTGTGATAATAGGCCTTATGCTTAGCAAGGTTTAGAGACTTCCAGTGCATTAATATTTTATGGCAATGACAGTCAAGACACATTTTGTTTACCTAACAAGACAAGCCAAACTAGAGCTGATGTGTATTAGAGATTAGCACTTTAACTTGTAGGAACCCTGCCAATTATATCTTTAGTGCTTTACATTGGCTTTTAAATATGTAATCTAATCATTTACATATTTGGTGCATCACCATTTGGTTCTAAAATCATGCAGTTTGGTGCCATGGTAATGTTAGTAGACAACCTCTTAGCTACTGTATAGCATTCCAGCTCCTTGCTGGCACCATGCTTATATATCTTCTTGAAATAATGTATTAAATTGAATGCTGCCATTATTTGGAGGCCAAACTGTAGGGTGTAGCAACATCCTACTAAATGTAGCATTTTACATTTAGTTCAAGAGGTTCAGCCTACAAAGAAACTGATTGAATGTTCCAACATTATGGAAGTAACCTGCTTGCTGTACTTGTCCCATATGCTATCTCAAATAGTTCTCTGGTTTTGGTGATTCAATCTCAGTGACAGTAATAGCTTCTACTGTCCAAATAAATATTTCAAACGAATTAGTCTTGCACTGCTTGCCTTTTATTTCTTCTCAACAAAGCAATTCATCAGCAAAGCCAAGTTATTATTTGGAATGGAAAAAGAGGCAAGGTAAGGCATCTGGCATCGATTCACTATGTCTGCAACACTTAGTTCTGAGGTATAGAGTTGATAATACCAAAAGAAGCTGAAAATAATATGCTTTTATGCTTCTCTTACTTACTTTACTGTAAATCAAAGCAACTACATTGCATGGGAATACCCCAGAATAAAACTGGTATGGGAGAATAATAGGCCCATAACTCATGGTCTAAAAGTGTGTGTGTGTGTGTGTGTGTTTTTGTTTTTGTGTGCGTGCATGCACATATAGATACATGCACATGTACAAGTGTACACACTGAGAAAAAGACCCATACTTGTCTAGCAAAGCATAAAAGAAAATCATATGCTATAGTTACATGTAGTATGCCCTTGTCTTCTCTCTACATGTGTTAATTCCTTTTAATGATGTTCCCTGCAACCCTCTGAGGACTATACTAATGCCAAAGTTTTAGAGTGTATTGTAATCTTTCTGCTGCTGGCATACTGACTGTATTTGATTTTAATCTGCTGATATTTTTGTACATTTTGGAAGACAGTTGGCCTTCTATTGGAAGTATTTTATGATAGTTTAACTTGAATATGCTTTAAAATAATAAATACTTATTCATAATAAACATTGTTTTGAGTTTAGGGCTTTTTCCCCCCCTTTTTTGTATCCAAGAGCTACAGATCTTATGATAAGAGGTAGTGGTAAAAGGTCAATTGCTTTTTTAAGGCTTTGTTTTTTTTTAACATGGTGCATTTGTTGAAATTCCCCATGCACATTTTGAGGAAAAAATGAATCCTAAACCCCAAAACATAAATGTCAGAAACTGTTTTGGCCAAAATCAGCAGTTTTGGAAAACTGAATACCTTTACTGAAACATGTATATATGTTGTCCCTCCTTCCTCATGTTTTGGATTTTATTTTTCCTCAAAAACTAGAAAGCTTTGGCCAAAGTGAAATTTCTGTGTGGAAATTATTACCTTCAGAGAAAAGCTGGTTTTAATCAAACTCTGTTTTTCAGCTTTTGTTTGTTACTGTCATTTGTGAAGAATATTCCACTTGCTCTTCTGTCACTGTTGTTACAGACATTTTCTGAATTAAAAAGGCTGAAGAAACAGGGAGTTTAGGATGTCTTATTTTTGACCCTGTACCCCACTTTGATTTTGAACTTCTCTGAGCCTCACTTTTTCAACAGAAAAGTAAGACATTTAATTAATGTTAGTAGATTATTCTGAGATCATCTGATACAGAGGCATAGCAAGGTATTTCAGCACCTGGTTATTAAAGGTTGAAGGTTCAATTGAAGGTTACTACATATTGAAGGCTGCTGACTGCTGTAGCAGCTGAGGGCTGGTCTTGGTGCAGTAGCACGTCTGGCATGGGCTCCCCAGGACCCCTCCTGATGCCCCATTCTCTTCCCCTGACCCATATGCTTCTAAGTGCAGGGAGCTACCTCCCACTGCAAAGCTTTGGGGGGCTGCATTTCACTCTCCTCACTTCCCCTTCCCCTACAGATTATTTTTAAAATTATATAATTTGTATTTAAGGCCAAATTAGCCAAAAACTAATTCCAAATCCAAGAGTCCAGACCCGTAAGTGGCCCTAGTATTAGCAAACATCCTCCACCCGCCCCTGGGGCTTCAGATGTTTCCAAAACCTTTGGTGGGCATCCTACTTGCAGGCATCCTACTTGCATCCTACTTGGAGGCTTGGGGTTCAAATGCTCCCAAATTTGCTTGCCCTTAGCCATAAGGCCCTTGGAGCAAGCAAGGGGGAGACTCCCATTTCCATAAACTAGGCTTAAAGCCACTTCATCTTGGTAGGTACTGAACCACGCCAGAAAAGCAGTTCTCCTGCGAGGTGGTTCAGGAAAACTGCCCTCCCAGACACAGATGCATGGTATTTCTCCTGCCAGGTTAAAAAGTCACTATGCTTCATCTGAACCTTCAAGAGGCTCCCACAGATACACTACAGGGCATTGTGCTGCATCTGCCTGGCTTTCTGTGGCTGGGCTGTGCAGTGCTGCCCCTGCTATGGAAAAGACTCCTGGTGGAGACAGGATAATGCTGGCACCCTTCCAAGTCAGCATCCCGGCCTTGCCCTAGTTGCACTGCTGCTCTAATAAATGGCATTATAGAGGCCCACTATGTTCTATTACTTGCTGATGTTTAAGATTTGTTTCTAACCTTTCTATAAATGTAACAATATTACAAACTGTTTCATTGTATCAGCTTTATCTACCTTAGCTTTTAACCTTTCTCCTCCTACTTGTAATCCAGATGGAATTTGAAAGTCTGTCCTGTCTGGGAAAACAGAGTTTTTTATCCTGATTCATAAACTTGAAACTGATGCTGGGATATATCTTCATGTTCACAGTGACAGAGACGGCTAATAATACAAATGTACATGTAACTTACTGGTCAGTGTTTATTGTAGTTTCTTCTTTGTTCCAGTTAGCCAAGGATATGGGTTGTTACGGATTCAGTCTATGGAGTTTTGGCTCCTTGGCTCAAGCTGTGGCCTCCTATTTTTCTAGCTTTAGGGGTTAACAGATCAATGCCTCCTGCACACTGGTCAGGAGGATGAACATCATAGATGCTTTCTGGATAAATATTGGTAAGTAGGATACAGTGGGTACACCTACACATGCAATTAATATGATTGAATCAACTCTGACACAGTTTGCACCGGAGTTTATTGCTCCTGGGCATCATGTTTTCACATGTTACCAGGACTGCAGCGTGTTGAGCTGAGGTGGAGCAGTGCTGGCTAAGAGGGATCTGTCAGCGTCTACATGTGTGTTGCAGTGGAGTAAATAACTCCAGTGTAAGGTAGTACTTGACTTATGTCTGTCAGTGTTTTCATATGGTAGAGTTAATTAGTTTACTCGGACTGAATAACAGCACACATGTAGGTGGTAGCACTTTATTGCAGAGCTAATTAGTCAACTCTGCAGTAAATGTCTCATGTAGATGTGTCCTCTGTGTGTGTGTGTGTGTGTGTGTGTGTGCGCGCGCGCATGCATGTGTGTGTGTGTGCTTAATTATTAGTATTAATAATTACTGAAGTTAGTCTGCTGTCCCAGGTAAAGTCTGTATCAATGTAATACATCTCCTTTGGTTGCCTTCTTGGTGATCACAAGCCTGGAGAGATGATACAGACACAGAGATGATGATAAACTTTGTCAGTCATTCAGAGTCATACCTAATTAGGTAATCCAGAGAACTCTGATAGCAGTTGGAACTATTTGAATCATACCTAACATTAGGCCTGTGCAAAGCGGCTAGTATTTGCTTTGGATTCAGATTGGCTGATTTGGGGGACAGTGATTTGATTTGGTGATTTGAAACACTGTCCCAAATTGATTCAGCCTAATATGATTCAGAGATATGGCCACTGCCAAATTGGCCAGATTTCCAAATTGGACAGGCCCCATCCACCCCCCACTCTCCCAGGCCTCTCAATGGCTGCCCTGCCTGGCCCCAGTTCTTGGTCCTTTAAAAAAAAAAAAAAAAAAAAAAAAGTCCTGGTCTCTCTGGCTTCTTCCAAGTGGCGGGGTGATCCCCGCTGCCCCCCACTGCCCTATGCTGCATGGGAGGCTCTGTCATGAGGCTCCAGAGGCCCTGATGGCTGCTGCAGAAGCTGGTGAGTGGGGGCTTTTTTTTTTTTTAAAGGAGCCAGGAGCTGGTGCCGGGAAGGGCAGCCAAGGTGGGGAGGGGGCTGGGAGAGCAGGTGGAGATTGGGATGCACTCAGGGGAGCTGGGGGAGCAGGCAGGGGATGGCGCCTGGTAGGGTTCCCCCCATGGCCCTGTCCCCCCTCTTCCAGCCTTCCCTTCCCCCCCCACCTATTTACCAGCATGGAGTCCATGTCCAGCTCCCTGCGGTGGCGAGTGGGGACTGCGCAAATCTCTTAAGCCCTCTGAATCTTTTCCAAATTGATTCAGAGAGCTTCAAATTGATTTAGACGTCTTTATTGGTCTCCTGATTTGATTTGGATTCAGAGATTTGGCCACTGAATTGGGCCAAATTTCCTCCGAAGCAAATCAGCACCCAAAGCTTCGCACAGCCCTACCTAACATGGTACTAGAAGTGAGCTGTGTGTTGATAGCATATTAAAATGCAGAAGGAAAAAAAGCAGACAGATAGCAAAGGAAGGAAGTTGAGATATAGGGGCAGAGGAAATACAGAAGTCAAGATGACTCCTCTAAATCAAAGACAGTTAAGTATCTAAGTGCCTTGAAGAATGTCAGTAGGTACTCACCTGTGCATTTATGCACCTAAAAATCTGGCCTCTATTCTCTGCAGTAATTCTAGAGCATTGCTGCTGAAAGGGTGGCTCGGAGAATCCTGAATTAGTTAGTGCCTGTTCAGGTACAGTGTGCACAAGGAGTGATCATAAATATTGCTAAGTACTTGTTTCCAATGAAGTCAGACACTCAGGATCTCTTGTCAGTTGTCCTAGCCTTAGCAAATGCCATAGTTGTGTATATGCATTTATTTTTCAGTTTGAAACTGCATGCAAATGTATATGTCAATTAGGCAGGGCCCTTGGGCACTCAGCAGGGTACCAATGTGGCCCCTGGTGATGAAGAATGTGAGCAGTCTTCCTGCAGGGGATATGAAAGCCTGGTTACTATGTAATGCTTAATGGAAATCACTAGATATGGCATCTATCCTGATGCAGCAAAAAGTTGATGAAAGAGTATTGGTGAAAAGAAAAGACATTTAAATTGCTTAGTTCAACTCCTGTTTTTTGTCTGTTTTTGTCTGTAATTGCACTGCTCTGTCTTCCATATTGTCCTAGGACCCATCCTTCTGGTGGCTCATAATGAGCCTGTTTATGTTGCGTTTATTTTAAGAGAGATATAGCTAGGCTAGTACTCCATTTGTTTGACTGAAGATCACAAATTTTTTTCAGTAATTTTTGTGAACACTTTTATGTGCTTTCTCCAAACATTCCAACAAACAATGTTTTATTTGCACAGTGTTTTGAACAAGTGTATATGCTCTTGTGAATATAGCTTATGAGAGTCATTCACACTGGAAGCGGGTTATATCACTGTCTTGAAAGCTTCCTGTGTGGTCATACAATTTGGAAATGGAAAGAATACCATAGCTGTAGAGGAGAAATAGGCTGAAATAGATTCATGCAAGCTTTCTATTGAAAACAAATTTGAATAACAAATACATTTTGAAAATTGATATCTGCTTGTAGGTAATTTGTGGGCAGAAGTTTAGTGATTGAATAAATTACTTTGAATAGTTTCCCAGTGTCTAATATTGGGGAAATAAATTGCTATACTTTTATATTATTTAAAAATATATACTAATAGAAGCCCCTAAGACTTGATGTTAAAATGAATCAATTGTTCTCTCTTCAAGACTGTTTTCAATTACTGTAGTTTTTAATCAATAACAATGTTTTGATTGTTGCAAAACAATGTTTCGTTTCCATTCTTGTTAGTTTCTGTATTGAACACCTGTAAAAATAAAAAGGCAATCCAAGAAGTAAATGATTCTTTATATCTGATTTTGCTATTTGGATTTATCTTGCTAGATACTTAACTAACAGTAAGTATATACTTGTCAAAACATGAGTAATAATTAGTCCAAATGTGTGTGACTTTTACCAGAAAATATTTATATGCTGCATGATCTAAGTAAGTATATAATGAGAATTGAAGGAGAAAAAATACAGCATTTAATAGAAAAGGAACTTCCTCTAGAGATCTGGAAAATAAGGCCATTTATTTTATGGAGAGAAAGGAACTTTTAAAAAATGTGTAGCTTAATAAGAAATGTACCTTTAAAAACTACTACCTGACAAGAAAAACAAAAAGTCATGTCAGAAAAACATTTAAAAGTTGTAGCACCTATTTATTTTTAGGGAAAATTTCCAAAGTATACAGGAAATAGAACCCTTACTCAGAGTATTTTACTTTATTGAGTTCTCTATGCCTTGAAAATCTTAGCGGAAATCTCAAGAGACTCCTATAAAGATGTATTACATCATAAAGCAAACTAAGGATAGTAACCCATGTTATTAAACTGTCAACATACATTATACTACAATTTATCCACAATCCAACTCAACTTAAAGCCTCATTGTTGGCAGGAAGTTTAAAACATAAGACTATTCTCTAATCATCTAAAGCCTAAGGTACTTTGGAAAAAATGTTGTAATAATCGCTCCACCACTCCATTGCAGTATGTGTGAATTTCATTGGTTTAGTGCATCAAATGCTCAGCCATTACAAGGAAGGATTCTGAAGGATTACTACTTAAAAGGTTTTATTAGTAATGCTGTAGATTTTTCATTTCACAGCATATTAATACAGGTTTGTTATAACAGTAGTAATGAAAAATAAATCTTAAAACCCAGTGGTTAAACCTGCTTTAATTTCTGCATGAATATTTAACAACAGACCTGGTAAAATTACATTGCTTATACCATTTACCTTCTCAATTGGAGAGCAATATTGCTTTGAATTCTGAAAGGCAGGAGATAAGCATCACTCAGCAGTAGTTATGATAAATAATAATTTCAGGCATGATAACATACAGAGAGAAGCAATAAATTCTCATTAAATAAACCTTTGCTCTTACCTTCCATTGCAACTGCTCCTGGGAACCCCATTCAGGAATCAGGATCTCATTGTGCCAGGCCCTGCACAAGTAAAATAATAAAGAAAAAGCCCTCTTTCAGAGAGTTTCAGTGAGCCTGAATGGATAGGTAGCTATGGCAGAGGCAGCAAATTTTGGAGCAAGAAAAAAATAATATAATAGAGTTTAGCATACAATTCAGTCTCAGCTCCCTTCATGCCTCCCCAGTTTTAGATGAGACTGTTTGGCCAGATGTAGGCTTCAAGAATGTGTTTGAAAAGTCTAGGTGTGGTTTTAAATTTGTTTTTACCTGCCAGGGAGAATATTGTAAATGTCGTCTTACGTAGCACTATACCATTGCTCACTTTATATGCAATGGAATATATATTTTATCATATTTGCTGATTGCATTTGGGATCGGATGTGATAATTCACTTCTCTGAAAGGTAAGGCTGGAACACATTTTTCCTTCTTGGGCATGTTCTTGTCCAACAGTCCTCACAGCAGGAAGCTTTGCTAGCAGCATGTGAAAATAATTGAGGAACAAAATGCCTAATGTAAAATTTATTTATCATTTTCTTGAGCTGGACTGTAGTTGAGAATGTTGTTGCTAATGAGAAATTACAGCATGCAGTGCTCTGCTGCCAAAGAAAGCATCTGCATAAGCTTGTAGTGTAAATCTAAAGTGTAACATTTCCTGCATATATAAACATTTTGACCAGGTAGCAATTTTGCAAATTCCTTTCTAGGATGCTTCGTACCTTTTGCCTAGTAAGTTGGAGACTGTTCTGAGTGAAGTTTTACCTCTTGGATTTGAATGCTTTTCAGATATAAGCTTCTAGTCACTGTGGATATGTGTACATTAACATGTAGGATCAACCTTGAGGTGCCCTCAGCCAGGTACATAAAATACCCTTCTCTGTTTATCAAGCATTTGCCAATCTATCCTATGGAAAAAAAATTCCTGCCTCACCTCAGATTTGGTGGCCAGGGGGTGTATCTACATGTGGAATTAAGGTAGAGCAGTAAACTCTGGCACAGTTTGTGCTGGAGTCAACTGCTCCTGGGTCCAGCATTTAATCCTCAAGGGAAAATTGAGAAAATGTGGCCTCGGCTACTTTATGGTCCAGTGGCTAGGTAACTGGCTCTGAGGTAGGACCCAGACAGTATTGATAGATGGAACTGAGTCAACATGGCAGAAGATGAGCAGTGGTGTTCCCTAGGCTTGAGTACTTGGACCAGTGCTTTTCAACATGTTCTTCAATGATTTGGATTCGGGTATTAAAAGCAAACTGGCAAAGTGTGTGGACAACACCAAATTCTGGGGAAGCATGTTCACGCTTGAGGACAGGCTGGTAATACAAGCCGACTTGGACAGGCTTGGAAGGTGGGCAGATCTTGACCTGATGACATTTAATACGGAATAATGTAAAGTGCTCCATCTGGGGAAAAATAATCCGCAACACACTTACAGGCTCGGCAGCACTACAACTGAAAGAGACCTGTGTGTTGTAACAGACCACAGAATGAATGTGAGCCACCAATATGATACTGTAGCTGGCAGAGTGAATCAAACACTGGCATATGTTTACTGATCCCTCTCGAGCAAAATAAAGGATGTCATATTCCAGCCTTGGTGAGGCCATGGCTGGAGTACTGCCACCAGTTCTGGGCGCTGCACTTCAGGAAGGATGTGGAGAAGCCGGAGAGAGTCCAAAGGAGGGCCACGTGCATGATTAGAGGTCTAGAGAGCAGGTCATATGAAGAGAGGCTGAAAGACTTGGGACTGTTTAGCCTGGAGAAGAGAAGACTCAGAGGGGACTTGGTGCGTGCCTTTAAGTATATTAGGGGTGTATATCAGGGTGTGGGGGAGCATCTGTTCACCAAGGCACCCCAGGGAAAGACAAGAAACAGTGCGCACAAACTAATTGAAAATTGCTTCAGGCTGGACATAGGGAAAAACTTGTCTGCAAGTTGAGTGCTGAGGGTCTGGAACAGGCTCCCCACAGAGGTAGTACAGTCACCCACAGTGGCGATCTTCAAAAAGTGGCTTGGTGCCCACCTTGCTAGGATCATCTGACTCCAGCAGTCTTTCCTGCCCAGGTGCAGGGGGGCTGGACCTGATGATCTTGTAAGGTCCCTTCCAGCCCCTAACATCTATGAATCTATGAGTGTACACATGCACCCAAGACTGTAGCACTTTGACCCAGGATGGAACAGCCCTGGGCTGATAGAGGGTCTGGCGGTGGGGGGATGGGGAAGGAGGGGTGAGCCCTGGGCTCTAGGTGGTGTCGTCAGGTGTTGGAGGGCTGGCTGGGGCATGAAGGTGTTAAACTGCGGGGCTAAGCTTCAGGTAGCCCCTGCACTTTAGCACCCTCATGTCCCAGCCAGCCCTTGTCACCATCTACAAGTGTGTTTCAGTGCACGTACATACTCTGATGTAAGTACTATCTTATGGTGAAGTTAATTAATTTGCTGCACCCAAATACGGGCTCATGTGTAGGTGGTGATGCTTTATTGCGGAGCTAATTTGTCTACTCCACAGTACACATGTAGATGAACCCTGGATGACCCTGAATGGAAGAGTAAAACCTCATATTCAGGAACCTTTTAGTTTTCTTATTACCAGCTGGAACACCATTGCACCCAGGTAAAATTTCCCAAGTCTTAGTTGTGGCCATTGTCCCAGTGGCTTAGAGAAGATTGCACTAGGCACCCAGCCCAACTCAAAGATAGTAGCATTCATTATGGCCTGGCTCTTGCAAGCAACTTGCAAGAACCTTGAAGTGTGGGATTATTAGGCATCACTGCTGAATGGTAAAAACAAAACAAGACAATGATAGCAACAAGCCAGTGATGCATAATTCTTTTGCTCTTTTGTTGTATCATTTTAGAAATCATCCATGCTTTACTGCACAGTAGACTAATCTACTGAACAGTAAGGCATCACCATATAATCATAAGGAGCAGCTACTGTGCAGTAAATTAGGTTAGTATGCAGTTTTCTACTACCTGATCCCCACATGATGGGGAAAGGTGTCCCCACTTGGGGGGCACAGCCACATGAGGATCAGGACCCTTTCAATCCCCACATTGGGCTGGGAGAGATGTCCCCACCGGGGGGTAGGGGGCATCCATACCTCTTCTGACCCACCTGATCCCCACGTGGATACCAGGAAGCATCCCTGCTGAGTGTTCCCACTGAATGGGGATGCCTGTCCTGGCCACATGGGGATTGGGTCTCATCCCCACGTGCCTGGGACATGCAGTTCTGGCTTCTAGAACAGGTCTCCACTCCCCCCAGCCCCCAGGGATTGGGACCAGCTCTGTGCCCCCTACCAGGCCCAGAGCTCCCTTTGGTTGCTGCAGTGGGGCCAAGCATGGCAGGAGGGCAGGAACATCTCTGGTTTCAACTGCTCTGGTTGGGAGGAAATTTGATCCCAAGCCCGCGCACATGTAGACCTTTCTGGGGTACATTTGACAGTGCCTTATTTTTATGCACAGTAATATTACTTTGCATTAATAGCCTGTGGAGATGTGCCAACAATGTCTCTGTGATGTAGGTATCATTATCCCCATTTTGCATGTGTGTAGAAATAGCCACAAAGAGGTTATGTTACCCAATCAACACAAGTCAATGGCAGTCAGGAATGGTAGCACTACTTTCTTTGTTGCCTTCCCTGAGTACCAGATGTTTTTATGCTTGTGTTCATCAGAAAAATAAACAGAAATAAAGCAAGGTTAATACTCTAAAACATGCAATATTACTCTCTTAAAAATGACTGTACTGCTGAAAAACACCTTGAATAATGATGAATATGAGATAAGTTATTTTACTTTACAGAAGCATGGATAACAGACTATAGTCACTTGGGTGGTGTTTAGTTCAATGACTGTAGCACTGAATTTACCTGTTTCAGAGGAACTCTTCTGCATTTGATAAAATGTTTTGATCCATTAGGCTGCAAACAGATGTCAGATTTATCCTAGGATAAAACATTTTATCTGAGGACAAAGTACAATGATGTGGACATCCATATCCATTTTCCTAGAATAAATCCTAAGAAATGTTTCCTGAATAAGAAATAGTAACAGTTTATTCTGGGATACTGCAAATTATATCTGTACAGTTATCCTGGGATTGCATCGTTGAATTAATGACAGAAAAGCAGCACTGTATTCAGCTGCTCACTAAACCCTAATTAGAAAGGTGATGCGTGTACCTACCAACCCCATGATATTTTTGTTATGGAACAAGCATAGGCACAACTTATCCAGGTATAAATGTAACATTTGTTCCTAACCTTAGAGGGTGCCTATACACAGGCATTGAGGCTGCTCTGATGCACTGTAATTACAGTGCATCAGATCAGACTTGATTAATCAAGTCTGCTGGAGTGTGGTAATTTCTATGCTCCAGCAGACTCTAGTATCATCTGTATCAGTGTCCTTGCACTGAAAAATGGTGGTGGAGGCACTTTAACTAAAGCACCATTTTTCAGCACTGGGACACTGATACACATGACAATCCAGGTGCTTTAATTAGAGTGGCTTTTGGAGCACATGTATAAATGCCCAGAGTGACTTAAATTTAGCAAGCAACTCGCTTAATTTGAGGTCTTGTTTCCTCCTTCCAGTCTTTAGCTATTCAGTTTGAGATTTTATGTTGGGTCTTTGCAGAAATTATCCCAGCAGGAAATAGGATTGTGATTATTTAATTTAGAACCTTTTCAGTTGGTTTATCCCTCCATATATTCAGGCAGGAATAGTGTAGTGTTCTCTCGTAAGAGGATCTTTCCCTGGAAATACAGGTATTTGTGACTTGGTAGTTTCAGTATGATACAAAATCATGATCTTCCAGGCCAGTGAGTAGAGATTCTTGTCTATTTTTCTGTTTGTAAAAGCAGTACATTGGGAAAGGTGTCTAGGGGGCTGTTGTACAAGGTTTGCTTCACTTAATTTGCCTATATCATACTGATCACCTTAAGGGCTGAGGAGTTGAAATAATGTACCTGTTGCTTGGTCTTTTTGGGTTACAAGCTATTCTGTGACTGCTGCTGGTAGTAGTTTCTGAAACTACCAGAACTGCACCCAGGACCACAGCACATTGAGCCAGGCTCAACATGCTGGCCTGGTTATCAACATGTTGTGGGGAGATGGTTGGGGCACAAGGGTGCTTCAATACAGAGCTAGCCGGTAGGCATCCCCTGCACTGAAGCTCCCTTGTGTCCCAGCCAGCTGGGGCAGCATCTACATGTGCAGCGCTGTGAAGTTTGTACAAGTACTGTCCTGCTGCGGAGTAAATTAGTGTGCTCCAATCTAATGTGTAGACATGGATGTTTACTGTGCAGCTAATTAGTCTACTGTGCAGTAAACACCTCATGTAATGCACCCCCCTTTGTGTAATTTGCTTCCCTTCTGATCTGTTATTTTCCAGATAAATCTGAAGGCCTAACTTCAGTATGCCTTTGGTGATATGCATGCCTGTTTAGCTGTGATAAGAGCCTTTAGCCTTTTTTATGAAGGCTGTAAGATGATGTTCCTTCACATATGTATTTGCCATTGGGGTGTTAATCACTAGGTGTCAAATTTTGCCATCTGCAACTCTAGTGAGATTCTCATTTGCTGCAAGGTAATCAAGCAGTGACCAGGACCAAGATGGTCTTTCACTTCTCTACCAGGGCAGGGGATTGTGAGCTTTTCTCTCATATATAGGCCTTGCTCCCAGCATTCTTGTTTTTATGATATAAAAAGAAAATAATTACAGCTTACTTTAAATAGTCCAGCTCTGTTGGTCCATTTGGAAATTGAAGCTGGTACAGAAAGCAGCCTGCTTCTTAAAAAATGTGTTTTCCTGTGCACACATGGTATTGTGATGCTGTTTGTCTTAGCTGCCTGTTGATTCCCAGGTAGCATTTTAAGGTTCCAGTTTCTTTCTATGAAGCCCTACAGGTCTTGTTACTTGCCTGAGGCATGTGACATTTCTCCTTTTGGACTTATTTGAAGTGCTCAGGTTAAAGTTCTGCTGCTTTAGTAAAAAACAAAAATTGTGCTGAGTGAGAAAGAAGAATGTTATTCATCTGCTCGGGTAAGACCTGAAAAGCAGGTTTGTTGTTGAAAAGATACCTGAATTTGCTTGGCTGTACTTGCAGCAGCAGACCGAGTTGAACTGACCCACTTAACTGGCATCACTTCACTCTAAGGAACCTCGCTCAGTGCATTACTTGACTGTGCTCAAGAAAAAGTGGAAGCACTGCGCCAGGGACACTTACAACACTTTGCCTTTCTTGTGGTGTTACCAGTGTTACCATAGTCCAACTGGTTCACACAAACACATTGCTAGCTCAAGTTAACTGGTGCTTTTAAACAGGATGGCTGGCCTCTTAGGGGGCATAGGTGAAAATTGCTGATGTTTGCTGGGGCTAGTTTAACAGTGGGGATATAGCACCTGAGGAAGCTGGTATTTCTTTCCTGGGACCAGTGGCCTCTGTTGCTGCCTGCTGTGACAACTCAATCTCACAGTTGCTATCTAGGAAAGGATTCTGGCTCTGGGGTTGCCAACTATTTCATTGGCTCCTTTTGAGCATGGTGGCTGGAGAGAGAATATGGAGGAAGGACTTTGGCACACATGAGCACAGGAAAGCTTACTCTTCAGAGCCACGTCAGTGTGCGTCTTTTGGAACCTGTGGAAGACGCACACCTCACCTTTAATATGCAGTGCATTAATTTGTAGAAGCAGTGCATTAATTTTTTTGTTTTAAATGAGTTTGGACAGAAATAAGCTTACTGAGAATTTCAAAAGAGAGGTAAGCCTTAAAGGAGCAGAATGACAGGATTTGAAGGAATTAAATGAGAAAAGTATTAAGTCACTTCTGGGCTGTCAGATTTTCAAAAAAGGTCTCAGTTGCTAAAGTAATGTTTAGACCTGCGATTTTGTTGCCCCTGGAGACGGAAACTATTGCTAAAATTCTCCTTGGTTCAGTTCTTTTCTGTGAGCAGTGATTTTTTTTTTTTTTTTATCCCAGACAAACAAGAACATAGTATGTCCCCACTGTGAGTCTGTGCTTGAGAAAGAAATAATAAAATATTAAGATAGTTTTAAGCAACAAAAGATGATGACCATTTTAGGTTTGTAGAGAAAGTTCAAATGAGTTTTTACTATAGGTAGACCTGTTTTCTTCCCAGCTAGGCATGTTAGAAATTGCATATATATTTTAGTGGGAATCCTAGATGCCAGTGGAAAGAATGTGATTCCTCTGCTAGGTAGGCAGACATACATGCTGTTTTTATTGTGATCGTAATCTCCATATACAAAATTACCAGTAAAGTTTGTGCATCATCAGAATGCAAAAGGCTACTTCCAGTGTCTTGGTTTCACTTCAGTGTACTGTGAGGAATTTTATTATCAGAGATACAGCTAGAAGCGTTGGTATAACTAGCTGTATACCAACGCTCCTGAAAAAACAGCATTTATGTGCTGAAGTTATTGCCAGCTGCTGGGTTGTAAATATGTATTCCTGGTGGAATAAACAATGTTCCTAGGACCCTGAGACATGGTTCCTTCACTTCACTCCATTACTCCTACCTAAGCAATGCATGCCTATATGTTGTAGCAATAGCTTTTGTCTCTGCATTCAAATGGAATGGAGGCAAATAATACACTTCAATTGCACCTTTCATAGCTGAAAATACCACATAAATTAAACCTTCCCATACCTCCAGTAGGTGTGTCAAATATCTTTCTTGTGATCTAGGTACACAGAGGTGATGAGTTGCTAAAAGACAAACTACAAATCTATGGCAAATCCAGGAATACAGAACAGATCTCTTGACTCCCATTTCTGTGCTGTAATCTTTAAATAATGCTTCCTTTTCCAGCACTTTGTGACAGGAACCATGCGTCTGTGTGTTTATACAGCACTTAGCAATGGGTTTCCAGTGGGAATCTAATCCAGTCCCAGGAGGGCTGCTTTAACAGAAGTATTAAATAATGCTATTAATAGAAGTCTGTATAACAGCAATTCTATTTAGCAGCATTAGAGGTAAGAATTTTCAGATTATGTAGGAGTCTCTGAAAATTTAAGAGTGATTAAGAAAACTTAAAAAAATAAATATACTTTCCATTGTGCAGCTTTCATTGTCAACATTTGATCAATTGTCAGGGAATCAGATCAAGCAATATGTTATGCCCATCATGAGCACATAATCCCACAGAATTTGTACTGTACTCAGCCAACTAATTAAACCAAAAGCCATCTGGGGCACATAACTTTGTATTGTTCAGTTCTGTGGGAGACTAGAAGTGAGATATCAAATTAGTGTGGGAGGTGTTTCCCACACCCGTATGCTCAGTTCAGCAAGGAAAAAGAAAATTCTGCAGCTGCAGATGCATTTATTTGTTTCCGAACTAATGTTTCCAAGACCTGGATTAGCAATGGCATATTTCTTTACCTGCAGGAAAATCAGGGATAGTTGTCTGGACATTCCTATGTAGGAGTTCTGTCTTCTCCCAAAATTACATATCCAAAAGCTCAGTGATGTCCATTTATTTTTATAGCATTATGGTTGGTCGCAAGTTGGCTGTAACTTTTAATGAGGGCCTAGATGCCAAATGAACATAGACTGAAATGAGCAGTCTCAGTTACAAACAACACATTTTTTTGCAACTCTTCTATGAGTTGAACTTCCTCACTGCTTCCCCATGCCTCCTTACCAATTGGTCTCCAAGAACAGTAACTGGAAAAGGATAGTAAGACAAAAAGGTCTCTGGGCATTTGAGATTAGAGATTTTGCGCTAGGAGGGGTATCCTCCTGGATAATATTAGACTTTAATTGAGCACTCCAATTATTTTGGATAAAGATGGAGGTCACTGAGGTACTGTATGTTTGATGATACTGCTGGGCATTTAACTGAAACCCCTTGAACAGTTTTAATAATCCAAGGGGCTAATTTTTGCAGAAATGCAAGGCAGTGATGAGGGAGCTTGATTGACAGTATCCAACTCCCTTGGTGTCTCCATATGGCCCAAACATCTCAGTTTTCTTTCTCTCTCCACTGCTACCTCTCATTCACCCTGTATACAGATGACCAGTGAAGGCAATTTTAATGTTTTATTAAACATGAAGTATCCATTAGGCTATTTGTTTGTATGAAACATTTTCTGACTAAATGAACAAAATCAACACCTGTTCATGAACAATTTGTAAGCAGAGAAAGGGCAAGACTCATCAAATAATTTGCTGAGGCTAGTTTTTCTCTGCTCTTTGTTAATACTGAGCATTTTTAAAAATTTTCCACATTTGTCTTGCATTGAAGCTAGAATTGCTGTTAGTGCTATCATTGGTCAAACAACATGTTTTTAGCACCTCTGTCTAGGCTTAAGATGCTTGATAGTAAAAACACCTATATCTGACTTACATTAGCACTTACACTAGACCACGCACCATTTTGTTTCTTAAAATGTTTATTCAGGGTATGGTCTTGTAGATGATTCCATGCATCTGTGAAGGAGGTAGGATTTGAAATCCCTTCCTATAATTATATGAATAATTTTGGGGATTTTAAGGGCTTTTTTATCTTGCAAAGTTCATAGAAAATTAGGGATAGAGGGACCTCAGGAGGTCATCGAGTCCAACCCCCTGCTCAAAGCAGGACCAGTCCCAAAAAGATCATCCCAGCCAAGGCTTTGTTTAGCTGGGGTCTTAAAAACCTCCAAGGATGGATTTGCCACCACCTCTTTGGGTAACCTGTTCCAGTGTTTTACTACCCTCCCAGTGAGAAAATTCTTCCTAATATCTAACCTAAAATTCGCTTGCTGTAACTTGAGATGTTGCTCCTTGTTCTGTCATCTGCCACCACTAAGAACAGTCAAGCTCTTTCCTGTTCTGAACCTCCCTTCAGGTAGTTGAAGGCTGGTATTGAATCACCCCTCAGTCTTCTGCTTTCCAGATTAAATAAGCACTGTTTCCTCAGCCTCATGTGCCCCAGCCCTCTATCCATTTATGTTGCCTTCTGCTGGACTATCTCCAATTTGTCTACATCTTTTCTGTAGTGGGGAGCTAAAAACTGGACACAGTACTCCAGATGTGGCCTCACCAGTGCCAAATAGAGGGGAAGAATCACTTCTCCCAATCTGCTGGCAATGGTCCTACTAATACAGCCCAATTTGCCATTATCCTTCTTGGCAACAAGTTCAGTTGTGAAGTTTTCAAAACAGTGTTCATGTAGCATTTTATACTGTTCCTTGACTGCACTGTTACTTTGTCATTCCATTTAATGGGACCAAATTTAAACAACGGATCCTGCCGTCTTCCTCAGGACTCAGGTTTCAAACAATTGTATTGCAAACTATCTGTCTTCATGGCGCCTTAATCAATTTGCTCCTTTTGGATACTTACCTACAAAGTAGCGAGAAAACATGCAGAGAAATACATCTGTGTTTTATTGCTTTATCTAGATCAGTATGCCGCTTGAGCTATCCAAAGTGAAAAGGGATTGTTTCTTTGAAGCTTTGCAGTGTGTCAATGTTGGGTGTTTCTACTATCACATATCCCTGAAGAGGCGAAATCTAAGCCCAATTGCCCAGAAGGTACAACCGGAGAAAAAATGATTCACTTATTTTCCCTCGTGGTTTTTACGTAGTTCATTTTTCGGGCTGTCATTTTTCACTTAAGATGAAAATGCAAAATGTTTTAAAGTATGATTCAATTGTTTTTCAGTGTGTTATTGTGTTCAGAATCAGATTCATATTTCCAATTTCTGCATAGACTAGTTACTATATACAAACATGACTCCATTCCAGTTAGTCCACTGCAAAGTTCCTGTTGACTTCAATTATGCTGTGCAATGCCCTAAGCTGCAAATATATAGTTTATATAAATACATATATAAAGTAATACAATATAAGGCAGACAAGGTTCTCTGGGTAAATCTGGTATCTTCTATTAGACCAACTCAAATAGTTGGAAAAATTGTTCTTTGTAAGCTTTCGGGTATAAATATCCTTCATCAGGTGGAGGAAGCATCTGTGGTTGGTGTGTGCTCTTCCTGGATGGAATGAATAGTAAAGAAGCCAGATGCAATACAATACAATACAATATATATGTGTTATGTGGGTGTCATATAATTTGCGTGCCTTTGAATTAATGAGCAGATGCCTATTAAATGAAAAGGTTTTATTAGAAAATGTCTGAGCTGGAATATACAAACATGGTGAATCTTCCTAAAGTAGTAACTTCCCTTGGACTGGAATATCTATAGGTTTTCACATTCATTTCTTTGTTTCCATATTTATACTATTTTTTCCCTAGGGCATATCCACAGTGTATGTCTTAAATTGTATCTTTAGTAAAAGGGAAGTTGTCAAATGCTTTAACCTATTTGAAGGTGATTATAATCTGCTAGAGAATGTCTAAAAGATTTTCAATATCTGCTTTGTTATGGAATGACCATTTTGTTTGAGGGAATTTATTTAAAAAATCAATAGCCCATATAATTATAGAACCTATTCAAGAACAATTATTTGTGCTCTTATTTTCATTCTGCAGGTTATTCAGGAGTAGTTAACTAACAAGCACTATTCCCAGAGCTGTTCATATTCTAGCTGACATAATCAAGGATGCTGGCACATAAACAAGGACACTGTGTTAGTTTTTACAGCATTAAAAGCAGAAGATAAAATCATTGCCAAATGGAAAAGGACAAGAAAATTAGGGAAAGACATCTTATTTTCAGATTGAAACATTTTATGACACACAATAAAGTAACGACTATATTAAAAGCTAGTTGTCCCTTAAAACAGAATTTGAATCATTTTAGAAAAATGTGGGTGTAAATGAAAATAGTATGACTGTTCCTTTAAATGGCATTATGTAATTATATATATATTTTACAGTTTCCTCATTATTTTTGTCAAATTTTGCAAAAAGAGCTTTGTTTACCAAATGATGTCTCTAAACCTTCATATTTGATTAGTTATTACATCATTCATAATTAGAAAATTATTTATAGCTTCATATCATGATCATATGTTTAAACATTAACACATGACATGAGGGGTGGAAAACATAAAGAAAGATTTGCTCACCTCATGTTTTTGTGAGGTGTGACATTGAGGACTAAGGTCCTGCAGTATTCAAAAGATGTATGTAACTTTTTTAGACCAGTTTCAGGAATGTTCTTTTGCTCTTTTGAAAAGCATTTCTGTGTATCTGAGGACAGTATTTACTTAGAAAAGATACTTTTCTTAACATCCTTAATCCAGGTCAAGCAGCTGCTATAATCTTTAGAATTTATCTCTATACTAATCTATTTTTACGCTTATTCCAAGTCACTACAATTATAGTACAGTCATTAATACCTTATGACCAGAGCCAGCCTTAGGGGTGAGTGGCACGGGTGATTGTCCAGGGTCCCGTGATTGAGGGGCGCCATGCACACGTACCCTGCCCTGCCGCTCATGCTAGGCAAAAGCCATTGCCAATTTGATGGCATCTAATCCTAGGGGCTGGGCAGCAGGTCCCACCCTCCTAGCTGTACCCGGAGCTGATTGGAGTCAGCTTGCTGGGGCAGTGGGATAAAAAGCCTCTGGGTGGTGGCAGTGAGGAGGGCTGCTGCTGTTGCTCATCCTACTCAGCCTGCTGTGGCTGGACCTGGACCTGGACCCTCGCCTCCTGCTACCACTGGCCTGTTTGCATGCAGGACAGCTCTTCCTGGATTCTGCCTTGGCTCTGGAGCACCCCAGGTGCCCAGGGCCGCTACCCTGGAACCTGCTGGACCCCTCCCATGTCCAAATGGACACCTAAATGCTGCATGCTGTGGCTGGGGCTGGGGCTGGGCTTTCTGTGTGGGCAGTCCTGCCTGCCCGCCTGTCCTTCCTGACTCCCTGCACTGAGCCCGACCATCCCCCAAACCTGCTGTCTGTCATCAGGCCAGCATCTAGGGTGAGTGGACACGTGCTGCATTACAATAACTCACAGGGTCCCCTCCCACCCACAGCCACTGGGGCATGTCTGCCCTTCACGCACCCTCCTGTACCTTCCTTCCACAGCCCCCCACACAACCTCCCACACCCCATTCATACACCCCACAACCCCGATGCTAGTGACTTTGGGGGGGGGGGGGCGGTGCTGGTGGGGGGGAGTAACCAGAAGGGGAAGGTGCCTGAGAGGGAGGCACCAAAATATAGGTTCACCCAGGGCATCATTTTCCATAATGTTAGCTCTGCTTATGACAACACACAAATATCAGGTATTTTAGTCTGTGTTTTACTGTGGCTACAGGCTGTAGTTAAAGTGATGTTTATATGTCTTGGGAAGCGTTGGCAGTTAAATACATAATGCTATTAAGAATAAGGAAATCTGACAGTCGGAGGCTCTTGTAAATGTAACTTACAGGTAGAGGCAGAAAAGATCAAAGAAGGTGTAATTTATAGCATTTTAGATTCATCACTTGACTTTGGGCCTAAAATTACAAAGCTCCTTAAGTGTTTGTAGAACAGATGTTTTGATTACTGTGAAAAAAAAACATCCACGACTAGAAGACATAAACTGATGATAAACAAATTCTGCTATCCCTAACTCAATGTTGACATAGTGTCTTGGGAAAAAAATAAACAGCACTTCCAGTCATTATAGTAATAA
The DNA here is from genome assembly GCF_001723915.1 of Gavialis gangeticus. Taxonomy (NCBI): domain Eukaryota; kingdom Metazoa; phylum Chordata; order Crocodylia; family Gavialidae; genus Gavialis; species Gavialis gangeticus. The sequence continues at coordinate 5,397,688 of NW_017729024.1, read as the reverse complement.
GAAAATACACACTAATGAGAAACTTCTGAGCAAAGAGGAATCATATAGCAGTAAGTTTGATCTGACATTACTATTATTTGCTTCAGAAATAACTGTTTCTCTCTCCCTCCCTCTTTCTACCTTGGAACATAGTTTGCCTATGGTTGCTATGTCTGAGATTCCAATTGAAGTCAGTTTGTGCCATATACAGCATGTGGCTGTCCAGCAAAAGCTTGGAGTTTGGCATCTTCTCTGAACAGTTAATATTTCAATATTCTTTATCTAATGTCTATTGGGACCTAACTGGCAAAGAATACATTCACATCAGTATATTGAGGGCTTTTACACATGTCTCCCAGTTGCATTAATATTTCCCAAAGGGTTTGGGAGATGTGACGTTGAACCCTATTAAGGTGAACAGTTGCTTCTATTAGAAACCAGTAAACCAATAAAAGCAAAAGAAGGAAAAGGAGGGGAAGTATCCCTTGCTTCGGAAAAACGAGAGATGTGTTGCTAAGCAATAAATTTCTAGATGATAGTTCCTCTGCTTTACTAAGTGACCAGAGTGATTATTTTTGGCAAATCAGTACATAATTCTGTGTGTTGTTGCAGATCTGCAGAAGAAACCACATTTATAAACACCCATTTGGTGCTTTCAGAAGGAAGCGGATTTGTGACCTAAAAACTCTGACAAACTAAACTCTTCTTGAATGGTCTAACTTTGGCAGGAATGACGTTTAGTCCTTTTGAATGGCCATCACCTTAATGGGATTTGGTTTTGTCTGGATTGCTTTGAGGTCTTCACCAACTCCTGCCAATCCATTTTATCCATGCCGTGTTTCTCTGGCACTTCATGTTGGAAACAGTCTAATGTAAATGAGCCAGCATTACTGTTGGATCTGCTGCAATAGCAGGAGGCTTTAGCAATGTGGTTTGGTAGCACTAGCAGCCACTTAAAAACTGATACAACTGCCAACTCTTCTATGGATCAGAAATGTGTTAGTACTGCTGACTATTACTTTTTTCCAGGATACAAGAAGCTCCTTCAGCCAACCTATTGAGATTGGAGATTGAGATACACAGGTATGACCTCTATTGATTGATTGTGTCTGCACTGAGAGAGCACAGAGCTAGACTGAAATCCCAAATTTCTGTCCTGCTATTCATCATATTTACTATAAAGCCCAATTTGGATTCTCAAGAGGAGTTTTTTTTGCTTTATCTTGAATCTGTAGGGAATGCCCTTAAATCCTTTAATACTAAGTCTGTGCATTTTTACTTTCAGACTCTGAAAAGTAGACAGTATTTGTTAGAGATTCTACATTACCTTTGAAGATGCTGAAATCAAAACTCTGTGAACTTTTTGATAGCTATAAGTTTTTTTTATCATACACAATGTAGGATCACAATGCAAGCTGATGTGTTTGCTGATTATATTACAGTGGTATCTGACCCAGGGACTAGAGTTTATTATGAAACCCAAAAACCCACCTGCTTAAGTGTTTCTTTACAAATTTGAAACTCAACCTAGGTTCAATGAAAGTTTTAATAAATCTTTTTGAGGAAACTTGGGCTGATTTTATGGTTTAAGAGTCAGTGAAAATCTGAGTTTTGCTTTGACTTTTTATTTATATGTAATTTAAACCTGAAAATCAAGCAAAACTCAGGGAACATAATGAGTACTAAAAGTGAGGAAAAGGTTCCTGTGAACCAAAGTGAACCAAAACAGCCACCCAACTTGCATAATTTTCTATAGTGGATATGCTTTTAAGAGTTGTGCTGTTCAGTTTACTGTGCACAAGAATGATTTAATTTGACCCTCTTTCCCACTGACTTCTATAGTATAACTGTGGGCATCAAGACCAGATGGTTGAAAATTCAACTGGAAAAAAGTCATGACTAGTCATGACATAGTGGATACCAGCCAATGCCACCTCCAGGAGCACTGACTACTGGCTAGGGTGGTTCAATATACCACCCTAGGTGATTCAATATACTCCTTTGAGCTTACAGATGGCACTTGTATGGATACTCAATAATGAGTTGCCCTTCTTGACTTGAGGTAGGGTGATTGTTCAGATTCCACCTGAACTCTCAGGAGAGTTAATTCTGGGTCACAGCAACACCTTGCGCCTTAAGCAGCTGCAACTTTCAGCTCTGTCAAATGGCCAGCATTGAGCCTAGAGTGCCTAACTGAAGTAAAGCAGCAGCAGCTGTAATTACCCATGAAATGTGTACTTTCCTGCTGTAGACTGTTGCTTGCACAGCTCTGACTAAAAGGACTAGCCTCTACCAACAGCACTTTCTTTTCATCTGCTGCTTTGTTCTCCGGAGAATTTCTTTAGCAGGCAGCATCAGTAGACTAAGATCAAGTAGCTCTGGCAGTTTTCATAGCAAGCCAGGATGTCATTTAAATAAAATGGTGCACATGTACAGTGTAGGTCCTGCTCCCTGCTGAAAGGGCATAACAAACAATTAAAGAGTAGTTTCCTCAGGGGATAAATGGCTTTCGGGAACCGCTCCAATTCACATGTGCATTATATATATACTAGTCAGTACAGATCTTCTTGGAAAATAAAATAGCCGATGAGACTGAGTATGAACAAATAGGACTGGGACTGAGTAAATGTTTGATTCCAAAGGATTAGATTGGTCAGTTTAGTAGAAAATAGATAAAATATGTTAAATAAATTTAAAGAAATATGTTTAATAAACCATTTTTTAAGAATTAAGCAGAAACTGCTACAAGGTAGAACCTCGTCAGAGTCACAGTTGAAGACCAGAGGCAGCCTCCCCCCTGGTATGTGTGCACATACCTGTGGCATACACATGTACATAACAAGTGCATTGAAGCCAAATATGGGAATTGGAAGCCAAAGTTGTTGAAGTGAAGGAACATAAACTGGTTTGGTGGTTTAAAATTGTTTTACCTGATCTTTCAGTTACAGAATGTAGTCTTATAAAGACGTGAACATGGAAAAATGGAAGAATAAGCAGTCTTAGCTGGGACCCACCTTCTAAAAGGGCTGAGGAAGTTCATTTTTCACATTAGAAAGGGTTGTTGTTGCCCATAAATTTACAGTTCATTTAAAAAAAAACCCTAAAAACACTTGTCCCCAAAGTACCTAAAAAAAAATGCGCTGTCAGTAAAAAGCTAAAAAAAATTGTAGGCTTGATTGAGGATCCATCATTGGAATGAGATTGCATGCAAGTGTTCATGGACAGACAAAACAGAGAAGTACCACCTTGTGTCTCAGTGGGAGTGCAGCTTGGTACCCTGCAAGCCTTTTGCACCTCAGCTACATGCTGAGGCTATATACCACTAGCCCTTGTTACCACTTTCCAGGGCCTGGAAGAGGGTTATACTGTATTTTCTTGAATATAAGCCAAAGACAATGTAGGGGGAAAGCACCTCATTTTCTGTTTGTATACAACACCCCCTACATTAAATGCATTACCTGTCTTTGAACCACTGCTAAAAGCAGCATGTGCTCAGTAATGGAAACCAACCATGAAGCTGATTACATTCAGCCAATGCTGAGCATGATTATAAACAATATGGCGGGACAAACATGCTGGTGGGAACCTACCACAAGAATAAATTAGTGCTGCCCCTCTGAATAGGTCATACAATAGTGCCCACTGAGTGCAATCCCCCTTGGTGATTCCCAGATATCTGGATTTTCTGTTCCCTGTGGAAAAACACAGATTTCACCTTTTAAAGGAAAAAATCACAGATTTTTCCCCTTTGAAAGAGAAAAACACAGATTTTCCTCTTTGAAGTGGGAAACCGTGGGCTTCCCCTGCAGGCTGTCAGCGTTCTAGCCTTCAAGGTGCTTCCTGGGACTCAGGGGAGTGGCAGGAGGGTGATTAGAGGCAGAGGCTACCATAGCATCAGTGTGCATACACATGTGGCCAGCATACAGCTAGGCAGGGAGACATGAGCAGCACTGGCAGCTGGATACAGGTAAGTCTATGGTATAGAGAGGTTGGGAGGCCAGGGCTTGGGGTCTGTCCAGGGGGCTGTTTGTGGGGTGTTTGAGTGTGTATATGTGTTTGTGTGTGGCAGGGGTATGTGGAGGGGATATGTGTGTGTGGTGGGGGAGGGGGGGGAGTCTGTGTACCTGTGGGTACCTGATGGTGCTGGGGGAAGGAATCCAAGTCCTGGGGCTCCAGTAGGCCAGGGGGCTCTGAGAGAGTGCTTGGTGCTGCCAGTGAGCTCAGGTCAGTGTTGTTGCCAGTGGGGCCCACTCAGAGATACCTGCCCCTCCAGCATGAGAAGGGATGGGGAGGGGGGATCCTTCTGGGGTGGTGGGAAGCTGTGTGGCCAGAACCATAGGCAGCAGCTTCTCAGCCTCTTCTCAGAAGTCATGTGCCTCAGCCCCCAAACCATTTTTGTTGCCCTCCACTGGACTCTCTAATTTGTATACATCCTTTCAGTAGTGGGGGGCCCCAAATTGGACACAGTATTCCAGATGTGGCCTCATCAGTGTTGAACAGAGGGGAATAATCACTTCCTTTGATCTGCTGGCTCGTACCACTTGCACCAGTGCATCCCAGTATGCTATTAGCCTTCTTGGCAACAAGGGCACACTGCTGGCTCATATTCAGCTTATTGTCCAGTGTAACCCCCAGGACCTTTTCTCTAAAACTGCTGCTTAGCCAATTGTTCCCCAGCTTGTACAGGTGCAGGATTTAGCGCTTGTCCTTATTGAACCTCATACGACTTCTTTTGGCTCAATCCTCCAATTTATCGAGGTCTCTCTGAATCCCAGTCCTCTCTGTATCCACTACTCCTCCCAGCTTGGTGTCATCCATGCTTGACAACCTCAGCTTGCTGAGGGTGTACTGCATCCCATCTTCCAGCTCATTGATGAAGATATTTAACAAAACCAGCCCTAGGACTGATCCCTGGGGCACTCCATTTGACACCAGCTGCTAGCTAGACATCGACCCGTTGTTGTTTCACCATGGCTTAAAATGCTGCTTTCTCTGCTTGGCCCCAGCCCAATGAACTAAATGGTAAATTATGAGCCTTTTGACTTTAGACTAATAGCATGCATAGTTTGTATTTTCTCTTAAATAGGTGTTAAAGTGCTGCTTAAAAGTGTGTTTATGGAATACCTGTGCTAAAGCTTGCAGCATTTTTAAAAGGAAAAATGCATAATTTCTGGGTGAACTAAGTCTATGGGCACTATGTGAAAATTGCTGTAGTTATGTTTATTTCAAGGTCAGTTTTTTCAAAATCGTTCCTCACTTCCATATACTCAGGGACAGTTGGGTCTGGGAGGAAGGAGAGAGAAGGGGCTACAGGGGAAGAAGTTGAGGTGGGCGGGGCAGAGGGCAAAGGGTCTCCCTGTCTTCTCCTCCAGTTTATTTTTCTTTCTGTTGCAGTGGGAGGGGGATAAACTCAAGGTGAGCATCCAATAATTAGATTAAATACCTGGAAAAATATTCAAATGTATACATTTTCCACATATAGAATCTAATTACTGGGGCTTGTCTTATAATCAGGGATATTTTATATTGAAGTAAATATGGTATTTACATAATACAGAATTAATGTCAGTAAAAACGTTTGGTTATCTGTAAAAAAACAGTTTGCAGACTATCAGTAAAAAATTGTTTCTTGGGTTGGCAACCCTAATATTAGAGGTCATTATAGAACATTATTGGTACGAAACAAAAGCAGGAAGGTTGTGGTGATGGTAAGTATATTCTGATAAATATTGGTAGCTGCAGTTGTGACAAGTTTAAAAACTGTTTGGTCATTCATTCTCTACTGGATAGGAAAGTAATTAATCTTCTGAAACATCTTCACACTTTTTTTGGTAAATACTGAGGAGGCAGTCTTGGTACATGGCACTAAAGATGTAGAGAAAAAATAGGAGAGAAATTCTTGACGTTAAAAATAGGATTCTATGAAAAAGTACTGGGCCTCAGTATAAATTTTCCTGGAATGCTCTCAGTTTCTACTTTGAGGCCAACTAGAGAGAATGAAGTTCTGTCCAGTGTCACATCATGAATAGTGTGACAGCCATCCATGTGTAGCAAAACCCCTAGGTTTTTTTTTTTTTTATTGCATTCACTTCCCTTCCCCAACCATTTCTGACTGTTTCTCTCCCTCTCTATTCCCTATAGATAAGTATAAGTAAGCTAAAATGTAGGATAAGCTTTAAACATTTTTATTTTGGTAGCGAGTTTTTGGTTTTGGATATCCACTGTTTTATATTGTACTATTATTAGGTTTGTATTCATTTTACTGTTGTATATTGTATTACTATCATTTTTATTGATTTTTATTGTTTCCTGTGGATATTGTATGGTTTAGGCCTGTGTTTGTAAGTGAACCAAAGTCATGTCAAGTTTTCATTTTATATGTCAAGTCTCCATGTTGTGTCCTCTACCCGGGCATCCCCTGTGTATCGCAACTGTATGAGTCACGTATCCCTCCCATGTAAATTGGTTCCCCAATGAATAAGTGTGATTGGAAATGATTGAAATACAATGGTAACAGGTCTCTACTGAATGGCCTGTAATGACTGGGCCATCACTTCACATTGATTCATCCAGGAACCATGGACCTCACCCAGGAACAGAGACAAGACCAGCATTTGAAAGACAAAAGACCCTGCAGAACCAGCAACTCTCACCATTACAGACACCCGAAACTGCACATCCCTGCATGGAGTGCACATGCTCAGTATGCCAGGGGCTGACCCTTTCCTGTGTATGCCTCCTGTCACTAAGGTCACACAAGGTCTGCCCCTATAAAAAGGGGCAGTGAAGACAGACCCAGTTGGATACCCTCTTCATCTCAACCAGCATTATGCCACACCACTTATCCACCCAGAAGCCCTGCCAGAGGCCCCCTCTGGACAACATCTACTGGACAAGGACCCCTTTCCAGCCTGGATAGGTAGATATTACCTGCACACCTCCTCCTACAATTTGGACTCTCTCTCTCTCTCTTATTCTCTCTCTCTCCTCCTGGACTTCAGTGGACTTCAGCCCCTGCACCAAGCATCTCTGACCCCTGCTGCCATTGAGTGTGTGTATGTGTGTGTGGGTGCAAGGGAACCAATTTGACATTGTGCCACACCCTCCTGTCTAACAGTGCAATATTGAGGTCCTGAGTGTTGGCCTGACCCCTCAGGGCAACACATGAAGATGGTGAACAAAAAAATAGTGGAGAAAGGATGGTTAGTTAATTACTGTAGAATGGTCTTTCTTTAAAACTGATAAATATAAATGCTTTTTATACAGGGAGTAAGTTGTGTAAGTCAGTGCCAAGTTATCATTGATTCAGACAGCTTAGTGGGGTTCTAAAGAAGACATTTTGTGAACTAGATTTTCCCATTACATTAGGATGGTTTTAGGAAATGATATGATTATGAGACCACTGATACAGGGATGAGGAAGAAGCTTCCCCATTAACAGGTTATTCTATTGTTGTCCATTATGCAATAACTTGCACCTGTTTTGCAAGTTTGTGGTTCTGTTCACTTTCAGATATAGAGCAGTGTTTGAGGTGGACAACTGAGTGGCAGTTCCTGTATTTCTAAGAGCTAAGGAAAGATGTATACATTTGCTAAATGCAACCCAGGGGAATTCTGACAGACTGTCACTTGCCTGACCCATTAGGCTCGCCTGTCTTGCTTTGTAGATAGATAGATAGATATAGATATTTAGAGCATTTAGTGGTCTTATTCAATTGATAATTACAGTTAATCTTTGTGCTATTTTGGGATTAGTATTTAATCCCTGCCTGTCTGTTTGAAATCTTTATTATTCATGGGAGCAATCAACCTCAGCATTTTATTTTTACATGTTAATATGTACTAGAGCAACACAAGCCAGCAAATATAAAAACCTAAGCAAACACTCTTAAATTACTGATCTAATGCTTTCATTTACCAGAATGCATTGTACTTTTGTTACCGTTACCCTTTTAGTTAGCATTTAAATGTTTCATTATAGTGAAAAGTCACATGATTTTATTTGCTTTTTTCAGAGGGATGCAATGTGTGGTTAGTAGTGTTTTTGGGTCCTGAGAATTCAACACTTTCCTGTATAATGTGAACTTGTCATTACTTTTAGTTTTTGTACAAGTAAAGTCATGTTTTCTGCAATCCTGTACACCTACCTTGCCTTACCAGGGCAGGGTTCTTGTGTGGCTTTGGATTTAAAACCATGTTCCCAAACAAAATACTTCATTAGTTAAAACTGAGAAATATGACACCAATATATTAAATTCTATTTTTAACTTACTCCAGCTCTAGAAAGTATGTAAGTCATCAGTTCCATACACCATTCATTAACACCCACCCATAGACTTTGCATTTGTTTGCTTAACAATGAAATAACCTGAACTTTGTCCTCTAGTAACTTAATTCTTTTTTGATTTGTGTTACTTGGTGACTTTGTTCTGAAAACCCTTTCTCATGAAATTAAAGTTTTGAACACCAACACTGCTAAACTGTAAAATCTTTTGTTGTGAATAAATGACCTTTTGGAAGGGTTTAACAAGCTATAATAATATGGTTCTATTTAAATCCAAGAACTTGTACTCATAAAACTTTTAAATTAAAGAATATGTTTGCTTGTGTATTTGCCTTATAAATATGTAGATGGGGAATGTAGTTTAGGAGGCATTGCTGCTGATTTATGCCATAAGTATATAAAAAATAGGAAGCAAGACAAGTAAGTTTTTTGTGGGCTTTTTGGTTTGTTTTTAGCAGGGAGAACTTCGAACAACCCTCTTTTTTTTTATGCCTAAAATTGAAAGGGTAAATTGCTGTTGTCATATAGGTGCCTTTTTATAGTTTTGGAGTGAAAAATATTTTTAATTTAAAAAGTGAAGTTAAGGTTCTGAGCATGCTTGGTGTACATCAATTTGAAATTATTGAAGTAGTTTGATTTAATAGACTGAATCTCCTAGAGACCAAGGAGCACTTCACATTACACTGCGCAAGCTCTGAAGTCAGAACCTGATCACTTCCAAACTGAAGAGCTTATAAAAAACGTGAAGTACTCTAATAATTTTAAATTACTCTATATTGCACATTTTCAGGTCTCTGATCACCTCCAAATTCAAGTGCTTATAAAACTGCTCCAATAATTTTAAATTGCAATGTGCAGAGTGATTTAAAATTGTTAAAGTGCTTCAAAGTTTTTTAATAAGTACTTTAATTTAGAAGTGAGTTGAGCAATACTCCAGTATAACTTCAAGAGATTATTAAACTGATGTAAAAATTTACCATCTGGAAAGAAAATTAAACTGATTCTTAAAAAGAGAGAGAGAGAAGATATGAGGATAACAATGGGAGTTGGGAGGAGGGAAAAGAAGAAAAAGAGGAGGAATATATCCCCAAACCTCATAAGGGTAACAGGCTCCTAGTTTTCTTTGTTCTGTAAGAAGTGGGTTAATAGAAATCCTCACCTCACAGCAGTAGCTTAAATGTGTCCCAGAAGTTTCCCTTAAAGTTATAGCAATATGACAGTGGGAGATCAAAGGAATCTGTACAGCTTGAGAACATCATAGTTGATGAAGAAGCTGTCTCTCAGGCTACTCTGTACTGATATCCAGTTGATACACTGGTATGTGTCGTCTTCTGTATTGTCCATATGCTGGACAGTCTTGGTTTGTAGTGTCAAGTTAAAAACCCCACAAAAACAAAACCCCTAATGCACTTAAAATCAAGTATTATTTTGAATATACCGAGCACATATTCCCCACTAAAAGGAATGTTACCTTATTCTTATGCAAACCTAGTTAGATTATGCATCACTGTTATGAAATAACTCAACATGCAAAATCAGTAGTTAAAGTATCTTGAAACCTTCATTCTCATTAAGGAGAAGAAGCTTCATTTGAAACCTGTCCTCTGTTGGTGCTGTACTTTTTGTTTTGCATCTTTTGTCACATGCTTTGGGATTGGAGGCTAAAAAATTAAGTATATTGGAGAGGAATAAGCCTCTCCTACATTTTATGGAAATCAAAAAGAGAAGCAACTGAAGAGGGGAAGACAGGGCATTGCGGCAAACATGCATCTTAAAAAAAAAAACAGCAAATCTGTAGTCCTGTATTTTATTGAATTCATAGGAAGTCAACCACAAAGAAAAGTTCCTCAAGTGATGGAGTGTGTTAGGAATGTACATTTAATTTTCAATGTATATTGGAAATTAAGACAAACTACTTTGGATTTAAATATATATGGAGGAGAATCTCTGAGAACCTGAGCTTCCTCAATTCTAGTTGACTTTGGGAAGTCAAAGACATTAAAAATGTGCCAAATAAGCTCTTGTATTCTTTAGTGTTGTTGACACTGGGGATGCCTAGAAAATAAATAGTGATTTCAAACTCCTGCAACAACATTGCTGTTAATTGAAGGCCAAACTGAGTGGAATGCCATGCGGTACATCTTGAAGCCAAAATCTGGTGCATGGAGCTAGAATCAGGTGATGTAAGCATTGAGAAAAATGCAAATCTTTTACCAAAATGCTGTCTGCCTTTACGGTTAAGGACAAATTACACATAAACCAGTATAAGTGATTGGAAACCGGTTCAAATCTGTAAAGCAACAGAAGTTTATTGAACATAAACTGCTTTCAAAATGGCTGAAACTGGTTTAAAATAAACCTGGATGGATGTAGTATCAGACTTAAGTGATTTGGATTAAACTGGTTTACTGAACTGCTGTCCCAGATCCCCTCCAGATTCAAGGTAAGCCACAGGCCCCCAGCATCCTAAGATGCTTTGCACCTCCCCTGCAACCCCCTTCCCCCACAAGGTGGGCAGGCTAGCTTTGGCCCTAGCAGTCTGCTTCAGCTGAGTGGGGAGGCGTGCTCTGGTGCTTCTGCAGGCAGGTGGCTACATGTCGGAAATCAAAAGTGAATGTCTGTTCATTTGCTTATCAATTCAATCTACACAGCTTAGACTAACCTGCAAAGGTTGAATTAATACAACCTTGGTTTTTTTGATTGTCTGTACTTAGCCTATAGGTCTGATTCTGCTGTCTAATGTCAGTTTTAAATTGGTTGACTTTGATGGTATCGTTCCTTATTTAAGCCACTATGACAATAGCCAATGCCGCATTTGTTTTGACTTTCAGAATCCCCTGAAAAGATTTCACATGAATGAAACAGAATGAGCCAAATTCTTATCTCGTTAAATGGGTGAACGTACATTGAAGGCATGCATTGACACCTGCTGACGATCTGCCCCATACATTTTCATATGAACTTGGGGGTAGTTATGGAAGTAGGTATGACTCCACAACCTTACATATGGACCACTCCCCGCAACTTTAAAAAGATTCTGAGTCCCTCATTGAATTTCACAGTTCTCTACTCCTTCAGTGCAGAGTGACCAAGAGTCCTATAACTGAATGCCCCTGAACTTTTGTGATAGGTAAACTTTATTATTTGGATCTGATTTGTTGCACTGCAGCCCATCTTTATGGGTGAGAGACCCTCAAGAATGGCTTGCTTGCCCTCCCTTCTTTGACAATGCAGTATACAGAAAGCGATTCTATTTTCCTTGCTGTTGTGAATTAAGGAACACTGCAGCAACTACTCACTGATTAGTCATACACACAGCCTTTAAGATACTGAACAAAAAGATCAATACCCCGATTTCCTTTTCATCTGCCTGGACCATGATAATTAGGCCTTTTACTTTGTTTTGTATGTAATGGAGGAGGTAAGGTGGTGCCAGCGGAAAGAAAAGACTATCTCCCTGTGGTAAATATATTGACGTTTACAGACACAGGCAGAGAACAACATGGAGAGTAATGAGAAATTTGACTGCTTTCTATTCCTTCCCTAGCTTTCCAGCTTAGTGTTTCTGCATCCCACAGTGAATTACTAGCTACAAAGAGAAGGAACTGTTTAGGGACTGACAATTGAGAGCATTTACAATTAGCTGAATTGATTAACCTTTACAAATGCTGTTACTTTACGAGGTTTTTTTCAACACTAGTTGAACAATATGCCTTATTGATTAAACATACTCCTTTACGGTAGCTCTGATTTGTCTATGACTTCACCAGTCATAAAGCCTGCCTTAGTAATAGCTGATGCGTGTTCTTATGAGAACTTGACACTGGAGACTGATTGGCATTATGTAAATAGCTCTCCATGTCTGGAGCTGAGGGAGTCACACTGCAAAAACAAGGGAAATAAATCTGCATTCCAGCTGCTCATGTAAAGCCTGGTCTGAGCATAAACAAAGAGAGTTATCCTCTTTATATATCTCACCCACTGTGCACAAGACACTTTTTTTTTGCCTAGATGAGGAAGATGGGTAGCTAAATGTAAACAAATACCTAAGGGTCAATTATTTGTAACAAGGTTTATAGCTTGGGTTATAAGACACATAATTTTGTGTACACAAAACAAAAGACTGACAACGGAATTCTGTTTTGTACCTATTACGTGTTTTTTAAAACGGTTACATTTCTTTGAAAACTGATTTGGATGGTAGTGGTTGATCATAGACCCCTGAGGGGAAGGGCTCCCAGTGATCAAACAAGCCTTGGACTTGGTAGTAACGTAAATCATTGTCAGATGGATGCCTCCTTAACCTCATGCCCCATAAAGTTGCAGGAACACGTAAGTACACTGCACAGGTATTTTTCCCCTTCTTGCTTTATTATTGCAAGGGGGATTTTTTGTGATCATGAAGGTTAATGATCTGACAGCACAGGCTGTTACGCTGCAAATCTCACCAGTGTCCTTAACACTTACTGTACCTGGAAAAAAAATATTCCCTTTGAGAGGGGATAGCAGGAACTTAATATTTCTGCCAGCTCAAGTTTAGGATTCTCATGAAAAGAAGCTTTGATCCACTGTAAATCATGCTGAATTACATGTGCATTTGGTTTGTGGCTCACTGTGGACTGAACAGATAACCCTAAACTCATTTCATCACAGACTACACATGGAGTCACAAATATACTCCAGGAAGTGAAAAAGCCACTGGTCTTTATCTGCATAAAAGAATCAGTAAGAAATTCAGGTTTTTGGCAGTACTCCTCCTTGGAGATTGTGGAAAAAAAAGTATGGATTGCCAGCAAATTCTGCATGTACATAAAGCATTTAACACTGTAAATGAAATATTTCTTTAAAGAGAAAGAAAACTGTCTTTTGAAAATGTTTATGATGGGAATGCTAATATGACAGATAGAGCTAAAAATGTATTTGTCCAAGAAAGATGTATATTATATGTACGTATACTTCTCATACATAGACAGAGAGCATATATATAGAAATATTTAACTGTGTGCAAATAATCAAGGGTTATATCCTGCATATAAGAGAACTGATGTCATTCCATGGATCAGAGGAACAATGATGGCACTCAGCCATTTTTTTCTGAGTAACTGCTGCATTTTTACAAATAAAAAATCAGGGAGCTGCTGTAGCAAAGTCTGTAGCAATCACAGCATGACAAACAAATTAGAAAACAGCAGATGCAGCACAAATTAAGATGTATTTAGCACAGCAGCCCATCAGATGTGTGAAAGTCTTTTGTATATCAGCTTTGCGAGGTTGATGTATTGCACTTTAGACAGCTGATAATGAACCCTTCTAGCAATTAGAGGTGGAAATATTGAGGATTCAAAATTGTGCTGTTCCCAGTGGGCAAAAAAAAAGAAGAAAACCCCCAAACTGTCAGTGTATGAAATGCATTGTGTTTTTGTTTTTCTGGTAAAAAAAAAAAAAAAAAAAAAAAAAAAAAAAAAAAAA
>NW_017729024.1:5380017-5383935 GCF_001723915.1 Gavialis gangeticus | reverse complement strand
AAAAAAAAAAAAAAAAAAAAAAAAAAAAAAAAAAAGCAAGTGTGGCACATCTACATTAGAAATTCTTTCTTTCTTATTTTTACATCTAACTGTAATGGGATTATTATTTGATTTTATGTACCATTTAATAAATATATATTTCTAATGATTTTATATGAGGCTTATGGCCAATACAGTGTTTCTTGTTCATGTGATGCATTATTTAGGCATGTGATGTGAGGATAGTAATTTCAGTAATCTAGTCCTCAAATAGAAATGAGCATTTTAATGGTTTAACTCATTTACATCTTTAGTGTTTATGTCATGTTTTGCTTTTCTTAATACTACTGCTGTCCCTTTCTTCATTACTTCCCCTCACCCCCAACACCAAAGTACTACAGTGCTAATGAGAACTTGTTCTCTATTTGAGAACTGCAAGGTTTGGATCTTCGTGTAACTTTGTGTTTCTGGCATTAGTTTTGGAGGTACCGAGAGCTCTGAGCTCCAACTGAATTTAATGGGAATGAAGAGTGCTTAGCAGTTTGCATGATCAAGCCCCTGGGGAGAATAAGAGTATTGCCATGGAGCCAAGATCTGTCTACTATATAGATAATAATAGTTTCCTTTTATATAAGACCTTTCATCTGAAGATCTCAAAATGCTTTGCAAATTATGGAGGTTCGAAGATAGCTCCATCGTTATAGTTGCATTGAGATTAGAGGTTTAAGTAGGTATTAAAACTCTTTGTTGTGCATAAATAAAGGTGCATTTCCTCCAAAGTTACAGCAATCAGTCTTTAGAAAATGTACTGAACATTTGCAAATTTAGTTACTGAATTTTAGTTAATTATATATAGTCCCTTCTTAAATATGTGTATATATGTAGCCTTTTTATTACTTATAATATTTCTTCTTTCTTTTTCTTGCTTCCCTTTTTTGTTGTTGGATCAAATATTTTCTGAAGGTGGAGTTCTAATCAGCAGCAGAGAGGGAAACACAGGCAGCAGCAGACTCTGCTAACATTTGGAGACATAGGCAAAACCTTAACTTCCCTCCTGCTAGCTGGACAGGAGAGGAAATAATGATGGTTTCCAAGGAACAAATAGAGGAGGAAGAGGGAAGTCATTTAATTACCCACTCCTGGTCAACCAAAGATGAGAGAGGTAGTGAAGTCCTTGTAGAGGAGACAGAAACCTAGTAGCTCCATCTTTAGCACAAGCCACTATATAGAAGTAGCCTCCCATAATCCATAACTTTCCAGAAAACACTCTAACATAAGCTCCTCCTCATCTCCCCACCCACACATACAGATTAATTGAGGCATTGATACCTAGAGCACAGACGGAAGTGACGATTTTCACCTGATCTGGCCACAGAAAGCAGTTTATAGCTGTGACCAAACACAAGTGCACAGCTGCAGACAGTTTTAAAAATGGCCAATCAGGTGAAAATATGACCCTTCATTGTGTAAGGTATGAGATGAAGACATTTCAAAATGTAGTGTCTTCTGCATGGAGCTACCAGCCAGCTTCTGTTTTCAGAATGGGAGTGGGGAACAGGAGTGAGGGAGTTCAGTCTGGGTTGTTTTTTTTTTTTGTGAGATGGGGGAGCTCCAAGTCACCCAATCCACCCTTCAGCATCAGCTGGGGAGCCCCAAGGATGAGCTCCCTCCACTGCCTTCCCCCTGTCCCATTCTGAAAACAGTGAGCACTGGCAGAGACCCCTGGCCATTGCTATGGGAACCTGGCTGCAGGCTCCCAGCCCACCGCTACATTCTTCAACAGTGAACTTCTGTTTGATCTGAGGTAAGGTTGTAATTCAGAATACTTTGTAGAAAATGTTCTGTGTTACAGCTGGGAGCTGCACTTCTGTCTCTACCTAAGGTGCCTGCCCCAGCTCACACCATCAGAATTGGAGCTTTCATTTTTGAGAAGTTCCTAGATCTCATGTATGTGAATAAAGGTATGAAAGCAAGAATTTAGTGTTACTGATGTATGGCTGAGCCTGCAGACAGACTGAAATGACAGTTTCAGAGGATAGAAACTGCCTGTGACCTCTTGATGCAGAAACATATTATCACTTGAAAGATGGCTGGAATCGCCTGGGACCAATTTATGGTGGTCACTAAGATCAAAGTTTCTGTCATTCAGCCAGGGTTCTAGTCCCCATCTACAACTCACAAAATTGCCAAAAATTTTCCTGTGGCTCAACTGAGATATGATGATGTTTCAGACACATTGTGGGTTGCAGACAAAAAAGGGCCAAGAACTGCTGACGTATAAGATGGCTGGAATCTTGGCCCTTTGTTTCTGTGAAACTGAACCATCAGAACCATCAACTTTTCCCATCAGTTCTGGAGCCAAACTGACAGAACTGGAGGGGCAGATGTTTTTAGTTTATGCTATTACCTTTAATTTGAATTCCAAGAGCTCATTATTTAAGCAACCAGGTTTGAGTCATATCATAAATTTAACTAATTTTTTTTTGTATAGAAAAGACCTGACTGCTAAAATGCGGTTCTTGTCATCAAACTGCTTTACACACATTTCTTACCAAGTTTTAGCTTGCACAGTATCTAAGGGCTTTGTTAAACTTTACATCTCAAATGTTGATCAGTGTTAGTGCTAACTCAGGTCTAGAGTAGATGCATGTTCAGGCAAGCAGGGGCTTTGAAGACTGAAAGGTAAGAATCCTTCACCCCCCCTATTCCAGGGTCTGCCCCATAACAGGGAGCCAATCCTTGTTATGTGCAGGAACATGGTGTTTGCTAGGCTTGCTGCTTCCCGATACTGAGCCCCATGTAGAGTCCACACCCCACTGGAAGACCTACCTCAAGCTGGTGGGAGTCAGGTCTCCTCCAGGGAAGCCAGCTGGGGTTCCAAAGTAAAGCAGACTCATCATGGCAAGGAAGACTGCTAGCTCCACCTGGCTGTCAGAGTATGCAGTCAGGAGTGAACCTGGAAGTGACTAAACTCCAGAAGCTTACAGCAGACCATATGGTGTCAGGAGCAGGGCCTGATTAGACCGTATCGATGTGGGTCCATTTAAATTAGAAGCTCAGGGATTCAGTTCTCCAGAATCTGAGTGGTGCATGCCTATGTGGAGGCACAGGAATAGACTGAGTGGCAAGAAGACAAAACCATTGAGCAGAAGGCTTAAGAGGACCTAAGGCAAATGGTACAGTGAGATGGGTCAGTGAGATGTAGCCACCAAAGGACTACAGTCAGCTGACAGCACTAGACCACTATAGGAAACCTGGATTCATGGGACAGGGGTCCTAACCTGCCCTAGGTAAGATTGTTTATGGACTTTAATAAATATTCAGAGAGAGGTGGAGGGAAGGGGCAGTACCCTCACCTGGGTTTGGATGAGGAGTCACCCTTAGATAACTGAAAGAAGAAAAGGGGATGAGACATGGAACACACAGGTCAGATTTCTGGGAATAACTTGTGATCCTTGCTTTGAGGATTATGGGTGAAAGATTCTGATTGCACTGATGGGGGTTTTGAGGACAGGCTAAAGGGGTGGTCAGAGCCCTTTGAAGAGGACCCATCAGGTGACGAAGCTGAAGTCCTCATCATATGATTATAAACCAATGACTTCTCATTTCTTTTCCAACAAGGTGTGGCAGGCGACTGTGAGGAAGCGAGTTGTGCTTCAGGCCCTGAGGATTGGAATAAGAGCTACCTGTCCACACCTCCCTTCCCCCCTTCCCTCTGGGGATCCCCCTATTCCCCAACCCACCAGGGATTCCCTTGTTCCCCTCTGCCCTGAGGGCTCCCCTCTGCCTCTTGCAGCTCACCAATGTCCCCTGGTTTACTTGTGGCTCTTGGTGCTATCCCAAGGGTACAAGCATAGAAGGGGAAGCCAGCTCCCCAGTTACTGCTGCCACTACTGCTGAGCCACAGCTGTTGTCTGGGATGTGGTGGTGGTGGCAGCA
>NW_017729024.1:5379680-5379934 GCF_001723915.1 Gavialis gangeticus | reverse complement strand
TGGCAGCAGCTGGGCAGGCAGGTTCCCCTCCCCTGCCTCCTCCCCTGGGGCAACACCAGTAGCCACAAGTAAGCTGGGAGCTGTGGGAGAAGAGAGTGGAGAAGTGATCTGGGGTGTTGGAGGAGTGGGGGCAGCAGGCCCAATCCATCTGGGGGGGAAGGAGGAGCATCAGGCTGTTCCAGGCTGGAGGGGGATGGGGATGGGAGTGGGGACAGTGGGCTAATCTGGGTTGGTGGGGGAGCGGGGGGCAGGGG
>NW_017729024.1:5373920-5379557 GCF_001723915.1 Gavialis gangeticus | reverse complement strand
TGGGGGAGGTGGGGGGGAAGAGGGGGAACTGGGACATTACTGTAACATGAGCAGGGTAACACAGATCACAAACCCAGCCTGGAGTGGTGTAAATTTAAGATGCCTAAAGGGTGCTTAAAACTAGTTTCGCATGTGAATATATGGACAATTCTATGGTTAAGTGTTCCCCAAGCCCCTAAAATAGATGTGTAACAAATCCCTAGCACACATACAAGGTTTATTTCAGTGAACACCACAGTTAAAGATTGCTGAACTTGGAAAGGCTGATATCACATTTTGCTTTGTGGCATTTTTGTTACTCTTACTTATGTTAGGGTTGAAGCAAATCACTTACCAAGGGAATTTATTGTGGTGACCTGCTGGATTCAAGCAAGGAGTTTTGTCTTAAACAAGCTTCATAACTTGTGCATCTTTTAGCTTTCAAGCCACAGCTTTTGACCTTCATTTGGACACTGTGTAATATTGGTCATTATTAACAGTTATCACTTGATATTATAGTTTTTAAATTAGACAAGATTGTCAGTCAAAGCACACTGATTGCATTTAATCAGGATTTGAAGATGATTTTCTCTGGGCAAATGAGTTACCTTTTCAGTTCCCTAATGAAACATAATCAGTCAGGCAGGATTCTCTGTCATGTTGAGACTTTTGCTTTACCTGGTTACCTAATAATGATAATGGACAATAAATATACTCTGAAATATAGCTTAACAATTTTGATTTACCAAGCAATGTTATGAACAACTTTTCTGATGAAGGTTCAATACTGCTGCGTCTTTGGCCAAACAGATCATTTTCTAGTTCACAAGTTCATTCCTGATACTTTCATTTTTCTGCTGTCTGTTTTCTGAATTACCACCTCTAGATTTTGTTTTTCATTGGATGATGGGGAACATACCATAACATTTTTATGTTGGAGTAGCTTGTTAAGTTATGGAATAGAATCTCCTCACTGTTTTAATGCCTAATACAGCTTATCTTTCTTAACAAAAGTTGTTTGCAAGAGAACTTACTAGGGATTGGGAAGTTATCTACACAAAGGCAAGGAAAGTTGTAAGTTTGGTTTTGCATTCTGCACTATGACATCTTAAGCACTTTGGAGGAGGACAAAAAATTAGTCCTCCCGTCCTCCCCCCAGATTCTTAAGGGGAGGCCCAAGGATTTTGAAACAACAGTGGTAGGGCTTTTGCACAAAGGTCACAAAACCCAGGAGTCGCTTTTGATATGGCAGAATAATATTCAAATAGTAGCTGTTTGGCAGCATTGGCTCTTGGAAGTTCAGAGCTCAAACTCTCTGGAGAAGGTTGGAAAACTTTTTCTTGAGCTCTTTCCTCTGCTTTACACAAATGGAGAAAGGCTGGATTTCTTCCTTGTCTTTGAAAGTTATGAGCAGTTTTAATTTGCCAAGCTCTAATTTTAACAGCCTGCTGACTTGTATTCACTCTGCGGAGAAATCAACAATCCCCATGCTGATATAAATTGTCAAAAGTAGGCCCTCCCTGTGATGATTCTTTTGTGTAACCTCATCTTTCCTTAGAAAATGATAAGCCCTTCAAAGAGCCTGTGCTTCTTGTGATGAAAACTCAACAGCCCATCCTTACATCATGATGAAAATGCAGACACATAACACATTTCCCTCCCACCCCATACAATTGCAAATAGCTAATCATAATTAGGAACCCTGCTGTTGGGAAAATGGCTCACCCCTGGAACAGAAAAAAAGTCTCCTGAACATGTAATTTTCCTTTTTTGTGTTTTAGAAATCTTTCTGAAAATCTTGCTCTGTTACGTATTTGCCCAGTTCATCTGCAAGAAACATATAGACACTTACAGAAACAACTCTTTCATTGACCTCTCTGTGATCTCCCCCCTATCTTCCCCCCTTCCCCATTCTGCTTTCTTGTGGTAAGCTAGTTGCTAATTACATGCTATTCATTGTTCTTTTTTCTTGCTATGAGACTAGTGCACGCATCTATTTCGCCCCCTTATGAGTCTGGCTTCTTCATGACATACCAGGGTTGGGTGAACCTACCTGAAAATTATACCATTGTAGTCAGACTGCTCTAGTTAAAAGACCTTTAGTATTTGAGAAATAGTAATCAAGCTGTTTAAGAGGATAAATGCTCAGTAGGGAGGAAGGGCAGACAAGTTTCTTTGGGTAACAAAGAACAAAGGATTATTCACCCAAAATGTCTATTAAACCCCAAGGAAATGCCCCATGTCTCATTATTCCTACCTTAGCAATGCAAATACAAACAAGTATTTATTAAACTGGAGGTTTTTTCCCATTTTACATGTCAGGAATATCATATGATCAACATGTGTCAAGAAACCTATTTCTAGAAATTTAATAGATCCCATATTAGGGTTGCATTAGTCTATCAGATTGAGTTTCGAAGCTGTAAATTGGCATAAAAAGTGTCAGCAAACTAGGATATGCGATATACATTATCCTTTTATAAAACAGGTCCCTTAATTTTAGAGAAAACATCTGTCCTTAGAAAGATGCAAGGACATACCTTTGAATTTTGGTGGATTTCCATACAATACTTTGACATTGATTTGTGAAAATCTGGGTATGCAAGGGGAGGTAAGTTGGCATTGTTTTTGTGTTTTGAGGTTACCTTGTGAGTTTTATGCTTTTTGTTTAGAAAGGGAATTAGCTATAACATAGGGAGAGCAACAATTTATTTTTCTTACCATCTGCATTTATGTGACATTCTACTGTTTTGATTGGCATACCATTAGTTTTTACACCATTTAAAAGAAATTCATATAATATTTCCATTGCGCACACATAACTGAAAGACATGTCATCCACTGGTTTCTTTTAATGGCATGCATCACCATTCAGCACTATTGTAGTGACACATCTGCAATTTAAGATGTCTAAACTAATATCTGTGAGTCTTCCAATATCTTCTTGTATTGTTTACAGAGTACAGAGAATGCTTGAATAATCTGAGTCCTAAGGTTAACCGACAGGATGACTCTCTTGCCATATTGTTTTTCTTGTCACAAAATTGAATTGGAATTTTGTAAGAGAAAGAATAAATCCTGAACGTATTGAATTTGTATTATTTGCCTTTGCATTATTAAAGTGCGTTATCTACATTATCTACATCACAAGAAGGTTTGGGAAAACTTGGAACGTGTTTGTTTCCTGTTTCTCCACGTGAGTTTTAAGCACTAATGGCTAGCAACACTTGGCCTCAAAAGGAAGGTAAGTTACTCAGGTGGTATTAAATTGAATGGAGGTAATTATGTGATGGTGAGTAGCCAAAACAAATTGCCCCACATTTTCTTCATTACGTTGTCCTAATATAACCCCCCAGGCTACATCCAGATGAATATGATCAACATGTTTCCCTGGGCCCAAGTAGCAACGGCTGCTTGTTCCTGGGGAACACCCATGCCACACATGCTCTGGCACATGGCAGGGTGAGGTAGGGGAAGCTGGGCCATCAACTGTGTTGGCTCCAGCAGCCTTACCTGGGGCCCTGGGGGCCTCAGGGACCTGCATCAGTGGTGCTCCTATAGCTGGGAGCGTAGCTAGCAGCCAGAGCATGGTTGCCTCCATGTGCATCATGTTGCTGATTTTTGACATGGATGTTTTTGTCCCTGGGATATCCTGTGGTCAAACTCCCCCCCCCCCCCCACATTGCAAGGCAGCAGCTTGAGGAATGCCTGCATGTGCAGTGTGTGGCACTGCAGATGGTCTGTGGCCCCACACACTGCAAATCCATGCTTCTCTGGATGTGTCCCAGGGTTTATTTTTTATTGGTTTTCTGCCAATTGAAGAGTTTTAACTCCTGGCTGTAATCAGGGGTGGAATAACCAAATTATCAGCCATGAAATAAAAAAAAAATAGTGGGGGACTCAGTAGCAATACTTTCTATCGAAGATGTAACTAGGAAGTCCTGGGTAGTAGTGGCAGTAGCTGAGCTGGAAGCTCTCTTGAACCCCCTTAAGTTGATGCCTAGGCCTGGTGCCCCACTTGCTTCCCCTTCCTCCCTAGTTATGCTACTATTTTCTAAGGTTTTGCTGAAACTACTTATGCTCAGGTGAGACAGTTAAACAAAATTTTGTCTCAGTAGCAAGTCCACATGTGATTTAGTGGTTGCATCAAATGCTCAGTAATTGTTCAGTTTGAGAACATGAAACCATTTTTATATTGAGGTAATATTGGGGTTTGATTTAGACTTTGTTTTAGAGAATCTAAAGTTCTTTAATTAAAAGAAAAGGAGAAAGGAAAGACATTATTAAAAGATATATATATTCAAATAAGTGAAAAATTAGGAAGTACATTTTCTACAGTAGAGGTAGTAAGAGTGTATGTTGTTGGAAATGCTTCTTGGTTCTGTGAAAAGTTTTGATCAAAGTATTTATTTTCATCAACATTTTTTCTCAAAGTATTCTTATTTTCATCAAAAACTGAAAACTTTATTTCTTTCTGTAAATCAAGATACAGAAGATACAGAAGATATTTTTTTCTGTAAATCAAGCACAATGTTATTTTATTTTAGCTTGAGTTTCTTAGCCAAAATTGAAAAATGTTTGGCTTTTGGCTAATTTTATATTTGTTTTTTTCAATTTTTTGATGAAAAAAGCCACCAAAAGAAACATTTCAGATGAAGACATTTAAAAATTAAAGAAATAAACTGAGCGTGGTAGGAAAAATAGCAAAGATAATAATTGAATTGTTGGCTCCAAATGTTTCTTTTGTTTGACCTGGGTACTCTAAAGGACAGTCTGAATTAGTAACGTATTGGTGACTACACCTGTCATAACAGACCAACACATATAAATGATCTTGTGTGTGTCAGTGAGATGCATGTAATATATCATGACATTCTGACTATACCTCTGTTGAGATATGCAATTTACATGTAATTGTGTGTTTTCATATTTGATGCCTAAGAAGAGGTAAGCAAAATAAGAATATTATGCCTACTTAACCCCGTTTGTCATTATCTAACAAAAACAATAATTTCTTTCCTCTTCTCATACCTCCATATTTTCATGGATCTGGGAGATTAATTTATTGATTTCTAGGCCCTAAGTCACAAAGAAAACAAATCCATATTACTGAACAGGAGTTTGCTGCTGCAGCCCTGATTTAGCTAAAATGTGTAAAAATTAATGTAGCTAGACAGGTCCCTATTGGTTACACATATGAGGAGGCAGAATAGTGTAATTTATTCCTTCTGTAGTTAATTGTAATTTATGCACATTAATTGCCTTACATTCTGCTTATTTACCCAAGATTTCATAACAAAGCATTATTTTGGTGAGTTCCCTCATGCTTTAAGAAAATAGGATGGGTTTCAACATAGACAAGTGCAAGGTGATGCACCTAGGGAGGAACAACTGGCACCATACCTACAGGTTGGGGAACTCCCCTCTTGTCAGCACGGAGGCGGAAAAGGATCTTGGAGTCGTCATTGACTCCAAGATGAACATGGGTCGGCAGTGTGGGGAGGCAGTTAGGAAGGCCAACCGTACCTTGTCATACATCCACAGATGCATTTCAAGCAGGTCAAAAGAGGTAATCCTACCCCTCTATGCGACACTGGTCAGGCTGCAGTTGGAGTACTGCGTCCAGTTCTGGGCGCCGCACTTCAAGAGGGATGTGGA
>NW_017729024.1:5348316-5373749 GCF_001723915.1 Gavialis gangeticus | reverse complement strand
GGGGGGCTAGGATCTGGAACCAACTTCCAAGAGAGGTGGTGCAGGCTCCTACCCTGGGGGTTTTTAAGAGGAGGTTAGATGAACACCTTGCTGGGGTCGTTTGACCCCAGTACTCTTTCCTGCCAAGGCAGGGGGTCAGACTAGATGATCTGCTCAGGTCCCTTCCGACCCTAGAAACTATGAAACTATCTCTTACAAACAGAGTGGCCATCATAGAGGACATTCTGGTTTTCTGCTACTCTTTCCTTTATTGATACGAAACCCAAGGCCTTTATGCCCTCTATTTTTCTCTTTAAGAGAGAAAAATAGAGGACATAAAGGCCTCGGGTTTTGTATCAATAGAGGACAGAGGGCAACTGGACTGTCTTATATAATGGCCACCCTACTTGCAAAGCCAGAGAACTCATTACTTTATCAGTACTTCTTAGTAGATAACAGAATCCTAGCAGGTCCACAGTGAAGGAATCTGCCCTGCAATTGCTTGATATTTTAAATGCCTGCATTGCTGAACACAGAGTAGAATTTGGTCCCTATGTAAAGGAGTAAAAATATATTTGTTGAGTTTTGCTACTCTTATACTCAAAATGGCTTCAAAGCAGTTATGCTGATATATCTATGATGTGGACCTTACCCTAGAGCCATAAGAAATTCCATTACAGTTTTCTTTTTCTGCCTTGAACTTTGCTGGTACCTATAAGTAACATGGGCTCCAAAGAAAATTCAATAATTAAAGATTAATAAACTGCCAAAATATTTAGGAGCAATTGTTCCTTTCTGCATTGCATATCTAGGGCAAATTCCATGCAATTGCCCCAACTGAGGCACTATTGGTCCATATTTGTTTCGCTTCCTGGGGACTTTGGTTTATTGGTTTGATTGGAGAAAAGTGGTGAAGGATTTATCAGACGAGGGGAAGGTGTTTAAGGCCAATGAAAGATGTACCTCAGACTTCCTCCAACCTAGCAGAAGTCATAAGGGAAAGATAAATAGCCTGAGACTATTTTATCTTTTCTAGAGAACAGTTTCCTTAGTGAATGTGACTGAAATTACTACCTTTGGGGAACTGACAGCTTTAGGGGAGTAAATTATTGCAGTTTCCATGGAGATGTGCTGGCAGAGGGACCAAAAGTACTATAGGGCTTCCATGTCTTCTGTTGATTGCTCCATGAGCACAGAGCTTGGTGAGGAACAAGTTGGGGAACCTGTTCCCCTCCCAGCTCCATGCTCACAGAGTTGAGCAGGGGACAGGCTCTCCAGCCTGTTCCCCACCCAGCTCTGTGATCACAGACGTAGGTGGGGACCAGGCTCCCCAGGCCCTGCCAACAGGGAGCTCCCAGCGCTGGTTTCATGGTTCCGGAGGAGACCCTGGGAGACCTTATCTCTCAGCCCGAGCTCCACAGTCACAGAGCTTAGGCTGGGAGATCCTTATTTCCCAGCACCAGTTCCATGGTAGCAGGGCCGGCACTGGGAGATATACATGTGTCCAACGCCTGATCCAAAACTCCAGCAGCCTCAGTGTCACATGTATTCAGCATCTACATACTTTAAAATGGCAGCAGGGGTGCTTTAACTAAAGCTTGGGTGCTATTTTGAAGCACGGGGTGCTGAATACATGATACACTGTGGGTACTTTAATTGGAGTGGCTCCTGAGAGCTGCTCTAATTAAAGCACCCCCCCCACCTTCCATCCTGGAGCATGAGTAATGTCACCCTTAGAGACTGACTGATTTAGAGAGGGATGACATAGGCAATAGCCTACTTCATTAGATGCTTAGAAGGAAGAGGAGAAACTAGCCTCAACTAGGATCCTTCTCCTTTTCCTTTAATAGTCTGTTAGACAGTATTTTACTCAGCTCACATGTAAAAAATAGCATTGGTAAAATGGAGGAAATTCCAAGGCAGAAAAGTGTGATGATAAACGGCCTGGAGAAGCTACATTTGAAGGAGGAGTGAATAAATTAAATATGTATAGTGTAAGAGAAAATAAGAAAATAGAGATTAGGAAATGACATAAGGGCATAAACATTAAGAAGGGCATGGAATTATTGAATTCAGTGGTGGAATATTAAAGTTTGCAATGGAAAATTACCTGCACCCCCCACCCCCAAAAACAAAAACAGAAGGAACAGCTGAATTTGAAGTAATCTACAAAGGTCAGTGTGGAAGTTCAATCATTGGTGATATCAAAAATAGGCTAGAGAGATAAAACACTTAAGAAAATTCAGCAGCGAAAATACCAAACTAGATAAAATAGTCTCTCTCTTTCACCTCTGTTATCTATGATTATATATATTTTAAGCATGGTGGGTGGACAGCTGGGAGTGCAATTTTACAAACCTGCTCAAGATATGTTTGAGATTAGGTTGGACACATTTCTGAATGATCATATCCCAAAATAAATAATGACTACAAATATTCAAATATTCAGGTAAAAAATTCCCAAGTAGAAGTCCTATTCAGGCAGTGGGAATTTTGCTATTTTATTAAAAACTACAAATCAAGGATACGTACTATAGATCTGTGTAGTGGTGGAAGTGTTTTTCAGTCTGCTCTGGAAATGACTGGCATGATAGCAAGAAGAAAAGTTACTGCAAGTCGTATTCTGCATGGTATTTTCTTTCAGTCACCCCTGTTTGCATTGTTGCACAATGAACTGTTAATCATTATTTTCTAAGAATCTTGTATAGGCAAAAGGAACTGTTCCTAGTGGAGAATTATGATTCCTGTAGAAATGTATTGTGAGTAAAATCATGAGCTTGTTAATAGGTTTTGTTTTTTCTTAAGATTCTGTTTTATTTAGCACTCTATTTTCATTTTCATTTGTTACATACTTTATCACATGAACACTAGAACAAAGAAAAATATAGTGCCCAGAATAATTGTTAAGGAATTGTGCAGATGAAAGAAGTCTTGGCATCAGCAGAGACGATTGTTAACTTCCCTTGCCTGTACAGTATACAAATAAGCTATACTGGCTAGTTTGTTAGGCAGGACTTAGGGCAAGGTATTACCTTAGAGACTAATTGGTTCAGAGAAGCATGTACTTTGATAGGTAGCAACCTACTTTGTCGGCTGCTACATGTGAATGATCCAGTCTGATGAAGTAGATTGGTGCCTATCAGTCTCATGCCTCTTTGAACCAGGTACGTCTCTCAGCATATGTACAACTGTTATATTTAGATTGACCCAACCAGGTTTGGGTTGATCTAAATGCCCAATTGTGCTGGTGTTCCAAGGGATTAAATCAAGCAAAAAGTGGTGCACCCAAGCAAAGTTAGTTCACCTGAGTAGATGCACTAACATAGATCGAGATCGGCTTAACCCAATTTCACAAATGTTTGCATACATTTGCAGCACAGCGCTGGGGCTGGGAAAGCCCAGTCGCTCACTCCAGCCCTAAAACTGTGCTAATCCCAGCCCCTGAAACCTGGCTGAGTTATTTTTAGCTGTCAGACACCCCTGCCCTCTGCAGACCCATCAACCTCCACAGAGACCTGCCAGTATCCCAGTTCTACCCATGTCTCCCCCCTAGCCCAAGTTACTTATACCAGTTTTCCTCTGTAACTCCTGGAAGTGGCAAATGCCTGTACACACTGCTCCTAGGAGCAGCAAACTGCTGCATGTGCCTACTCACACTCTAGATGTTGGCAGTTCAAAGTAAGCCATCTATGTCTAGACTGGGTATGGGAAATGATTGTTTGCACCCTAAGATGCCACTCTGCCCTACTTCTGCCTGACTGCAGACCAATAGGGCTAACCACATCTCTAGTTTGTTAGAAATATATAATTCAAATATGCTTTGTTTTTTATATCTAATATTAACAATATGATGCTAATTCTGTTCCCTGCAGATGGATATTGCTTTGGATGTGTAAATTGCCATTTTGAGATGGATGATATAATGCCAATGGAAAATGAGAAAAAATGCAATAAAAACATTTATAATCATGCTTTACAGGGATGTATATGAAAACTCACCTGAAGGTCTTTCCTTAGGATTCATTGTATGAAGTGCAGTAATTCTGTGACTATCGCTTCCTTCCTCCTTGTGTATATGAAACAGCCATAAACTATAAAAATCTGAACTGTAGAAGAGATGTGTTTTGTGTTAAAATTATACTCTTGTTGGACTTCTGTATAAATCCCAAATAAAAAGTCCCAGATGTAAACATCTGGAATGAACACGTGTGTCTGTACTGTGGGTTAAGGAAAGTGGGTTAAAATCTGAATTGAGGTCTAGAGATGAATTTGCCAGCCAGCTATTCCCTCTCTAATTGGTAAATCAAAGACCAAGATCTGAATACAAGAAACCTTGGGGTGATCAGAATCTTCCTCTGAATTTAGCCTCAAAAGGCTATTTCTAGTTGAAGTAATATTTTTATTCCCAGCTGGATATTAGTGTGTTTTCATAGGTAGAGGCATAAACATTAGTATCCTTGCATTGTAATACTGAGAAGTGTCTCTAGTTAGGAAGTCAAACATTAATCACACAATGCCTGTTAATATTAGGTAAAGTGCATGAGTAATATTTTTATTTGGCTAATTGTTTTAATGACAGCTATTTGATGTCAAATAGTATCTCCTATAACTGAGTGTCAGAAGACAAGCCAGTATAAATTCTACTTTTTTTCCTTTAGAATCCAGGAATACTACTAAATTAACCCATTGTGGGTGTGTACCTTCTACCAGAGCAGGCAACATCATGGTTGAAAATTTTTCAAAGACTTACTCTTCCCACCAGTATTACTTCCCTCTTCTTCAGATTCTGTTTTATCCACTTCATTAGCTGAACTCCAACCTCTAATTAATCATCTTGATAATAGTATTTTAGTAAGGGGCCCAATAGACATCAGGACAGGGGGGTACCAAGAGCACCCATCAGGGGGCTTAAATGGCTCTACACTGATGCTAGGAGCATGGGGAACAAGCAGGAGGAACTTGCACTCTTGCTTGCAAGCAACAACTTTGACCTGGTTTGACTAACTAAAACCTGGTGGGACCCTACTCATGATTGGGCAGTAGGCCTTGAGGGTTACAGGTTGGACAGACAGGATAGAATGGGGTAAAAAGGTTGGGGGTGTTGCTCTCTACGTTAAGGAACAGTATACATCCTCTATAATCAAGATAGGATCAGAGGAGAGCCAAACCGAGGTATTGTGGGTCAGGATACAAGGGGGTTGTGGGGAAGGAAGGAAGCACAAGGAAGGCACAGGGTAGCATAGAACTCCTACAGGACAAACTAGGGCAATTGGTGACAGAGAGGCGGGACAAAGCTGAGCTCTTCAATGAGTTCTTTGCACCTGTATTTCTAGACAGACCAAGATAAATCTCCCAATTGGATCACAGATAGACACAGGAGGGACACAAGGCCACCAACTGTTACTGCAGACTTGGAGGGGCTGGATGTGTTCAAATCAGTGGGCCTGAACTTAATCCAAGGGGGCTGAAGGATTTGGCCAGTGTCATAGCAGAGCCACTGGCACAGCTGTTCGAGCACTTATGGTGCTCTGGTCAGTTCCTGGAGGACTGGAAAAGGGCCAGTGTGGTCCCTATTTTCAAGAAGGGGAGGAGGGACAAACCAGGAAACTATAGGCCAGTTAGTCTCACCTCTGTCCTTGGGAAAACTCTGGAAAAAATCATTAAGGATCACATTTGTGGGAGCCCAGCAGGGGAAATAATGCTGAAAGGAAATCAGCATGGATTCATTGCAGGTAGATCCTGCCTGACTAACCTTGTTTCTTTTTATGACCAGGTCACAAAATACTTAGTCATCTACCTAGACTTTATGAAGGTCTTCAATACAGTATCTCATTCTGTTCTCGAAAATAAACTGAAAGGCTGTGATGTAGATGTTTATGCAGTCAGGTGAATAGCAAATTGGCTTAGGGGTCGCACCCAGAGAGTGGTGGTGGATGGATCAATATCGACCTGGAAACATGTGGGCAGTGGAGTCCCGCAAGGCTTGATCCTTGAACCGATGCTATTCAATGTCTTCATCAGTGCCTTGGATGAGGGCATGGAGAGCACCCTGTTTAAGTTCATGGATGATACCAAATTATGGGGCAAAGTTAACACACCAGAGGGTAGGGATTGGATCCAGGTGGATCTGGAAAAATGGGCAGAACGAAATAGGATGCAGTTGAACAAAGACAAGTGAAAAGTGCTGCACCTGGGTAAAAAGAGCCACCAACACACTTACAGCATAGGGAATGACCTTCTCGGCAGCACAGCAGCGGAAAAGGATCTTGGAGTCATAGTTGACTCCAAGATGAACATGAGTCGTCAATGTGATGAAATGATCAGCAAAGCTATCCACACTTAATCATGCAGTAGCAGATGCATGATGAACAGGTCCAGGGAGGTGATGTTTCCCCTCTATGCAGCACTGCTCAGGCCATAGTTGGAGTACTGCATCCAGTTTTGGGTGCTGCATTTAAAGAGGGATGCAGAGAATCTTGAGAGGGTTCAGAGGAGGCCGCTCGTATGGTCAGAAGCCTGCAGGCAAGGCCCTATCAGGAGAGACTGAGGGACCGAGATCTCTTCAGTCTTCACAAGAGAAGGTTGAGAGGTGATCTTGTGGCTGCCTATAAATTCATCAGGGGAGGGCAGCATGGAATAGGAGATGCTCTATTTACTAGGGCACTCCTTGGAGTAACTAGGAACAAGGGCCACAAATTGATGGAGAGCAGATTTAGGTTGGACATCAGGAAGAACTTTACAGTAAGGGTTCCCAGAATCTGGAATGGGCTTCCAAGGGAGGTGGTGCTCTCCCCTACCTTGGGGGTCTTCAAGAGGAGACTGGACAAGCACCTAGCTGGGGTTGTCTGATCCCGGCACTCTTTCCTGCCCAGGGCAGGGGATTGGATTCAATGACCTACTGAGTTCCCTTCTGACCCTAACATCTATGAATCATGGGATGGAGGCTCAGAAGACATATTGCTGGCGTTTGAGTACACACCATCCCATTATTTCTCCTACTGTTTGCTTGTAGATATTGAATTGGAGCAGTGAGAATCAAACCATTATGGAACTGAAAGTGAGAGGTATGGTGGCAGAGAAGCAGTTTACCATTGCTATCCTTAGATGTGTCCTTACAAGATCCTAAGCCACATAAACCTGAACCCTTTCAGGCACAGCAGCCCACTTACTCAGGCTGTGTATAGAGCTAGGATTTGGTCTAAACTTAGCATGCAGTTTTAAATCTCTGTTAATTGCTCTGGTCACTGTAATAATGCTTATAGCTAAAGATGCATACTAAAACTGTCTTCTTTTGCACATATAATTACACAATTTCTTATAGTTTCTTCTGTAGTGCAGTGAAGCCAAAGTGACAACTTTTAGATCAGATGGACACTTGTTGTTTGAAAGGAATATCTGTCTATCTGGCTAGGCATGTAAAGATGAATCATGCTGGCTAAAATTGATGACGGTCAGTCAGAAGAAGCTAGACAACCAAAAGATTAAATGGAGGATTGATAACAACCTTATTTTGGTCCATTTGGCCATGGAGTGGAAGTGGTCAACAGTGTCCTATGTGCCTAAGAATCATGTCAGTTATTTTCTTAATCTGGGGGTGATCTTACTTATATTAGTCATATTTAAAAGAAGAAACTTTTTTCCTTTATGATATCTCGGCTGTCAGACAAGCAGCATTCTATACGAACTTGCTAGAAAAACTGAACTAAATCAGTCCTGATTTTATTGACTGTATTAGTTAGGCTTTGCCAGGGGAAAAACACCCCATGAATCAAAGTTGGTCTTCTGTCTGTAATAAATCACATTACAGTACTATGCCTTACCATTCTAAATGAATCATATAGCACAAGTTAGACTAATTCTGCACATAATCAAAAGCTTGAATATGAAAAATGTAATCTTTTGCCTAAAGAAACATAGAATATTGCTTAAAAAAATGAGTGATTAAAATGGAGACAGGCCCTAACCAAAGCCTTGCACCTGAGATTTCATATTTGTAATGTATAGCACTAATGCTTCTGATGCAGAGCTGTGTGCTTGAAATCAAGATCTCAGTTCAGTTTTTTCAGAGTATAGGATGTTTACTCACTGTAAAGAAAGATTTGAAGTGTTACATGAGAGAAAGCCAAACCTGAATTTTGTAGCTGTCATTCATTTTACTAAAGCCCAATGAGTGTTTATAAAACTCCCACCTCTTCACAGAATAACAGATCTCCCAAGTAATCATAATCCAAGTTCAAGATATGAATTGATTGACAAAAAGCTGGAATGATAAGCGAGATCATTAGGGCAAATAGACTACTTCAGAGTACTAAGGAATTCATACAAAATATGTTTCTTACAACTCCTTTGTGATGGCGCTTTACCCTTCCCACAAGTCCTGCATTAGTCCTGCATAAGGAGACACAGCTCCTTATCCTGGAGATATCATGCCTGCTTTGTGTTTAGAGATGGTGTGCAAACATATTGGCATTCTGGCTGCCACCTGAACTGCAGTAGTGCCAACTCTTTTTTTTTTTGGTTCAGTGGGAGTTCTGTGGGGAGGAAAAAATTCAGTTGATTTGAAATGAAAAATGCTTCAAATATTTAATGAACTGAGAAGTCAACAAAAAGTTGGTTTAATTTAGTTTTCAAGCTTTTAAAACATTTATTTAAAAAATGAAAAGTAACTTTGAATTCAAGTCATTTTACAGGCCCCCAATGAAACCTTTTGACTTTTTCTGTATTTACTTTGCCCTTTTTCACTGATTTACTCTTATCTAAAATTATATGGATTTGTTAAATGTTTAAGTGTTACCAAATCCACATTTTTCTCCCCACAGTTTTAGCTAAAATACCTTACCCAGCTCCAGCATGTGCTCCAGCGTTGCCCGTTAATCCCCGGCTCCCTCGCTGCTCCCTTGTTGAGTAGCCAAAATCTAACTGTATACATGTTTTGAATACACAAATGTTCTTCATGCCTCATGTTACTTAATTAGAGCAGAGAAACATTAGCTTGAATGTGGATATTTACTTAAGTCATGAAGACATTGTGGTTTTTTCCCCTTCGGCGGGTTTAGTCATACAATATATTTTCCATGAAGCTGAAATATTATAAATCACTTTTTAATATTTTTCCCCTGAACAAGGGAAAAATCATTTATATTATAGACATGTAAATTTTACTTAAAAATACAAAACCTAGTTTGAGATTTGATGCTGTGGCCATAAATCATATACAATAACATTGTAAATGAGATAACTGTAACATTATATTCTCTGGGCAAGGTTAATAGATTCAGTGCAAGTCTAGCAAGAAATTGTAGCTGACATTTTCCCATTTCTTTCAGAAAAGCCTTTATAAATCCTCAAGTTGTAAATTGGACTGGATTAAGTCCCAGTGGAGAAAATCCTAGATTTAGTGTTTTTAATTTCCTAAGTTACTGAGTGGGAACCAACTTTATAACTACAGTCAAATGTGACTAGGGGACTCTGCCAGGTTGCTTTTGTTATTCCCAGCCAACTCCTATACTAGTAAAAGCAATATACCAATTTTATTACTAAATGTTAAATTACAGAATGAACAATTTATCTATAAAAGGGTTGGGTTTTTTTTTTTTGTTATCTATGAAACTCCCTTTTTGGAAACTGGGGACTCACTTTCTTTGTTATGCTTAGCCCTCATTTTTTACCTTCTAGTCGTATTTATACTTGGGCAAAGTTATAAGCGTATTGTTGTCATCTCTGATTCTTCTGTTAGGCTCCACTCAAGGTGATGGTACAGAAATCTTTCCAGTTTCTTACCTTTCTTCAATGCAAGCACCAAAATCTTACTAACAGCCATGTAGATCTTCAGACCACTAGGTTCCCCACCTCCATTTCCTGTACAGCAATCTGATGTCTTATAATTCCAATGTTAATCCTTCAGGAATTTTAAATCTCATCTGAGAGGAAGATAAGAGCTAGAGCTAAATTTTCCAGTAATCTCTCCAGTCAACTCTTGCAGATGACCTTGGAGGATATGAAACATATACATGTTAGCAGCTAGTAGATGTCTAATTTTACGTATCAAACAAAGGAAAACAAATTTCAATGAGACAAGCTTATTTGAAGGGATGCTATTATCCATACCACGCAGGTATTTATAGAAAATTCTGTTCACATTATGACATTAAAAATGTGTCCATTATTTTAGTAACTGTGTGATCTTCTTGGTTCTGACTTCATAGGGGAAGTGAGACAAGATATTAGAGATCTGTGCTGAACACTATACACATTTTATGACTTAAGACAGTGAGATACTGTATGTTGTTTTCCAGGTTTTTGGAATGGAGCCTCTGTCTCAGGCAGAAACATAAAGTTAAATATATTTAACTATATAAACATCATGCATAATTGGTTGGGTTGTTGTGATTAATTACACTTTCAGTTTCAAATTAATTTTAGTTCTGGGGCACCTTTTAGACATTTTCATGAGACCTAATTTTCCTGACCACTGTTGCTGATTTCAGAACACAATGCTTCATCACAAGGAAATATTTAAAACTATCTGCATTTTTAACACAAAGGTAATCTGTCCTTTGGAGATATTTCATATACAGAGATTAATAATTTACACATGTTGCTATGGCAACTATATATCAAAGTATAATAAGTCTAGACTGTGCTGTTCATGGCCTTTGAAACCAAAATCAAATGTAAATATCAAGTTTTTGACTAGAGCTGCCTGGAATAATTTACTAAAAATTAAAACAATAGGGGAAAAAAAATCATCCCTAGCCTGTCTTTACATTGAATTTTCAAAGCTAGTGGGATGCTCATGTGTTTTATTGTTTGAGTTAATATGATAGGGTCTCAACATCTTCTGTGGGTTCAGTTATGTCCCTACTTAAACTAATTCAACAACAGATATGGGTTCACTCTTATCCCACAAGCTAATTCTGATTAAATACCTAGCATGTGTGACTTCCATATCACCTATAACTTAGGGAGCACCTCTACATGTTCATTAATGCACTATAGTTATTGTGCATTAAGTTTAGTACTTGGATAACCAAGCACTAAATCAATGTGCTGTAGCTTGTGCTACTAAGTAGTAGCACAGGTGCACAGGTTTTTAGTGATATTTACTGTGCAGTAGCCTAATACAGTAAAAACCCTATTATCTGGCATGAGCGGGGAATGGGGCGTGCCAGGCGGTGGCAGCACAGGGTGGTAGCTGTTGGCGGTGGGGCCCACATGAGCTCCCCACTCCACCTCCAGCCATCTGGCCAGAATTCCAGTTAATAGAGTATTTCAATTAGTAAAATGCTGGATAATAGGGCTTTTACTGTATTATTGTGCAGTAGCGTATTAGCATGATTTTTGCCCAACACTCTACTGCTCAATGTTATTAAGCTACTGCGCAGTTAGCATCTCTCGTGGGATGAGTGAAAGGTAAGAGGACAACACCCTGGAAAATTAATGGCTGCCTTTGTTAATTTATTTATTATGTAGAAAGACAGAGGTAACAGAAGTCATGGTGACAGTACTACTTTCCATGAGTTGCACAGCACAAGGATTTGTGGCTGGATAGTTGCAAAGGTGGATTGATTGGGTCTGAGACTAATGTACTATGTTGTTTTAGATATTATGAGGTGTCATTGCATCATCAAATAGTGAAAAGAAGTAGCATGAAGTAGAAAATTTGGACAAGAGAATGCTCTTGAAAGGAGTTTGTGTCCCTACCAGATGACATGTGATCATGTTGTGTGGCTATCCAGCAGGATGTGCTGAACAGGCACTCATACAGTGCTTCAAAACTGTATGTCTATTACTTTCCAGAATTAAGGTCTATACTGTTGTAACTCCCACTTGGAAAACTGTGAAATACCATATTAACGCAAATAGAAGATGAGGGTTTTTTTCAGCTTATTCAGCATAGGAAAAAAAGCCCCTCATCTTATATTTGCATAGCAACCCCACCCCCCATTAAATAAGTTGTCTATAATTAAACTGCTGTGGGAAGCAGCATGTACTCAGTTGAGAGATGTGATTCTTCCCTTCTTCAGCACTGGTTAGGCCATATCTGGAGTACTGTATCCAGTTTTGGGACCCCCACTACAGAAAGGTTGTGGGCAAATTGGAGAGAGTCCAGCAGACAATGGTTAGGGTTGGGGAAGATGACTTCTGAAGAGAAGCTGAGGGAATTGGGCTTACTGAGTCTGGAGAAGAGAAGACTGAGAGGGGATTTTATAGCAGCCTTCAACTACCTGCAGGAGGGTTCCAAAGACAGTGGAGCTGGACTGTTCTCAGTGATGGCAGATAACAGAACAAAGAGCAATGGTTTCTAGGTGCAGCAAGGGCAGTTTAAGTTAGATATCAGGAAAAACTTTTTCACAAGGAGGGTAGTAAAACACTGGAACAGGTTACCCAGAGAAGTTGTGGAACCTCCATTCATGGAGGTTTTTGAGACCTGGCTAAAATAAGCCTTGGCTGGAATGATCTAGTTGGGAATGGTCCTGCTTTGAGCAGGGGGTTGGACCTCCTGAGGTCCCTTCAAGCCCTAATTTTCTATATTCTGTGTAAACCAACTATGAAGTTGATTAAATGCAGCGCATGCTGAGAATGCCCATAAACTACCTGGCCCATACGTGGCAAACACACTGATGAGAACCATTTTTTTAAATTATCATGAAAGTATCAAAACTTAAAAGCCTGCTTTAATCAAATTACACTACATTAAAAAACTGTATCAGCTAAGAGGAAATGAACAATAAGTTGTCAGAAGTTAAAATATGCTTTTATCAGCTTCTAAAACATTGACAAATAAGACCAACAAAACCATAGAACATTTGTATGTTATCCAAAAATCCCTCCTTTCTGAAATTTGCATTAACCCACGGACCCGGTCACTTTCAGTTCTTAATGCCACATGATTTCCTGTCACATTCCAGGGTTGTCTATTAATGCCTATCACCTCTTATTCCATATATGTCCTGTCTTGGTTCCTATCATGCCTTTTTTTTAGCCAATTTCCAGCCTGCGGTTATAGCTCTGCTGCTTCCTTGGCCTCGTAATCTCTTTGTCATAAATTCATTGCCTTTTCCTTACCTAATTGTCTTATGTCCCACCAGCAATACCACCCCAGTTTGCTCAAGCCCAAATGCAAGGCATCTTCTACAGAGAGTTCTGGTGGTTGTGAGACTAATAAGTTTCTTGCCTTACACAATGCCACACAATGGCTCGATGGTGCAGATGAATAGGAGTGGTGGCAGGACAGATATATTTTGATTTGACATGGACATCCTCTGTTAGATGACCTATCCTATGCCATGCTCCTTTGTATAAAGTCTCAGTTCAACCAAAGTTCTTTGGTGGGATCCTCGTTTTGTTTAGGTTTCCAAACAGAAATTCATGCAATACCTGGTCATAAATTTTTTCTAAATTGAGCTTCAGGATTGGCACATTTAATCCTCATTCTTGAAAGCATCAAATCGCGTATCTTATTAGTAGCAGTGTCATAGTTACTACTCTGCTGGGGACTGTGCTAGCTTGGTCACTGTGGACCTACCTCTCTCATGACTTTTAATTTTATTTGCTTAACACTTTGACCATTATCTAGGGTATTTATATACATGCTCTGGGAGTGTGGGGGGGAGGGTGCTTTACATAGAGTGGCTCTGAGAGCTGCTCTAATTAAAGCACCCAGTGTCATCTGTATCAACATCCCCTCACTGAAAAATGGCAGTGGGGGAACTTTAACTAAAGCTCATAGAATGAGCTTTAGTTAAAGTGCCCACACCGCCATTTTTCAGTGAAGGAATGCTGACGCACATGATGCTGAAGACTGCTGGAGTGCAGTAATTACCATGCTCCAGCAGACTTGATTAATTGGGCTTCTCTGACACAATGTAATTACAGTGTGTCGGATCAGCCTCACTGCATGTGTATAGGCACCCTATAGTTTAGGTTCAATAAGGTTATCGGTCTCCAGCTCTCCTTTCTGGCTTTTTCTGCTCACCCTTTTTGTACAATAGTGTTGTTATTCCTGTGTCCATACCTTCCCCCAGCTTCTTCCTCTCCTTTCTGGATTGCCACTAACAGGTCCAGGCCATAATTCCCCAAGGACTTTCCCTTCTTGAAAGTTTGGGTTGCCTCCCATAGTTTTTCCAATGTCCACATTTTCTCCAGCTGCGGCTTCTCATTTTCCTCCAAGCTTACCTCTAAACCCCCCAAAAAGGAATCAAGGACCCCCCAGTACAACACTCTGTAGGAGCATAAATTTTGGTAAAATTCCTTCAACACACTCAGTATCTCTTCTGTCTTTGTTGGCCGCACTCCTCATCCTATGCTGCCATTATACTTTTTTCCTTTCCTCTAGACAATGTAGGAGGACCATTCATTTCCTTCCTCCACCCAGGCAGCCTTCGCAAGGAAGATGTTTTTTCTGTCCCTTTTTTCTCTAAACCATGCCTTCACTAGTTTCTTTGTGTGTCTAATTTCCTCCACTACTGAGAATCCCTTCTCCACCAGTTGTAGGAGATGCTGCAGTCTCCGCTGCAGTCTTATAAACCTTTCCTGGGTCTTTCTTTTCCCCACACTTTGAAAAGTCTTGGGTTCTTTCTTGAATATCTTCCCACCATCTCACTCTGCTTGTATACATTCCTTTCATTGCTCCCCATTCTTCATAGTGACTTCTATACCATTTGCATGCTTATCTTCCAATAATCTTATATTTAACTTCCACTGCCCTCTGCCTGGTAATCCTTGCTCTCCCACTTCAATCACCATCCTCAGAAGCAGGTGGTCTGAGAGGACAACAGGTATTCTCTCTGCTGCTTGAACTTTCCCATTTACAGACCTCAAAAATGAAGTGTATATGCTGAAACTTGAGCAGCCCACAGCATCTACTCTAATAAACCTGCTCTCAGCTGTAAGCACTGCCTTTTGGATGTCCTGTAGTTTATGCTCTGCTACCCTCCTTACCAGTATCCATGAGGATCTAATACTGAGGCATCTCTCCCCATCTTATCCTCTACCTCTAATATAAAATTAACATCTCCAACCAATATTAGGGGCAGGGTTCCTGGTAGGACCACTGTCAATTCCTCTATGAGGGAGCAGCATATCTCCCACTCTGTCAGTGCATAAATGTTCAGTATTCTAAACCTTTTTTCCTCCCTGATCACCTGCAACACTCTTTCCCCAATTATCTCCTGATAACTAAATAGTTGCAGCTGTGGATTGCTAATTAACACCACCACACCCACTACCTTGTTCTCATTACTGCCTGACCATATGGACGCTTCCATCTTCCTATGAGGTGTTTATATTCCCTCTGTTCCAGTAACCCATATTGCTGCAGGCATATCATGTCTGTCTCCATCTGGTCCAAATACTGGCCCACCCCACCTATTTCATATGACTGCAAATGCTCCTTACATTTACCAATATTAGCATAATAATCATATTTATCCCAAGATATTGCCCACCACTCTCCATGACCAGACTGTGCACTAATGTCTATGTCTGGGCATAACTGCTTCTGATTCCAAACTCAAGACTAATCCTTCCTTCTCCTCTTGTGTTCTTCTTCCTCCACCTTCTCCTTTCACCATGTTCATTGCACATAGAGCACTTTATATTTTGCCTTCCTCTAAGAACTTTACTTTGGCAGAGCTTTGAATTCCCTCTGGAGGCCCTGACAAACCTGCAAGCCCTGGAGCTAGAAGTGTTTTGGGGGGTGGGAATTGAAGAGGGACTCCTATTGTCTGTTTTCTTTCCTTCCCTCCTGCATCTCTGCCTCCTCTCAAAGAACTGCCACTCAGGCTTCTGCTTTATGCATCCTCCATACCACTCCATATCATTGTCCTCTTTCTCCTCCTCTCCCTTCTTCCTCCACTTCCTACCTTTTTCCTTTACTCTTCTCATCTCTTGTCTCCCTTTCCCTATTCCTCCTATTGCATCCTCCCAACTTCTCTCTGACCATTTCCCTCTGTCCATCTTCTCTACTCCACTCATCCCTGCCTTTTCTTCCCCTCCCCCCTGTTCTCTCTCTATGTCCCCCTTCTTCTCCTCCTATTTCTCCTGTCCTCCCTTCTTCTCCATTCCCATCCCCTTTCCTTTTCTCCTCATGTCCTCCTTCTCTCTCCCTCTTGACTTAACCTCCGTGGCCCCCATCTCTCCCTCCCCCCTCTGGTTTATTATTTTCCACCAGCCTCATCTACTTCTTCTTTCCTGGTGTGTGCTCCCTGTTGTTGTTACTCCACTCCCTTTTCCTTTTGTCATACTCTCTCCATTTTGTCATCTTTTGACTGTGTTTGTGATTGATCTGGGTTAGGTACAGGACATATGATCCAATTCTCCACACACATTACACTTCCATTCCTTCTTACACTCTTGCACCCTGTTACCACCTTCTCTCTGCACACTATAAAAATCTCATATGGGCAGGCCATTGTTAGATGACCGTCCTCCTTACGCCTCAAACATAACTTCCCCTAGCCTAATGAACTATATGATAAACCATGAGTCTTTTGGCATTGGACTATTATTAGGCATATTTGTGCTATATATAAGTAGGTACAAAAGTCGTGCTCAAAAGTGAGTTTATGGAGGACCTGTGCTGAAACTTGCAGCAGTTTCCAAAAAAGGTAATATGCATCAATTCTGGATGAACTAGGTCTGTAAGTACCCGTAGTAATTCCATAAAGGAGGCATATAGGCATGTTCACTTTATACTCAGCATTTTTGGTGTCTTCTATTTCAAATTAACAAGGTTTTCTTGTGCAAAGTAAGGGGGGAGGGGCAGATAGGTAGAATCCATATATTTTGCACATATAGAATCAAATTATTGGAGGGTCATCTTGTATACAGAATTGTCTTATAGTCAAGTAAATACAGTGTGTTATGCCATTTCCTGCATTTTAAAGAACTTAGCAGAGTGCCTATGTTCTACTATGTTTTTTCCCATGCTTTTTGGATTTGCTGGTTACCATATGGGACCAAGAAGGATTTCTGCACCTGGTGACTAATTGTGTCATGGGATTTTTTTTCCCCTCATTGGTCAGAGGCATTAGGTATTGGCTACAGTCAAGGCTGGGGATTTTGACTAGGTTATGCCAATGTTCCTTCTGAGACTTAAAAGGCAGAGGTTCTTGGCTAGAGAGTCTTGCTCCTCTGCTCAGGGTCAGACCAATACCACATTTGGGGTCAGGAAGGAATTTTACCCAATTGTCAGATTGGTACAGACTGTAGGGGTTTTTGCTTTCCTCTGTAGTGGAGAATGGGGATCTCTTGAATGTATTATAACAACCTCTGCTGCAGCAGGACATTGGTTGCTGTGGCCTCTGACTTTCCTTATGGTAGGCTATGGCACTGAGTCTTGTGGTTGTGTCAGAGATGACCTTGTAGTTTTGCTAAGAGGTTAGACAATGGATTTGTATAAGATGGTTTGGATACGGCTATTCCTGCTTTAGGCAGGAGATCAGCTTAGATGACCTCTGGAGGTCCCTTCTAAACCTACTTACTTCTCTGTCATTATACCTTAAGAAAATACATTTTCTGGAAAATCTGTGTATTGCTTATCTGGATATTTTTCCACAAAGGTTATGGTAGGTGGCAACACTTGATCTCTTTTTCTTGTCTTATGCTGAAGAGACTATTCCCCAGGACTGCCCGAAATGGAGGAAGAGTTTACTGCAAGGTTCTCAGTACTTTGAAACCTTAAGATGATAACAGGAAATGAAAAAGGAGTGGCAGAAACAGCATATTGCAGACTGAATCAAGAATCTGGAGACACCCACCCCACACAGAAACATGTGCCCGAGTTGCAACTGAGTCTGTCTATCCTGGATCGGCCTCATCAGTCATCTTCAGACCCACAGATAAATCAATCATTCTCAGCTGTGAGAGAGAGCCAGTGATGCTGCTGGTTGCCGCTCAACTTACTCCCAGTAAATCTAGGAGCAAAATAAATCCCACATCCAGGCCCGAGCTCCTCCTATTGTTCCACCCGCATATTTTTTGCATTTTCACATCAGCCAAAGGAGTAAGAGCTCTTTGTGTGGGACTGACTGAAGAACTCTCCTGTGCCCCCACTTATCCTCTTGCTTTGACTTTAAGAGTTCTTGAAAAGAGTGGGGCTAATTTTTCAGAAGACAGGGAAGAATGTAATCAAACGAGTGTGATTTGGAAGGTTTTGAAATGCTTTGAATCAGAGTTATCAGAATACATTGGTAAGAGACTTCTGAGAGCAAGTAATTTCTTTCTGAAAGCTATTGGCTTGTGGTCTCAGTCAAGTCCCCATTGCAACCTTATTCCCACCTCAAAACCCATCACAATTAGCACTTTTGCTGCTGTTCTTAGCTGAGGATTTCAAAATGCCTTTTTATTCCCAACAAGTGGTCCCTCCAGGTCAGAGTTGAGATGCATGTGAATGGTAAAGGAAGAGATGCTTGTATTACCACAACTAATACTTGTAACTGTTCTGCAGATAAATTGAAATCCGGCTTACACCTTTCAAAAATGCTAAATTAATCTGAGGAAAAACAACCCCCAAACCTTGCAGCCTTTCTTCTAAGGGGAAAAAAAATCTCTGCAGTGGGTTGGCTTTAAATTATTTAAGGTTTCTTTTTTTCTCTCACATTTTTCATTTTTCAAGGCTTGAAAGGCTCTGAATATTGCATATTAAAAATTGCTTTCTCCAGTGAAGCCCTGTTCTAAAAAAATCAGATGCTGTTTGTAAGCATGATCCATGCTGGATATCTAAAATTTTAAATATTTAAAACTATTCTACTTATAATGTATTCTATATTCTTCCCCCTTCCTTCTCAGCAGTGAGCGCAAGACTGCACAAGCACATCTCTGCTGTTGTTTTAGGCTATGATCTAATATAATAAATAAAGGTCTTTTATTGGAGAGAAATATGTTCCTACATTGGTATTTTATTCTACATCAGGTAACGTTAATGAGATGTTATTAATATAATTCCAAAACAAGACATCTC
The DNA here is from genome assembly GCF_001723915.1 of Gavialis gangeticus. Classification (NCBI taxonomy): domain Eukaryota; kingdom Metazoa; phylum Chordata; order Crocodylia; family Gavialidae; genus Gavialis; species Gavialis gangeticus. Next base: position 5,354,806 of record NW_017729024.1, on the reverse strand, counting down.
TATTTATCTCTGAAGACAACTTTGCATCAAATTGTCTAGCTTTTTAAATTTATTGATTGTATTGCATTTAATTATTTTAATTTATTTTTTTCCCCCTTCTCTCTCTGAATTTATCAGCCATCTTATATCATGAAGGGTAAGATCAGGACGTGAACCCACAGAAATACACTGGATAAAAAGGGGAAAAGATACTGACTAGTTCTGTGCATAGGAAGCCTATAATAAAATAAATTAAGTTTAAGCAAAAAGTACTTCTGTTTCTCCCTTGCACTCTTTCTCTTGTGATGGAGAGAACTATTAATATATTGGTACCTTTCATGTAGGTCAATTAGAGTAAGCATACTATGCAGGTATGAAGATGAACTTTTAAAAAATTCTTTTGCAATGTGTTGATTTATTGTTTGATTTCTCATTTTGATGGTGCACATATAGACACTATTTTGGGGAACATTTTAGTATATAATTAGACAATATTGGCCAAATATTTCTAATGGAATTACATTAAGAAAAGTGATCTACTTGGCCCAGTACATGTTTGACTATCCTATTGCTGGAAAATCTGTTACTAGATAACAGAATTTTATATCCCCATACACAAATGTTTATACAGAGAAAAATGATAGAGTGAAAACAAGCAGCAATAGAAAAAGCCCTTGACTCTTCATATAGTTCACATATAAGGCATTTCAGATGACATCATCAGGTTCTTTTGAGTTGCAGAGGAAAAGTCTTTGCTCTGCAATTTCTAGTGCTGAGGGGGTAGATTTTAAATTTCTGACCTTGAAAAGACAAATGTAAGAGTTAACACTCTTGTAAATATACCAAAAATAATTACCAAGTGCACTGCTGGACAAAAAATTTAGAGAGTGCTGTTTACTCACATTGATCTTGCTCATGGGGTCTTCTGATGCTATTCACCATGCTCTGAACACGGGTTCAGTTGTCAAATGCTGTATGTAGCCAATGTGGCCAATTAAGTTTAGTGAATATTACAGATTTTCCTAGGAAATAAGTTAAATGTTGTCCATGCCAGCTTACATGGTGAATTTCAGTGTTTGCTGAATATTTTCATATTGATGGTACAGAACAGGTCCTCTTGGGATTGTAACAGCCTCCAGTTTCTAGCTCCCTACCAGATGTCATCATAAATTGCACTATGGTCTGTATCAGCAGAGTATATACGAAATGTCTTATTCAATAGCAGCTTTGGGCATGAAGTGGACAATGTCTTAACAGGAGAGAATCTTGGTACTGATCTTCTCTGTTGTTGAATTCTGACACTGTTGAGTCCAGAACCACCACCAAGAATTGAACCTCTTCTTTTAACTCTCACTCTATACAAGCCTGGCAATGAAACTGATGAGACCAGTTGTCTCAAACCTTTTGGACTGTAGGCACCCCTCAGTGGATGTGAGGCATCCCTCCATAACTATTATGAATTAAGTATACTCAATTTCAAAAAATAGGTTATATATTACAGTGTGTACCTCCACGCAGAGGGGCTAGGCAGTGGGGGTGAGGGATTGTTCAGGCAGGGACAAGCCTGAAACTATTTCTCTACCATAATTATTCAAATATAAGATGATCCTGAATTCAAGATGGCCCCCCATAATTAGATTCTATATATGTAAAATTTATAAATTTGTTATAATTTTCCAGGTATAAAATCTAATTATAGGAGGTTTGTCTTGAATTTGTCCCCCCTCCCATTGCTCCAGCAGGGAAAATAGTGGCTCTGTTGAAATTTAAGGGATGAAAACGCACACTAACTCTGAAATAAGCATACCTGTTGTAATTTGTAGATAGGGTATCTACAGACTTAGTTTGTCCAAAATTGGTGCATTTTACCTTTTTTTGGAAATTGCTGCAAGTTTCCGCACAGCATAAACAGGCTTTTGAACATCACTTTTATCCCTGTTCATGCATAATGCAAACTGTGTATGATATTAGTTCAAAGCTAAAAGGCTCATGATTTATCATATAGTTCATTAGGCTGGGCCCCAGCAGAGTTAACAGCATTTCAAGCCATGGTGATCCTACAGCCCAACACTTTTGGTTACAATTAAATACAGCATTTTTTGGCACCAAGGGGAGGGTGTCAGGGCTGGCTCAGGCCCTCCGAGTGCTACCCTGGTATTGCAGTATCTCCAGGCCTGGTGCCAGCTCCCATGGAGGGAACACCCACCTATTTTTTTTAAGGCCAACTCCAAGAAAAATGGCTCCCATTGATATTTTTGTTCAGTATGGGCCTTGTGTTTCACAAGCATGCTCAGTGTGGACTGCATTCAAACATCTTCATTACTGAGCACATGCTGCTTCTGACAGCTTTTTAATAGTAGTGTATTTAATGAGATTTTCTTATATGCAAATATAAGACAAGAGACTTCTATCCCCAGGCTGATGAGAGAAAAAAAACCTCTTGTCTTATATGTGAGTAAATACACATTTGAATACATTAAGGTGTTTCATAGGACAATATAACCCATATTTTTTATAAGACAGGGTTTTAAGCTGTACACTTATCATGGTTGTCTACTGTTTATTCTCATAAGAGGCTCTAAGCAGCCTTGGAAAAAGCCCAAGATACTGTATTGAAGCTAATCAACCAAAAGATAAAGTGCTCAATAGATATAATGTGTCTAGGAAAAAAGTTAATACAGTATATTGTAGAGACAGATCCCAGTCAGGGTGAGACATCACCAAGATGCATGTCCCAACAGACAAGGAAGGGGCACAAAGACTCTTTGGAATTGTGGCCTATATAAGGAATGTGTCACCTAATCTTGCTGCCTGAAGCCTCCACTTGAGCATGCTAAAGTGCCAAGATGTCCAGTGGAGATGGAGCAAAACATTTTTATAAAGAGTGTAAGAAACTGCAAGAAGTAGTTAAAGAGGTCTTTATCCTGAGCTACTGGAGCAGGAAGACTAAAACAGAGTTGTCCAAGGAGCATATTGGCATTTCCGTTTACAGCAGTATTGTCAAAACTAGAGATCCCTTTCTCCAGTGTGGACCCCAACAAAAGCAGAATGTCAGTGCACTGAAATAAACATAGTGGCTTTACTTAGTCAGATGTTAAGTGTTTGGTGTCTTTATTTATGTGAGACTACCATTAGCAAAAAAAAAAAAAAAAGAAGAAGAAGAAAACTACTTGTGTCAGGCCTCTTCTGGCAATGATTCCACCTCACTGCCCCAGAATAAGGAAATTTATTTTTTCATTTATGAATGTCAATACAAACTGACTTGAAACTTGGCAGAGATTTTGTGGCTGCAGAACACATGCTCTAGAGAATTTAAGAAAAATGCTAGAGGACAACGTCTGGAGATAGATATTGCTCATAAAAAAAATAGAACAAAAACAGTCTAGTTTCAAATTAAAAGCAGGCTCTGATTGTTGAACCTACTCTTGCAGAAGCTGAGTAGGGATATTAGTATAATGTGGACAGGATAGTGTGTTCCCATTCCAGTTCAAGACCTCTCAGTGAAATTAATGTGATGCAATAAACTCCAGCACATATCACACTGGAGTTCATTTCTCCCAGGTGCTGTGTTTACATGTGCACTTAGGACCACAACACATTGAGCCTGCCAGACTGGGGCTGCTCCAACTTGGCTCATCATGCAACAGAGGGGCTGGCTGGGGCACAAAGGCAGCCACCACACTGAAGCACTATCATGCCCCAGCTAGCCGCATCAGTGTCTACACGTGTGCTGCTGTGGGGTAAAAAACTCCACACCAAGGTAGTACTTGTAAATACTGCTGCAGAGTTTATTAGTTTCCTGTGGCCTAATAAGGCCCATATTTACATGAGAGACATTTACTGAGAAGCTAAGTAGTCTATTCCATTGTAAATGCCTCATGTAGATGCACCCTCTATGTCCCTTACTAGGTTAATTTAATCCCTTTGATCTCTTCAACTTACCTTTGCTTCTTTTGGCAGTCTCTCTTCCTCCCAATTTACCTATCCTTGGTATTTAAATGACTGTACAGCTTTCTATTTAGTACTCCTGTTCTCTTCAAGTCCATTGGTAACATCTGATGAAGTTGGCTGTAGCCTAGGAAAGCTCAGGCATCTCTGAACAAGTTAGTCCATAAGGCATGCTGTTCTACCTTCTGCCTAACATTGTTCAGTTAGTCTCTGGCTTGCACTGTTGCTTGGACCTACAGGCCTTTTTAGGCAATTGTAAGTCCATTTGTTTTGACTGCCATGTTACCTCTTGTGATGGTTTTCAGCCAGAGGCCTCCTCTGGCAGAGGAAACTCGATGCCTTTAAAATTTTCCTCAACTTCTGGTAGCTGGAGAAATTTGCCTATTCCTCTGAGCTTTTTAAAAAAATATTTATTTATTTATGTATTTTTGGCAGAATCACTGACCTGGGAGAAAACTCCAGCAGTTCCAGTCACTGATTCTCATCCAAGCTCAACACTCTGGATTATATTGGTAGGTTTTGTTTGTTTGTGTCATATTATCTGTTTCTTTATGCTTTTGAAATGCCCAGCCTGTTTTGTATCCGTTCCTCATATTACAGTCATTTTTGTTCCCAGTTTCTATTAAACAACATGTCAACAGGTGAGAACTCATGCATCATAAGTGCCAGTCTGTAATATAACAATGCTAAATATGGAACAGCATACAGCTCTGCTGCTTTTAGTGCTTGATAATTTTAACACCATATTCACCCCACCCATTAGGAGACCATAGGGACTAGCAGTTGCATGTCTAAAACCCAGTTTTACTGCAAACTGCTTAAACCTCGTACCCATTAAATCATGACCCATTGCCAGACATTACTATGTCATATATTCTGTGCTTGCCAAAGAGAGGTTTGACATGCACAGTCACCTGTGGTTGGACAGTTTATTTGTAGTAAAGCTATCTCAGGAAAGTGACAATAAAAAGGTTAAGAAAAGCACATCTTTTTCTAGCCAATACAGACAGTCAATAATTTCGCTAACCAGTTGCCATGTGGGCGATTTTTTTCTGTGCCAGCAACATGGGCTCTTTTGTTCAACTTGGCTATAACTGATAAATGTAATAACCCTTCATAAATTCCTCAATGTCACTTTCATATACTGCAGGAGTTATTTTGTCCCAGTGAGATCAAGACAGGGAGCAACATGGTAATCATCTTTATTGTGCTCACAAAAGGGCTTAACTGAATGTTTTTCAAGCAAAACAGCAGGCAACAAGGGGAGATAAACACAATATGGAACAGCTGACTACTGGTGGGAGTACATAGTTCATATACATAACATTCAGTATGTAGCTGTCACTATTAACTTGACACCAGTGTAAGATTTCTCTAGCCCTTTTCTTTGAGTTTTCAGTCTCTAAATGTCAAAACTATGTTTTCTGAACATATTTTTATATACCATTTTGGGGATTACCATACTGGTACCTTTAAATATATCTCTCTGAATGCATCTACACAAGATGTTTACTGTGGAGCTGTCTAATTAGCTCTACACTCTACAGCAAAGTCTCAGCTTCTACATGTGTGGCCCTTTTAGGCCTCAGTAAACTAATTAACTCTGCATAGGTTAGTACTTGCAAACACAAGTACTATCCTATGGCAGCATTCTTTAGTGTGCAGCAACACATGTGTAGATGCTGATGCAGCTGGCTGGGGCATAAGGGTGTTTCAGTGCGGGGGTTGCTTGCTGTGGAGCCCCATACTGAAGCACCCTTGTGCCCCAGCCATAACCCCCCCCCACAGTACATTGAACCAGATCGCAGCAGCCCAGGCTGGACCTCTGGGCCCCCTGCTAGCCAGGGCTGCTCCAACCTGGTTCAAAGTGCTGCGATGCTGCAGTCCTGGATGCATGTTCAAACAGTGTGCCTGGGAGCAATATGCATGGCAGTGTATTGCTGCATGCTAATAGCATGTGTAGGCACACCCAGACATGACAGAATGGGACAAAAATCTCCTTCAACACCATGCTTATCCTTGGTGGGATAAGAGTCCCCTTCAACACCATACTTTAACACAGGGGTGGGCAATTATTTTGGGCAGAAGGCCGCTTACTGAGTTTTGGCAAACCATCAAGGGCAGCATGACAGGCAGTCAGGGGCAGATAAATATTAATTTTCTAAATTTTTTAGGGGCCCTGTGAGCCAGATAAAATGGCCTGGTGGGCGACATCTAGCCTGCGGGCCGCATTTTGCCCACCCCTGCTTTAACACAATCCAATCTGTAGATAATTTCTAGTTTTGCAATTTCATGTTCAGGTCAAGTTTTAAAGTTATTGTTGTTTAAGAACAGCTACTCTGAAGTCAGCAATGGACTATCAAGGATGGTTAACGTGTTCTGCCACAGGATTGTGGAACTGAAGTCAGATTCACATGGTCTATCCGTCCAGTCTAGACCACAGAGGGGCACTGTAAAGGATGTTGGCAAAGCAGGAGATGAATGAACCATGGATGTTAATATCCATGTTTGATCCAGTGATGATTTAATCTGTGTTTTGGGGGGGGGGGGGGGGGCCACAGCG
>NW_017729024.1:5313166-5348178 GCF_001723915.1 Gavialis gangeticus | reverse complement strand
GGGGGGGGGGGGGGTGTCACAGCTGGCATCTGTATCTGTTGCAAGGCCTGGTGCCTTGGTGAGGATAGGAGCTGGAGATGTCATTTGAGGCTGGGGGGATCCCTGTAAGCCAGGACTGGCTCATTCTTCCATGGATGCTTTGAGATGAGCATAATTTTCCAGGAGGGACATTAACAATGTGTCCAGCTGGGTGCTTCAGGCTGCTCCTGAAATCAAACAGTAATGTGGCATAAAGTGAAGATTAGTGGAACCTGGGAAGAGATGTTTAATTTTTTGAGACTGCTGTAGGAACACTTTACTGTACAACGTTTCCTCATAGTCAAAGCTAGCAAAAGCTGCAGATTGTTTGGTGAGTATCTTTCAGATCCTACTGCCTCTGCAATATGTAACAAAAGGGATTCTGTTGCCCTTGTCACAGAGTTGTTATTGTAGCAGGTCAGAGCAGGGTTTGTCTCTGGCTCTGTTAATTTGAGTGGCTAGGATTTGGGGGTTGTAGTGTAAGCCTAGGAATCCTTGCTCCAGATCCCTAAGGTGTGCAGCTTGCCTGGGAGAATCATAGCAAGTATGGGTATAATGTAGAGCTTTGCTGTAGAAGAAAGATCTGCTGGTGTACTTAGGATGAAAGTGGGTGGTATAGAAGTAGCTATAGTAGGTTTATTTATCAGTATTTGAAATTCTGTGTTATGTAGAAGCTAATTGTTCATTGTTTTTATTGTTTGGCTGGCAAAAGATGTGGGGAATTGTGTCTTTAAAACAGTCCTGTTACATATTGCAGAGGCAGCTGGATCTGAAACACAGAACAAAGCAGACCTCTGTCAAGCACTTTGCCTCATAGTGATGGTTAAATACAAGCACTGGTAGAAAGACAGCAGAGTGTGCTTTTGGAAGGCTTGAAAAACTGATGGCTGGATGGAAAGGCTGGATGTTCTCATCTTTATGTGATAAATTACCATTTTATTTTGCACAATATCTGTGAAACCCATGGAAAAAAAGAACACAGAAGGAAGATAGCAGGTGTAGAAACTTGCTGTATATTTTGGATAGCTAAATAAATATCCCTGAAAAATGTCCTAAAAGGGTCATGCTACTACTTTGAGGCTCAGGAGGGTGGATGGGGCTGGGGGGGCAGGCTGTGGGGACTGTGCTTTAACAAGAACTGATCAGGAATCATTTTATTGTGCTGTTGCTGTTAGACAGTACAGGGAGTCAGCTGGGGTTGAGTCTGGAAATGTTGGCATTTGGATCTGAAATCTACTCCCCAAACAATCTGCATCTTTTGCTAGTTTTGACTATAAAGAAACATTGTGTAGTAAAGTGTTCCTACAGCAGTCTCAAAAAATTAAACATTTCTTCCCAGGTTCCACTAATCTTAGCCAATCTTAGCTTTATGCTACATTACTGTTCGATTTCAGGAACACCCCACAGCACCCAGCTTGAACATACTGGAAACATTGTTAATGACCCTCCTGGAAAATGATCCTTATCTCAAAGCAGCCATGGAGGAATGAGCCAGTCCTGAGTTACAGGGAGCCCCCCAGCCTTAAATGACATCTCCAGCAACAGGCTACCTAACTCCTGTCCTCACCAAGGCACCAGGCCTTGCAACACCTAGGACAGTCCTCATAGTCAAAGGTAGCAAAAGACACGGATTGTATGGTGAGTATATTCCATTTGGGAAATACCAGCTGCTGATTTCTGAAATGAAATTCTTTGGGGGATTTCTGTGAGAGATCTCACAAAATTCCACTTTATTCTAAACTGGGGCAAAATCAAGTTTCAAATGTCCTCTGAAGAAGAAATCCTAAATTTCAGCTAGCTTTTATTTATAATCAAGGGAATGTTTGTGCTTGATTGTAATAACATGGGGCTGGTGTCTGTTATACTACATATGGAAGGGACAATACAACAAAGACATGTTTTAAGTTGTATGAAAAGTAATTAGATTATCAAATATATAATGGACCTTCCCTTGCCTTTTCCCCCCCAATAAGAGAGAGTCTGTCTGCGTATGACAATTTCCCTCTTTGCGCTGGCTGTGGAAGTAATAATGTTAAGGGTATTTTAGAGTCCTATTCCATATAGTCTCTGTGCCAAGAATGGTAAAATGTTATTTTCTCCCAACTGTGATGTGTTATTCCCATCTTTGCTTTCCATTCTGTGGTTTCCTTTAAGATAGGAAATGTTTTCCAATCACTTCTCAATAGTATAAGGCACCTGTGGCACAGATTGGGTGTTTGCATGCCTGTGGTCTGCGGTCCCACGTCCCTCTCCTTGCTTGCAACACACAGAGTGAAGAGTGCCAAGGGACAGGTTAATTATTGCATATTCACTCCTGTAGGATGCCTGTCAATTGGAGGTGAGTCTCTAGGAGATCTAGAAGGTTTCTGTTCAAAAAAGAATGAGTGACGTATGCACTGATGGTCCTGCGTGGATGGTGTCTCTTGGCTGATGGAGGACTGGAAGGAATACACTAGTTTCATGGGGAGTAATGTGAGAGCTACTCTGTCTTGCAATATTGATACTAAAATCAGCAGTTTCTCTGTATCCACATTGTCATATCTGAAACTGTATTTTGAACCACTCTATTACTGAATCTAACAGATCTACATACTGTACTGTTTGAAAGATTAGGATGTTTTAGTGATGGGCTGTGAGGTTCAGTTTCCTGCACACTAATCACTGCTGTGATTAGACACATGCAATGGAGACTGTCTTGCAGGCATGCATTAGCATTAGAACAGTCCTTTTGTGACCATGCAGAGAGGTCAATAAGTACATGATTATAAATTAGCTTGGTGGACTAGTGTGGCCATTAGCTGGGTCGAGTGTTCCTATTTCACATAATTGTTTGCTGCACCCGAATTAATCTGAGTGTTTAAATCCTGCATATTAATTCTGTGCTGCAGGATGTAAAGCTTTAGACTAATCCCTTTAATACTCTTCAGCATAAACACCTTAATCAAGCAACAGCTTTATAATTAGTTCTACTTTCAGACTGGATATAATTTACTGCTTTTATTGCTCATAACTTATTTCAACTTTTAATCGCAATGATTAGACTTCAGAATGTAAGCATAAATGGACTCTCATTGAAACCAGGCTGAGTTAGAGGGAGGGCTTTGTAAAATCCATGCTATATAGCACACCGATTCTACCCCAGAATTTTATTCCACATTCTTACTAACAATATCTTATCTTTTGTGGCTTTAAATCATGAAATTAAGATAGGTTGCTGAATGCAGCAGCTGAATTTACATATTCTACAGGAAAGTGCAGTTCAAATAGAATTATACATATTTGTTCTTGTGGGTGTGAAAAATGCTGACATGATTACAATATGTCTTATGCAGTAAACCTCTCGGTAAATAAATACCGGTTTAGCTACTAAAGATGTACTGATCTATTTTCCTTTTTATCTATTTTCCCACTGAGCATTTGGAAGTACAAATCATCTCTAGCAATAAGAGCATTTGGATGGTCAGGCTGCATAGTTTGGGAGACAGCATTTTAAATTGAGTCTTAAATTGCTTTTTAAATTAAATATATTAAGACAGTTATGTTTGTTAATTATGTACAGACCCATTGATTATTAAAAACATAATACTCTCTCTGTAAGGGAAAGAAGCTTCCTTTAGCATGGTTCAATATTAATGATTATGCTTTTAATAATCAATCAGGCCACATTTATTATACAATAATTGTCTTAATAAATCTGAGAGAAACACATGGTCAGACATTGAATTTAGAGTTGTTACCATTTGGAATTAGTCCAATGAAAATACGAGTACACTAATAGGTTAAAACTCTCTGTGGATTCCAGCTGAAAAGACTGCAACTGTACTACAAGTAAAATGTTTTGTATGTCAGGCTAGTTTTTTGGCTTGAGGAAATCTTCTGTTCTTTTAACCACAATGGCCAAAACCCTACTGCTTTGAGCACATATGCAGTTCCTTCAGCATAGTATATTTACTGTAGTATAATTACACGACAATCTAAAAAACCCAAATGGCATATTAGGTTTGTTGGGTTTTTTTTAAATAGCTGATACAAGTGATTTGAATTGAAACAATCTTAGAACAGTCACCTTGCTGATGGAGAACAGTCATTAACATATTAATATTAAACGATGTAGAACCAGACATACCCTGCAGCTGATTCCACATAGGAGAGAACCCCTTAAGCATCAGTGATGCTGTATGAAGGTGAAGAGGCCTGCTTGACAGCACCCACTGATTTCAGTGGTAAGTCTACACACATGGAACTAATTGCAGGATAGAGCCTTTGTAAGAATTAGTACTGCCTTAGATTTAGTCTGAATATCCATATACTTTTTTGGCTAATCATTACTGCATTCTTTGTGTTTAAAATAACTAGTTCTAGGCAGTGTAGTAATTTAACCCTTTTTTAGGTTAATCCTATAACACGGTTTTTGAATATGGCCTCCCCTTTTCCTTCACTCAAACCACAGGGCTTCGACTTCCTGGTATCAGTTGTTGAGTCACACAGGAGGACTCCATACTGCTCTCTGGTTTGCCTATGCTTCATGATGACTTTGGAGAATAAAATACATTTATATATGTATGTAGATGAAAGCAGAGGTTTAGGGTAACCAGAGGAACATAATATATTGGCTGTCTGGGGGTCAAGATTGTTTTACACCAGCTGTCTTCTGCTATATAGGCTAGGGACAGACATTACACATAAACTGATTTCAGTGATCAGAAACTGGTATAACCTGTAACAGAACAGATATTCAGTGCACATAAACCAGTTTGAGAATGGCTGAAACTGGTTTGAAATAAACCAGAAAGGGGTCTGGGAAAGACTTTACATAAACCAGTTTGAAACAAATCAGTTAAGTCTGATACTACATTCAACCAGGTTTAAGATAAACCAGACATGCCCAGCATCCCAACATGCTCTCTGGGCTGGGCGGGGCGCTCTGCTCCACAGCAGGGCTGGTCCCTCCCCTCTGCTCCCTGAGTATGGGCAGAGACTTGCAGGCACAGAATCTGCCTGGCTTCTCCCTGCCCTTACCCCTTCCCCCCCTTGCTGCTTAAGCAAGAAATCTCCTGCTCCCTTCCTCCTTCCTTCCCTCCCATCTCCCAGAGCAGGGACCCCAGCTCCATGGACCCTAGGCATGTGGTATACTAGCCAATGCAGATGTGTTTGTGTCTCTAATTTCACTGGGACAGGCAGATAGAGCAATGACTTTTTAGGGCTGTTTAGAGCTAATCAACATGCCAGCTGGTAAGCTGTTTAAGAATAGCTGGAAGTAATGGAGAGAGGCTATTGTTTTGCTGATTGGGTGATAAACACTGTTATCATCCACCTGCTGGCTTGCTTGCCTGTAACTTTGCTTCAGGCAGTATAAAGAAGCAGGGAGGCAGATTGAAAGGCTATGTATTGTCAACAGATGTATTCACTGCACCCTTGAGCAGTCAGTGGGGAAAAGCCTGGGATAGTGCAGGTAGACCTTTGTAATCAGAGGTCCTGCTGGAGTCTAGCCATGCCACCCCCCACTCCACCTCAGCACTGTACAAGGGAAGGGTGGTTTTCTGTAGTGCCCCCAGCTTCTAGCCTGCACCACTGCAGGCATGTGGCTGAATTTCCTCCGTCTAGAGAGAATGTCTGTCCAGTTACAAACCGGTTCAGCCTAGCCAGGTTACACTAACCTGCAAATATTGAATCAATTCAGGCTCAGGCTTTTTGAATGTCTGCCCCTAGCCATAGTGTTTGAGTGTGGGATCTCTTCTGCGTACTCATACCCTTTACTTGTATGCAGTTCGTTTATTCACTCTTTGGAGAGGGGCAGGTGAATATTACCAACAGTGAACAGAAGCTTACTGTGGTCATACATTTATATTATATAATGAACATTTCTAAATGGAACATTAACTTCATCTATCATGAAATGATAGCTCATATGAGAGAAAGCAAAACACATCGTGGCATATGGAATACACTGTCACACTGTGGGTTGGAGAACTCTTTTCCTGCTGTGCAAACTTGAATTCACATCATGTCTTTCAACTTTCCTCCCTCCTGTCCCCCCTCTCCCCCCCAATTATACGGGGTTTGAATAAGATTCGATTTGAAGCTGATCCAGGCTAAAGAAGTCCAGATGAAATTTTAATTATATGAGAAATGAAATATATCAGAATTAAAATAACAGAAGATGAGACCAGGAATACTTGATTAGAAGGATGCCACACTTGTTTTGAATCTACAAACTTATTTTTTTCCAAAGTGTCTTCTATATTTTTAAATTACAGATCTATAATTTATCGTTCTTATTAGCTATTTCTTTATTTTGCTATATCTTTGTGGCATACTGAATGAAAAATGAGGTTAAAAGGGGAACATTTCCTAAAATTCTACTTTTACCTTGTTTGATTTTCTCATTGGTATGGTATTATCTAGTCAGAAAGACTTCCTCCAGCAGCCTTTTGGGAAGTGTTCTTTGTTAAAGGAAGTCTTTTATTTCATTCTGCCAAAGAAATGAACCAATTTGATATGATCCTTTTATCTCAGAGAAAGGGCACAACTTCTTTATTTTCAAGGTTGTGCATTTTTTTCAACTATAAAACATACTCTGCTATTGAAGCCATAATTATATGCACTTGTCAATCAATCTTAACCTACTACAGTATGGTTATGGCATTTTATCTAAAAAGAGAAGGATTAAAGGCTTTGAATGAAATGAAAGGTACACATAGGAAGGAAAGTATAATGCATGTTATTAGATTTCTGGAGAGGTAGAGGAAGGGAGAGAAGAGGGAGCTATTACCAATATTTGATTTTTTTTCAGACATTAAAGAATTTATTTAAGGATATCTGCAGGAACATTTAAGGGACTGACAGTTTGCTTTCCTGGTTTTTCTCCTTGTATATACTTGAATGATACAATTTATGCAGTAGGTAAACAGAACATACATTAAATCAGGTTTGGAAATAATTAGATGAAAAAATCATTAAAAAGAAATTAACAAAGTAAGAGGGGGGAAATATACCAATGCAGGATATATATTCGATCCATAATGCAGAAAGCTTTTCAAACTCTACACTGTTTTTGTGTTATCAATTTCTCTTGTTATTCCAGAATTTGAAAATTTAAACCAAAAATAGCCACTAGTTAGCATGTCCCTGTGACAGAATAAAATGTGAAGATATATTCAACAAGGACTAAAATCCTGTATTTCTTTTGTCTTCATTTCTTCTACCTTCTGTATGCTATTACTTAAGTTGGTCAAGTCCTGAAGTCCTTATTTAATTTTTCATGAATATTTACTTGGGTAAAAATTCTTATCATTAGAATTCCTTCGGCATTTATACACATGCTCTGGGGAGGGGGCTAAGGGGGTGCACTTTAATTGGAGGAGCTCTGAGATCTTCTCTACTCAAAGCGCCCAAAGCGTCATGTGTATCAGCATCCATGCACTGAAAAATATTAGTGTGGGCTCTTTAACTAAAGCTTGTTCAATGAGCTTTAGTTAAAGTGCCCCACCACCATTTTTTCAGCCAGGAATGCTGATGCACATGACACTGGAGTCTGCTGGAGCACGGTAATTACCATGCTCCAGCAGACTCAATTAATTGAACCTGCTCTGACTTGCTGTAATTACAGAGTGCCAAAGCAGCCTCCCTGCATGTGTATAGGCATCCATTGTTACTGCCCATGAGTATATGTTATGAAGCTTTGAAGAATTCAGATCTGCAAGTATTATACAGTATTACACAGTTTTGTAACAGTCCCAGTAGTTTTGCCTTTCTTTACAGTCTCCAACCATGCATCCACAGAACTTTGGGATTATAATGCATCTACTGGACTGCACAGATTCTTTTGCAGTTTCTCCCCTGAGCTGTGACGGTACAGGTACAGAGAGCTAGATATATTCTCACTGCTGCCTTAAGGGGTCAATGTGGTGGTAAGTGAGGAGAAAAAATCAGTAGCTGCCAATCACTTTGCTGCAGTGTGGGAGATTGTGGGTGGGGTCAGTAGGGCTAAAAGTAGAATAATGGACATCATGGGTAGAATAATAGAGGTATTTCAAGGATCCATCACAGAGTCTCTAGATTCCCACTGCTCTCTAATAATCTTAGGTACTTATATGGCTCTCACTGCTGTAGTTAGTGGGCACCTCATAATTTTGGTGTACTTACCATCGTTTGCTTTGTGTCATTATTATGCTGCTATTATCTCCATATTATCCTAAGAACATAAGAAGTGCCAAACTGGGTTAGACCAACAGTCCATTTAGCTCCCTGTGGTAGAAGTGGGTGCTATACAGGGAAAGCATGAGACTAGAATTATTTACAGTGAGCAATCCCCTATTCAGTAACTTCTCTGACATTAAATAACAATTTATTGGGTTAGAGATGCCAGAGGAACCATCTCCAAACATTCTGTTCAATAGCCATTAATAGATCTATCATCCATGAATTTGTCTAGTCCCTTTTTTGAACCTGGCTATGCTATCTGCCTCTACCACCTCCTCTAGCAAAGAATTCAAAAAAATAACTATGCATTGTGCAAAAAAAAGTATTTTTTGTTAGTTTTAAACCCGTCACCTACTAATTTCAGTGAGTGCCTGCTAGTTCTAGTATTCTGGGACTTGGTGAACAACAATTCCCTGTTCACTTGCTCCAAACCCTTCATGATTTTATAGACTTCTATCACATCCTGCCTCCACCTTCTTTCTGAACTGAAGAGCCCTAGCTTTTTTAGTCTTTCCTGGTATGACAGCTGCTCCAGGCCCCTGATCATTTTGGTTGCCCTTTTCTGTACTTTTTCTAATTTTACTGCTTCCTTTTTGAGATGTGGGGACCAGAACTGCACACAGTTTTCAAGGTGTGGGCACACCATGGATTTGTATAATAGTATGTTGATGTTCTCTGTTTTGGTTTCAATTCCTTTCTTAATGATACCCACCATTTCATTGATTTTGTTGGTCACTACTGCATACGTAGATGATGTTTAAAGGGTTTAATTCAGCCAAAAGTGGCATGCCCAATCTTAGTTGAACTGAGGAGGCACTGACTTAGAGAAATGGATAACCTGATCTAGGAAGAGGTTAACCTTATCTCACAAATGTCTTCAGGTATTTACAGCACAGCCCCAGGGTTGGGAAAGCCCAGCCTCTCACCCCAGGCCTGGGGCTGTGCTATTTCCACCCCCCTGACCTGCTCTTATGGGGCATCGCCTGCCCCCCATGGACCCACCAGCCCTCAACCCAAGTTACTTACCTCAAGTCCATATGCTGCTTCTGGCAGTGGAAAATAACTGCATGCACTGTTCCTAGCAGCCGCAAAGGGCTGTATGCACTCCTCCCAGTTTAGGCTTAGGCAACTTAAAGTAGGTTGCCTAAACCTAGACTGAGGTCAGTGAATGCTTGTTCACATCCTTTGAAGTACAGTTTCCACCACAAAAACTTATGGGAGATGTAAACAAGGAGACACACAATTTAAATATCTCCTTTATATAAAACACACCAACCCCTCAAATGGGTGCTGCTAGGACCAGAAATAGAGTCTTTGACTATATATTTTACATTTCTGTAAAGGGACAAGTTGAACAGTGTTTTATATTTTCTTTTAATTAATATGCATATAAAATGTGTCACTAATGGTAATGGTCTTCCTTTACTGTTTACATCTTTCTCACCCTCTAATGAAAAGGAATTTATTTTAATGTAGTATTACAAGAGGTTTTAGGAATCACAGCTAAATACCTTTCATGTCAAAGATCTGCCTACTTTTTAACGTGCTGAAAACACAAAATAGGTATACATTATACATGTGAGAACATATACTTGGACATCTGACATTCTCAGAAAAGAATATGATCTAATAAGCTAACACTGGAAAATAACAATACTTGTACATAGGTTTTTGAGTTCAGGTCATAGGTGGAGAGTTCAGGAGAGAAGAGATACATTTGTTACATTAACATTGTGAACATATCTCTTTATTCCTTTATTCTCGTCATTCGCTAAATACAGTATTAGAATTTTTTGAGGCAAGCTGTCTTAAGCAGTGAGATAAAATGAGTCTTCTAATTAAAACACTCTCTGAGGCTAGTTTTATAAAGGTCTGTGGCTTGTAGCTTAGCTGAAAAATATATTAATATTTTCTTCATTGTGCCCAAATTCCCTTGTTCTTAGAATAGCTTTATACACATATACACATACTTTCATACAACTGATATTATTGTAGTGAAGGCTAAAACAATATTTAAATAGATTAACAAGCTTCTTAGAGTAGCTTGCTACCTATTTGAATAAAATGTACATATTCTTCCTAAAATGGGCAAACACTGAACTTTCCTAGGTAGGACTCAGTCTTGCTCCTATTGAAATGAATAGCAAAGTGCCCATTAGCTTCAGTGGCCAAGGTACTGACTCCTAATTAAAAATAAATAAATGAAAATAAATACAATTATTTTAAAGAATGAGAGGACTACATTTTATGCTGAACGCCTCCCTCCCTCCCCCACATCAAGAAACTTGCTACCTTCTGCATTTGGGAAACATTCTTCACTCATATCCAGAATGCAACTTTTAGTGCCGTCACTGATGCAGTGGATTATATGTGGTTTGCAATGGCCAGTCCTTTCCTTTTCATGTTCTTGTGACAAGGTATGTAGAATTAGCAGATTTGTTAGGGCAGCACCATGAGCACTTCTGCTATAGCCTTAAACTTGTTACTTATGGGCTCTTAACCATGTGCCTTAGGGCATTTATACATGACATGTGGAGTGAGAGTAGGGCATTTATACATGTGGAGTACAGACTGGGAGTGGAGGGGGGTAGGAACTTTAATTAGAATGGCTCCAAGAGCCGTTCTAATTAAAGCACCCAGAGTGTCACCTGTCTCAGTGTCCTCACACTGAAAAATGGTGGTGGGCCTGTCGAACAAACTTTAGTTAAAATGCCCCCACCACTATTTTTCAGCAGGGGACCCTGATATATGTAATGCTGGAGCCTGCTGGAGTGCAGTAATTACTAAGCTCCAGAAGACTTGATTAATCAGACTTGATTAATCAAGTCTCCTCTGATGCGCTGTGATTATAGTACATCGGAGCAGCCTCCCTGCATATGTATAGGCATCCTTAGTGCCCATGCCACGCCACCTCAGCCTTCTACAATAGCTTGTGGTCATATGGTTCTAACACAGTGAAATTTTACAGATGCTGAAATTTTTCAGTTTCGATAGGTATCACGAAACATGAAGGTTTTTTTTCTTTAGTGAGGGAAAAATGGTCTTTGATTCATGAAGAGATTTTGAAACCTCAAGAATGATTGTAGTAGGGTTCTAGCTGGGATGGTCCAGGCAATATGTTAGAAGTGATAGGTTTTTAAGTAGTGACTTTTTGAACCAACTATGTGATTGAGATGTTAGACAAGCTTTTGAGTACACAGTGTTTTTCCACAGAATGAATGAACATGGATGTCCTAGGCTGTCAGAGACCCAGGTTTAAATCCTGCTCTGCCTCACGGGCAAAACAGCTTTTCATTTCACATTATTATAGTTCAGGCAGAAAAGGAACTTGAACCAGGATCACCCTTATCTTGGGCTCTGTATGCTAACTATCAGATATTTTAATATCTCTTTTTGAATAAAAAAGATCCCTACCTCAATCTTATGAACCTAATGGTATGAGAAGTAGACTGGAATAGAGTAGAAATAGAAAAAAAAAAACCCTTAGGACATTTCAAGACAGTTTCTTTCAAAATTGTATTAAAGGTTTTGTTTTGTTTAACTGTAGAAAGAAAGCAAGCTTGAAAGTTATCATAAAAGAGAACTGCTAGCGTCTGGTCAGCTCTTCATGCAGTGATGTCACTGAATGATATTCTGAAAGAACAAGAAAGCATCAAGAGTTGGAGTTGGAAAACAAATCAAATACAGTTAGTTAAAAATGAATTTTGTGCAGATATTCATCAATAACTTGGTTAGAGCTAGTCTTTGGTATGTGTACCTGCGCTTATGCTTACTTTAATTTTAGTTTAGCTATTTATCATTAATGATATCAACATTTAAGAAAACAAATCACGTGTGTCCAGAATTGCCAACCTAAGGGGCAAAAAATTACTGATCATCTGCAAAATCTTCACTGACAACCAAACTTTTTTGTGGATATATGTTATACATCATATAAATATAAACTTTCTGCCAGGCCCTGGACAGCAGTAATGAGGGCCTTGTTCAAACTTAGGGGTTTAACACCAAGAGTCTGGTTGTCAGTAAAAAAGGTTGCACATTGTCAGTAAAAAAAAAAATAAAATTCTTGGGTTGGAAACCCTACTGAATTGTGCCAGTAGTTTTATACTATGCTGCCTTTAATCCAGGGATCCCCTACTCATTCCCACATCCTGATACCCCTGACTGAACCCTGCACTGTGTTGCCCTTCCAGCTAGCTTCCCCTGCTCCTCCACATCTTAGCATGGTCCCTCACCTGTGACTTCTCCCCTCCCAGCCCTACAGCTCCAACTCAGCCACACCACCCCCTTCCTGTCTTGCCCAGGGCTGTTCAGCCCTACCTACCTTTGAGGTGAGTGAGCAGTGTTATAAGCAGGTGTTGGGATGCAGCAGCAGCATCAAGATGGAAGTTAGGAGGGCATATGGAAGCACCCATGAACCATAATGCCCAGAGGGAGATGCCCTTGAAGGGTGCCGAGCTGTGCTTCCTCTCAAACACCAGGTGGCATTACTCTGGTCTGTCTGTCCTTCAACATCCAACCTTTGTTCAGACAATGGATCTTCAATCAAGCTCTAGTTGCTTAGTTTTTTTTACCGACAACTCATTTTTAAGGACTAAAGAGGTGCTTTTAGTCTTTTTTTTTTTTCTTATGTACCGTCCAGTCCTGTATGGGATAACATTCTGTCATGCCTGGCAACTGAACTAGCTTAAACTCAGTGATGATGTATAGATGTTACTGAGCAGAAACTGGCTTGCTTTTTATCTAGAAACCTCTCTCTTAGTACACCATCTTTACCGTGTTTGTGTTCAGTAAAATGTTTATTTATCCTTTAAGTGTGTTTAAAGTGCCTTGCTAATGTTTATTCGGTTTAGCTGAACATGCAGTGAACAGTATAGTTTTTCAATCTCTGTTACATTAAAGAAAGCCTTGGTTGATCCTTGCATGCAGTGTGGTTTGTCTGTTTTGAGCTCCCAGGCAACAATAACCTCTCATCATGATTACTGAGCCTCCTGCAGAAAGATGGGCCTAATCCCAGTGCTCCGTCAACTCAGTAATCTATTCCAATCAGGACTTGATGGATTTGACAGACCATCTGTAGCCAACTGAGACTGACTCAAGGCAGGTCAAAAATTGAAAGGCTTTCAAAATATTTCAGAAAAGCTGTATACTGTTACAACTTTTACATGGACAATTATGAAGGGAGGAGAAAAAAGGACCCATCAAAACAAACAAATAACTACCTCCTCACACACATTTTACACATGCCAGCCTAAATGAAGACATAGTTAAAAACAATCCTAAATTGTCTTGTTAGAGAAGCAAACAGGAAAAGCTTTCCTATGCATAGTTAATTCACTGACCAGTGAGATTTCAGGTTGACTCGAGCTAAATTGTTTTAGCAAAAATAAGGGGGAAAAAGTGACGTTTGGTTATGGCACTATTTAAATTTAATTTTCATTTCTAACTTGTGCTCTCTTTAATATTTTTAAAAGGGAATGAGAAACTCCCCTACCAAAATGAAACATTTCATTTTTGCTTAAACTTATTATTTTGCTTCACTTTAATATTTATTCTTTTCTGTTTGGCAACTGAATTAAAACAAAGAAACTAACAATTATTCAGCTACATCTTTTCATGACAATTGCACTGAATGCCTCTGTTCTAATCTATATTCCTTCTTGAGGAATGTCTTTTCATCTATGGTCCCATTTGAGTATATTCTTGTCTCTCATGGAGCTCTACAGATTTTGCTTGGGTGTATCCATCTGTTTCTAGGGTAGGAAGGGTTGAATGTGTCTCACACTTACATAAAACAACACTACAGAGTTACTTTAAGCAAGGACAATAAAAAATAAAAATACTCTTTTAGCTCACCTATTGATGGAGAAAGGAAATTTTGAAAAAATCATAAGCACTAATTATTATTTAATTGAATAGTAGCAAATATAGCAACCTCCCTCCCCCTTTCTAATTCTCAGTTGGGAGATAAATTAAAGCTGTACATTAAAGTATGTTTTTCACATGATAGAGAAGTAATCTTTTACAATATTTAAACATTTTCAATTTTCAAATATTTTTGTAATAGAAACCCTAGTGGCTTACTTTGTATAAGTCTGATTTAATTTCTGTTGGGAAGGTTTAGATGTTCACTAAATAAGTTAAGTAAAACAAGTCACTAGCTGATTTTAATGAATGGCTGAAGTGGTGTTAGTACAAAAAATGAAGTGGTATAATTTTGAAGTGATTACTTCTACACATCTTTAGATGTTCCCTGACTTCCAACAGCTCAGCTGCTTACTCACTGAACAGTAAGATTTCTTTTTAAAAATCCTTAATCTTTTTAGTCTACTTAGCCTTAGGGATACATTGTACGCTGTTGCTGTTAATCTAAAAGTGTTCTTTAGGATTTCAAAAAACAGATTCACAAATTATTTTGGAATAATATTAAACACTGGGCACAGAAAGTACACGCTTCCTATTCTCTTTCATAGAATATATATCTAGAGAATACTCTTACGTTAGAAAAGAGACAGTTGGCATGATCTTTAATGAATAATGTTTTTCAGTTTGTGTGTGCATCCACGTGTACATGTGCATATTTTTGGCATAATCAAGGAAGTGAGCCTATGTTCCCATTCAACTCCCAGGCACCTAATGAATGTAATCTGGAGAGCTTTCAGTAAGCAGATACATTTAAAACAAACAATGGTAACAATATTGAAATGCAACTCATATTAGTACCTCACTTGTAAGCATTTCCTCTCAAATCCCTTGCAACATGACCACATCAAACTACAATCCTGTCTTCCTTGGGTTGCTTCTTAGCCTGAAGCTTTTTGAGCATGTTCTTTGGTTCAATTCAGGTTTTGCAATCTAATCACTACTCTGTATGGTTGAATTCCCCATTGAGCACTAATAGCATGTTAGAACAGTGTGCGAAAAAAGTCAAAGGAAATGACTGTCTTTAATAAATATAAAAGACATTTTCTCTTTCTCTAATTTTAAATTCAAGGATACCTTCACATTAATAGATTCAAAGCCTCAGAAACACACAATAACAGGTCTGGTTATACGGTTTGTTAAACACAAAATAGAGCTGTACAGCACAACCTCTGTTTCTGTCATGACTGGAAAAGTAATAACATGTTTAGAAAAGAACACATTTTAATGAAGATGCATCTGATACAAGAAAGAAAAAGAGGAAAGAAATTCTTCTATCTAACCTGTCATAAGTGCCTACATGAACATATTCTTGCTTATATTATGCAGACAGCATAGAGAAATAGTCAAGATCTAATTAATTTTACAAGTCTACAGTGACTGGAAATTTCTCCTCTATTAGACCCTGGCCATTGTATTCAATGCCCTTCATTCCACTAATTCTCACAAAGCCCCACTCTCTCCTTCCCCCCTCCTTCTTACCCCCCGCCCCAACGCTACAGTCTGTGGAAATTGTAATTGGTATTTTGTTGGGTAAGATGACACTCTAGATAACTTATTCTTATCTTGGGTCTAACTTAGTGGACAAAAGGAGAAGCATTTTTGAGAGAGAGAGACAATCCTTTAGAAAGGAAATTTAGTTTAAAAACTCAGACTTATGCATTAACACAGTCATCCTCAGTTGCAGGTCAGCCAGCAGAAACTATTAAATATTGTAGGAGGATTAAGGCTAGGTCCCACAACCTGCTCACTTTTCCATGATTTTTTTTGTAGATTATGTATAAGAAGAAAAGGTATTTAAAAATCTATTCTGTTAAGTTGCATATACTTTCTTATATAACATTAATATATATTTAATACATTCTCAGTGACCTTATTAAAAAAATCATATTCAAGCAATTTCACCAAGGACATAAAAATAAGCTTCCTCTAGTGCTAAATATTGTATTAGTGTTGTCTACTTTTCTATTAATATTTGAAATTAGAAATTATAACAGGAGAAAAAGAGTGGATTGAGAGAGGACTGCTAGTAACAATCATATCTTGATAACATTAAATGCTTATACCAGAGAGAAGATATGCCTACTGTCTTTTCCTTTGTTGTGTTCACTCCTTCCTTACTCCCAGGCACAAAAACTGATGTGAATTAAAATCTTTTGGGAAGTTCCACAAATACTTAAAAAAATTGGCTTGAAAACATTTTTTTTTCTTTCTACACATTGTGAAAGAGTAACGTAAGGAGGGAAATATTTCATTTCTGAAAAAGTAACTGAGAACAAGGAAAAAACGTGGCAATTGTATAGCTGTCACATGTGTGCAATGTTTTTCTTTGGTGCTATCTGAGCAATTTCATAATTGTTTGAATTATGATAGTTAATACAGTTTTTAAAAATAAACCACATGAAGATCATTATTTCCTATTTTTACCATATAAAGCGGTTTGAATTGCATCTAATTTTTTATTTGTATTTTAACTTTTTTTGTAATTGTAGATTTTTTTTTTCAAATGGGCCTTGAGTAAAGTTTTTACTTTTACTTCTAGCATGAAATTTAACTTTTAAAGTTAAAATGTTACGTCCTGTCTAGTAAGTGCTATGTGGCCTTTTAGTATCATCTTTCTTATTCCCCTTGGTGCACCACTTATGGCACTGAAAAGAGAGAAGCTTCCTTTTTTTAGCCTTGTAGCACTGAACTGATTTGAAGACTTGTGCGTGATTTCTTATCTCAGGAAGGAAAGAAAGAAGTGAATGTTATAGGAGGCCACCATGTGTGGTTGATAGAAAAGGGAAGACAAGGAGGAAATGAGCTAAAAAAGAGGAGAGCAAAAGTCCAGAAAGAATGTTTTTGGTTTTGTTTGGTGTATGTGTTAATTTGCTGATTGGCGCAAGAGATCAAAAAAAAAAGAAGAAAAATCTGTAATGGATTCTGATACTTAATGACTAGTTGTCAAATCATTATACCTTAGGCTGTATTAGTTTCAGTGGAGATGGTGGCGCAATCCACCCACCCCACCTTTCAGCTGGCTGGGCAAACCATGGACCAACCTCCCTCCCTTCCCTTCCCTTCCTCTCTCCTATTCTGAAGACAGCCCTGGAGCTGGGAAGAGGGAGTGCTGGAGGGGTAGGGCTAGGAAAAAGTGGCTGCAGACATGCAGCTTCTCCAAACTGGAGCTGGATCCCCCAACCCCCTAGACCAAATAGTGAACATGTTGGGTCCAGGATAATACTGCAACTCATAGACATTCTGCAAAGCACCATGAGTTACAGCAGGGAGCTGCACGTTTGTCAGCGCCCTGAGTGTCTAAACAAAAATGATTGAAATGGGGCACATAAACAGCATTCATTCAAATGAGACAGATGTACAAAGCCTTAATTATGGATAGGAATTGTTCCTGAAGTAATAGTAGGCTTCTGGCACACATTTATATAAAGGTACCATAGTATCTGATCCATGATTCCAACAATTGTGCCTCTTGCCGTGCCACATGTACATGGCACAGTTTTGGGATCATGATCCTAGGCTTCTCTTGCATTGGCAAGTTGAAAACTGGGTGGTTGTAGCACAGAGTGACCCAGAGTTGTCCTGGGGCCAGTGCTGACAATCAAATGATTGTTGCCTCCAACCCCAGAACCATACTAAATCCAGGTCAAGACCCCAGGACTGCACCAGGGCTGGGTTAACAATCAGCTGATTGTGAGCACTGGCTATGGGGCACCCCTGAACCTGCCAGACATTCATTTTAAGGTGCCATAAAAAAACAGCCATAAATACGTTGTACACTAAATGTGGAACTTTTTTATGGATGGTTTGCCATTTTCTGGCACCTTAACTTGGATGCAAATCTAGCATCCTTGCCATTTATGCCACAATTAACTCATTAATTATGGCATAAGTGTGCTACATGGAGGGGTCCATAAAGATTCCAATTTCCAAAACATGATCAACAAGATTGCAATAGAGAAGCTGAAACTTTTTTTTTATATTTAGCAAACATTTCTGAGTACTTGGACATTAATCATTTTCTGATTACTACTTTTCAATTATCAGATTTTGAAGGAAAAAGTAAAAAAGAACCCCTGAATACCTAAAGTTCCATGCATGAAAAACTGCATTGGCAAATTCTAATTAGAAACTTAGATGTGGGTGGTTACTTTTTGTCTGGAAAGCACCCTAAAACAAATTCTGCTATAAAACAGTATAGTGCTATAAATGAATAAAGAAGAAATAAGTAGAGGATTTAAGAAACAGTTTTGTTTTGAAAACCTATTCATCTGGCAGTAGGTTTGAATTATCTCTTGGATGAAGCTTCGAAGTCTAGGGACCTGATGATCCCAAAGGGGCTCAGAAATGGGTGCTGAAGACCACTTTGCACTTCCTACATTGCTAAATTGATGAGGTCTTATAGATCTCAGCTCAATGGAAAAGGAATACCATGGTATCCCTGTCTGGAAAAAATGGAAAGCCATTGTCTTAAGCAACTGTTTAATCATAGTCTGTGGAAGACAATGAAAAATATACTTAGATAAAATTCAGAACATGTAATTAAATGGAGTAATGGGGCATGTACATTATGTAGTTTCCAAATAATCAATTATTTATACTTAAAACTTGTGATAAAATAGCTGTGCAATGTGAAATGAGAAATAAAAGGAGGCTGAGCCATGTTCCTACTTGAGTTAACTCCTTAGAAATAGTCATACTGCAAAATGATTGCTGATATATTATTACTGCACTTTCCTTGATCATTGTGAAAACCATGAACCAAAATGTGGTTCTGAAGACCGTACATTAGGAGAAGAGCATATATATCTGAAGAGGCAATTTTGTGTTGTGTTTAAAATGCTCTTGCTCTATACTTCATAAAATCTAGCGAATATATTATTTGAGAAGAGGAGTTCAAAGACAGAGAATCCCTGTTTTCACATAGCAAGGAACCTAGCCAGCTAAAAAATATTTAAACCATGGCTTCTGAAATGGTATTTATGGTTTGTACTAGCAGTTTTAATAATAGTATGGTGGAAACCTTAATTAGGTTCACACGTATTTTATTTTTCTTTTATAAGAACTTCTAAAACCCACTAGTAAGGCAGTTACATTTTCTCTAAATCTGTTTCTTTTCAAAATAAAAAGCTAATTTTCTGTACAAAGTTTAATGTAGGATTCATAAATGTAGTAATGTCAGAATGATTTTTTAGATGTGGTTGACCTATGAAATGTTCCTGGCAAGCAGGAGTATTCATTAACTATAGTCATTAAATCTATAGTAAATAATCTTTTTCTTATATTTTTTAACAAATATTTTAAACATGCCAATAAAATCTGGGAAGGACTTGCTCTGTATTTATCTGGCATCAGAATGAGTTACACAATTAAAATCAGCAATAACATTTTCATGGACATGGCTTTGTAAGTAAATTAGGCTAAAATACTTACTTGAACAGCATTCCATTCGTTCATGTGACATCTTTTAGAAACACTTTGCTTTTAAAAACAGGAAACAACATGAGGGACAGATTCTGCCTTTTTGAAAATACATGTATAGATGTGTATACTGCGTCAGGTTATGTAAATTGTACTGTGTGTCCTCAGTTTTCTTTGCAGTGGGTAGGTCAGGTTTAGAGTCTCTCCATACTTCTATGTAGACAAGTCACGGTTAAAAATCATACTTCAAAATTTTGTAAAAGTCCTAATTTTCCAATATCCTTTTATTTCCAATACCTTGACTTGGAACCTTAACTCAGAAGATGTTTAGTTGCAATTATGTTTGCCTGTTTTTGCAACAAAGACCACATTTTTGCAAAACGAGTTTGTATATAAAAATATGTTACTTCTCTAAGTATACTGACCTAATTACAATAGTTCTATCCAGCAAAGTGTATATAGGTATACTAGTATAAAAATGCTTATAATGGGGCACATTATCACGAGATGTTTACTATGGAGTGGCCTAATTAACTCCACAGTAAATGTCTTGTCTACATGTGTGGCCCTGTTAGGTTTCAGGAAAATAATAAACTCCACAGCAGGTTAGAACTTGTAAATACAAGTACTATCCTGCTGCAGAATGGTTTAATGCACAGCAACACACATGTAGACACTGGTCTGGCTGGTTGGGGCATGAGGGTGATTCACTACAGGGGCTGTTTGCTGGCTAGCCCTGCACTGGAGCACACTTGTGCCCCAACCAGCCCCTCCGCAACACACTGAGCCAGGTAGGAGCAGCCCCAGGCTGGCAGGCTGACACCATGAACTCCCTGCCACGTGGGGCTGTTCTGACCAGATTTAACATGCTGCGGTCCTGGGCACATGTATAGATGGGAATCCCAGGAGCAATAAACTCTGGCACGATATATGCCAGATTTTATTGCTTCACATTAATATGCACTTGTAAACATGCCCATGGAGAGGTTATCTCCATATGGAAAGGAAAATTGGATAGACTGGTAGAGGGAATGTTTATACTAGTAGAAGACACCCTTATTCTGGTATAACTGCCTATGCACTATGGGCTGTACTGGTGTAATTATGCTGTTAAAAAAAACTGCCCCAAAACCCTAGTTATACTAGTCCAAAAATCTGTGTGTCCCAGATTCTGACTGTATGTAGGTTTGTGTAGGAATACCTCTGTTTTGGTGTGAATCTCTGTTGAAAGGGAATTTAAGATTTATCTGGTTTGTAAGATGGATCCTATGTGTATGTACCTTAATGTTAACTTTTACTCACTTATGCCTATCCCTTTCTCTCTCATCTGTTGACTTGTGACCCTAATCCTCAGCATCCCCTATATAAAACTGGGAACTTCCCTTGCTGGGAAAGCGAAATAGTGATGATTATCACTGTTGTGTTAAGATCTCAGTGGGCATGTCTACACAAGATGTTTACTATGCAGTTGACTAATTAACTGTGCAGTAAATGTCTTGGTGTCTATGCATGTGTCTCTATTAGGGCTCACAAAACTAATAAACTCTGTAGCAGGGTAATACTTGTAAAACACAAGCACTCTCCTGCTGTGGAGTTTTTTTTGTGCGTGCAGCAGCACACACACAGATGCTTCCCCAGCTGGCTGGGGTACAGTGCACTTCAGCTCAGCCTAGCTGGCAGGCAGCCCCCACGCTGAAGAAACCTGTGCTCCAACCAGCCCCTCTGTAGCATGTGGAGCCCTGTTGGAGTAGCCCTGGGCTGTTAGCCTGACCTCCCAGGTCTTTTGCCAGCCTAAGCTGCTCTTGTTAGGCTCCGCATGCTGTGCACAAATAAACTCTAGAGCAATATGCTCCAGAGTTTTTTGTTCCTGGGTCAGTGCTGGATTTAGCCTTAAGCTGCTTAAACTACAGCGTAGGGCCTCTAAATAAGTAAAAAAAAAACAAACCCTGACTCAATATCAAGTTTTATAATAATCAGTTGGTAAAAGAAGGAGATATGGGAAAATGACTCTCTAAATATGGACATTTTCATTCTAATGACAAAAATATACATACGTTGGATTATTTTGATCATATGGGGCCTCTTAAGCTGGAAACAGTTTAGGGAATTGGTCTCCAATCTTTTTAAGTAGGATATCACCTTTGGTATTTAAAAGCAACCCAAAATCTCCCATGCACCACTGCTACCCCCACTCCTGCCCTGCAGGTAAATCTGTGGGGAGGGAGGGAAGGCTGGGGGAGCAGATTAAGAAAAAATTATTTGGGGGCATACCTCCCCAGCATGTAAGTCCCACCCAGCTGGGGCCCCACTCAATTTAGCCCTGCTCCTGCCTCTGCGGCACTGTCCCTCACCACGGGGGCCTCGATCTAGCCCCTGCCTCTTCCCTCCCCCACGGACTAACCTGCTGGGCTGGGGCGCACACATGCATGTATGGGGGCACTCAGCCTCCCACCCAAACCTCGGATAGACTCCAGGAGGCTCTGAGATCTACTGCAAGAGTTTTTCTGAACTCTAATGGTGGATCGAGATGCACTGGTTGGTTACCACTGGTTTAGTGCCTCAGCATGTCATAATCCGGCACTGTCCCAGGTGCCTGTTCAGATGGGGCACCCGAGAGCAGAAAACTCTGGAGCAAAAAGCGCATGTGTAGATGTGCCCATTAAGATCCAACTTAGAACTCTTGAATTTGGCCTGAATTATCTTTGTGTATTAATGTGCTCACAAATGTGTCGGCTGAGCTGCCCTGTCAGTTTAAATTGTATTTTAAAAGAAAATAAACATACATTATTATACATATTACCTATCTAAAGATATAAGTTATAATACATTGTTCCTCTTGCTCTTCATACTTCCAATCTGAGACAAACCAGGAACCCATGAAAACTGATCTCTTTGTGGGAGGGGAAAAAGATTTACAGGTGAGTAATTCCCTTTGCTTGTTTTGTAGCTTAGTTTTTGCATAAGGTTCTCATCATTCATGACCATTAACAACAATCAAGTGCTCTTTAATCACATTTAACATCTGCTGTGCATTTACTTCCATATAGAATTTATCAGCTCTAGAGGAACAGAGGATGTTAGGTTGTTTTTTTTCCTCCCCTCATACACTCATTATTGACATTTGGTTTGAGCTACATTATGAAATCAGTGTTGAGTATGAGTCTGTTGGTCTTAGCTCAATCTCTAATGAACTGTAGGCATGACTGGAATAATAAGAGGAACTACAGTATGTTCTCCGTTTTGTATTTGTAACTGAATTACATAATATCTATCTAATACAGCGACCGTCTCACACAGGCAAGCACAAGAGAAACAGCAGTGTGCATCTTAGACCTCTATACTTATTGTTATTATGAAATGCTTGTAATTAACTGAGAGGAATTTTGACCCTACTAGATGAGTCAGCGTAATAAGACAGTGGCTGCTGCACATGAATGAACTTGTGTGCACAATATATTGCAGCATAATGTTCCTTTTGTCAGATTGTAAAATCAAGGGAAATTACATTAATTATGAAAACTTTATAGTAGAAAGCACTGCTGAATAACCTTGTCTAGGTTAAAAGAAGAAAGAAAACACTTCCCCACATACTTAAGGCTCCATAATAGCATATTCAGGATAATAGTTCTATGGAAAAATTACAAAAAAAAAATGTCAGAGTTTTCTTTGTTAGCTCATGTTTCTTCTTACATGCCTACACCTTATATATTTCATTGAGATATTGGCAGCCACTATGTAGTTAAGCTGGGTTGAGGTTTGCATCTAAATAGGAATAAAAGTCAAGTTTCATGGTTTAATGATTGATTTTTAGTGTTTAGATTTGGCACAGCAACTCTTCCAAGGATATTGTGACTGTGTTTATATGTGTAGAAAGGTTGGCATGCACACCATTTTGAATCTCGGGCAAAGGCAGGGAGGAAGAAAGCAAGCAAGAAAGCAGACAATTATTATTTGTGGTTGTCTGTGCCTTGAATTTAAATTGAACAAAGAGGTGGAGTCATCTTTTAACAATTTCATTAGGGCCATTTAAAAAAAAAATCAATAGGCTATTTTTTCAGGTATGAAAATGCTAGAAAAAATACTTTAACCCAAGTCTATCACTACACTATGCAAAGCTGAATGAGTAAGTATATGTATTAAAGGTGACAGAGATAGATGAGATTAGTTTAGCTTTTTTGCTTGACAGCATTTTCCCACAACATATGTTCAGTGCTATCAGAGCTATTACAGAGAGCACTGACTAATCAGGTAGACAGATTCACAAACAGTGACTGGAACACATGGTGGCCTCTCAGTGTTAAAAGGACCATCACAGTCATTTGTAAACATGGTCAGATAATGCGAGTATTTATCATTTGGATTGTTTCAGGCGCAGACGTAAAAACCAGCAATCTTGTTTCAGTGGTTCACTAGAAAGGAAGAAACTTAGTTTTGCTTTCCGGTACGTACAAGAACTGAAGAAAAAGTCAGAGCTCTTTTTAATGGGTCATATTGATCAAATGTATTAAGAGCCTTACCTTTGAAAATAATTAGTGACCATGGTTTTAAAGGCAGGCCAACATTAATTGTAAGTGGAGGCAGTAATAGTGTCTCTGCTATTTTAAAATATATTAATACCAAACATTTTGTTTATCAAATACTGGATCTGTGTGAAAAGGTTAAGTAAATCTGATGGCAGGGAGAAGCAGTTCAAGTTCTACATGACTAATTTAGCTAGTGGTAAGTGGTTTGCTGACCTAATTTTACAGCTCCTCACAGGATATATTTGTAAACGAATCTGTAGCTACAACAGTCACATGCAGCAGCCAGTATGATATATTTTATTGCAAAAGATTTTTGTGGTATTTGCACAAGCTGTTAGAGATCATCCTTAACACTATTTAGTGGATGAGCTGAAGACTAGTATCTGTTGAGGTGAAAGAAATATTTTAAAAACCATACGCCTTGTCTGTATTTACTAGTAGTGGGGTGAAATCTGCTAGCAATTCAGATGGAAGATAGCATTGACCTTCAGGTTTGTAAGGGGCAAACTTCAGTGCCCCATTACACTGGTGATAAAGATTGATTCTTCCTAAAACTTTCCACCAGAAATTCCACTTTTGTAAACTCTCATAATATAGATGTTAGATTTAAGAAGGAACTCTTACTTCCTCTAGTACAAGTCCTTGCTAGAGCAAAATTGGACCCTATAGTACATTTACTAGGGTTCTGTGTATTCCAGTTCTAAATATCCCAAATGATGGGATCTATATAATTTCTTTTGCAGGGAGGACAGGCCCTGCTTTGTTCCCAGCTTCTTTTGTTAAAGGGGGAATTAAGAAAAATGAGTGTTTGCACAATTTTTAAGCCTGAATCCATTTTTTCCCATTTTCTTGGCAATACTGAAACACAAAAAACAATCATTCTGGTTTCAGCCCATAGCAGATTTTTTCAAAATGCTTAGTAAATAGAAAAGTTGAGAAAATAATTCAGTGAAATTAAACATTTAAGTTTTGAACATTTTAAATAATGTTTAAGGCTTAAAAAATAAAGGTAATAAAGAGACAAAATATTTGTTTGCATTCCCCCCATGGATCTTCTGGGAGTCTCATGGGCTGGATGACATGGCACCAGGGGCCAGATCTGGCTCATGGGCCAGAGAGTGAGAAGCCATGCTCCAATTTTTAAGAAAATTTCACTTCATTCACCATTTTAGGGGCAGAATACATGTAAATAGTTTTTTAGTATATGTTGTGACCAGTGTTATGGCCCAACCCATAATACTTTCTAAACAACAAACCTGAGTAAAGCAAATGTGTTCTTCTAGTGCTAACTATGAAATAGGAAGTATCTGCTATAGTTTAAGTACTTTTTGATTGCATTGAACTTAGAGAACATCTAAGAGTATCTCATGGAAATACATTATGCATGAGATAATTATATACATTACAGGTAGATCTGCCTGATCCAATTAGCAGAAGAGTGCTTGGAATGTAACCTACAACACTTGGTGAAACCTTGTCTGTAGCTTTGGCTTCAGGTCATGTTGAAGAAGTATGCATAGGATGCTTCAGAATGCATTGCTTTTGATACCTTGTATTCAACGCAGCATTAGAATTCATGTGAGATAAGTTGCTGACAACCAGAAGTACTTGCATAACTAAACTGAAGAATTACTTTTTCTTATGTTTTCATAAAATGGGAGAGAAGCCAAAATCTGACCATTTCTCTTGACAGTGAAGTTTTTAACACAGCTCTAATTGAAACCAGAGCTGCCTTTTTAATGTACTCTAGAAAAGTATTTTTGCAGTGAAGTTAGATAGGCATTTTTAAAAAGCCAGACCTGGTGATGAAAAGAGGGTGCTTCCCCCTCCCCCCTCTCCCCCCAATGTACTGGAGAAGAAGCAGTTCCAGGTGGATTGGCCTATTAGGCAAGTCATGGTATATTGTGAGGTGCAGAGGAATGCTCTTTCTAATACAAAATTGTTTTTGCTCCCCGGCCTGTAGAAATTGAGCATGTACTCATGATCTTTGTTTTATCTAGCAAATGACCTTGAAAGAGTGTGTTCAGACACTGCCTGAGCTGTTTCTATAATAAATGAACTGTAACTCCATATGCCCAGTTCTGAAGTCTTTCTGCACACTTCAGTGGAAGTCCGTGGAACGACTGCAGGTATGTTAATATTTGAAGGGTTCTATGTTTTGTCTTCTTGAGATGGACCTTTATTATTTCATTAATGCATTTTTTTGTGCAAGTGTGTGATGAGATGCTAGATTTTTAATTAGTTGTAAGGCTCACACCCATGTTTGTCAAATGCAGGCTTATTTGTTTCGCCCTTATTTGGTGTATATGCTGAAAAGTTGTACTGCTTAACTGGTTTGAACAACAGAACCTTGGTTCTAATTTTGGCTGCAGGCAGATCTTAATACTAATGTAAATTATGTTGGACCAAAAGTACTTTTGATGCAGATTCAGAGATGAATGTTGATTTGCCTTGATTCTGAGAAACTGCATACCTGTCAGCAGTTGAAGAGTAAAATAGGGATAATGAGAAAAAACAACTTATCTCAAATAAATTGGGCTGTGCATGCTTGTGAAGGGTAAAGTAGAGAAAGTACAAGTGTTTTGCTAAAGAGAAGGGAGTCTTCCTTTTGAATAAGGAGAATATTTGGCTGTGTGGACCAATGCACTTTTTAATCCTAAAACAACTTTTCCTCATGTTGGGGCCCACTGATCCAGGGTTTATGAAAGCGGGGTGTGGTACAGGTTTGAGGCATGGCTGGACCCCCTGGGCTGGCAGAAGGCACTAGGGAGTGGGGCAGGAAGTTGGTGTACATAAGGGGGGGAGGGGGTGTTGCCTGTTGCCACCTCCTGTGCTACTCTCCCTGAGCTGATCTGAGGGCAGTGGGGTGCTGCGCTTGGCCAGGGATAGCAGCAGTGGTCCACAGATTCCTCCTTCCACCACCTGCTTCCTGCCCACCCTTACCCTGAAGGTCTCCCCCACTGGCCAGGAGAGTAAGTACTGTAAGGAGGAATCTGCACAATGCCACTGTTGTCACCATCCAAGCCCAGTTCTCTATGCAGCTGCTCCCTGCCTTTTGTAGCTGCAGCAAGGCAGAAGTACCTCTGGGACTCCACTCACGCCTGTCTCCACTGGGGACAGCAGCAGCAGCAATGGGATGAGCAGGGGTGCAGAACTGGTTCCCCAAACCTCCCCAGTACATACTATAGCAGTTATCCCTTATCTATCAGTTCTGGAGTTGCTCAGACCATTCACATAGCTGTTATAAAGGAAAACCTTTTATGGTTTCTCTGGGAGTTCTACCTATATAGTAACTGCAGAAGCGCCTTGTCATTAGAGATACTGATATACCAAAGCAGCTAACTACAGGGACTTATGTTAATTTCAAACACCATTTGAAACTATCTGGAAAAAATCTGATCAAATCTTGTTTGATGTAATGAAGTGATGCAAAGCAAGTGGCAACTAGTCCCTTATTTGCTCAGTGAGGGAAGTCAGTCACTGGGGAGAGAAAATTTATTTTCATTTCCAGACTTCCAGTTTGTTGTAAACAGTTTGTACATGTTTGTGTCACTAGATGCATTGAAAACCTTCTGCTGTTAACAATACAAGTTTCTGAATATATGTATGTGTAGGAAACAATGAGCTCTTTCATCTGACACAAAATTACATAGTTTTGAATAGGGCACTACCATAAATTTATATCATTTTGCACACATGGAGGTCTACTTCATATAATCAGATTCTTGGCATTCATGAACTTTTTTTTTTTTAAATAAGGGTGTCCCTGAATCATTTTTACCTTGTCTAATCTCCTCAGGGGATCTACTCCACTGTGAGCCCTTAAGTTTATGCCAGTGAGAGTGTTGTGAAGTAATTTTGTACATTTTCCCCCAGTCACCTTAAGGTGGTTGGCCATTTAAGTTACCTTCCTTCATCTTATGCCACATCAATGGAGAATCTTTATAACCAAGAGAACTGAGCTGCCCATGAGATATTGTATGTGATTTGGCACGTTGCCTGTCAGTCCTTCCGTAGGTGCTTGTGAGGACATCTTTCCTGTTTTATAACTGCATCTCCACAGCCCCAAAGACCCCCAAATCAGTGTGTTCCTGCTGCAGTTCCATGGCCAGTTGAAGAGGGATGTCTCTGTAGCATATGGCTAATTCCCTCTCAGATACGCTTAAAAATTCTTAATGTATTGTCTCTCATTTAACGGGATACAATAGAAATATCTTGAATATAATAGCCTATCCTTATTTACTTAGAATTAGGATAAAAGAATGTATATATAATTTCTTAAGAGCTTCAGCATATCACACTTTTTGTTCTGGTGTGGGCAGCACCAACTAATGAAATCTCTAATGCTTCTATATTTTCTTTCCAGTTATTGTGTACGTGCTAAAAAGGGTCAACCCTGAAAGCTATTCATGTTAAGATTTTAACTAAAATTAAATTGCCCAATGTATTTGTTGTATTTGTCTTTTGGTTTTGAATGATAAAAGGTTGCAAAAATAGCATAACAAACAAACCTAAGAAATGTGGCGGGAGGGGGGCAGTCTCTGTTTTATTTTGTAGTTTTAAAACTAACTATATACTCTTGTCATTGTTTATTCATTACATAACAGCAAAATGGATCACATGAAACTTGCTGCAAGATATCCATCAAATTAAATGGGCTGTTATATCCTAAGGTGATATTAATTTTAACCTCATTTATATTAATGTAAAGCAAATCGTCAAGGCAGAAATGAAAATGGGAGAAACATTTGTTAGTAAATTCAACCTAATGCTCTGGCAGTGTTATAGACGTACCATTAATTACACTGCACTAGTCACAGCACTAAATTATGCAGGGTAAATTTGCTTCTTAATGTTGACCTTAATTTGGCTACTATCAAAAGAACGCTTCATCTTAAAGACCTATCAAAATATTGATTTGAAACACCACGTATAATTGGGTATTCCACAATTTTAGTGTCTAGCAGAAAAGAATGTTTTGCACCATACTTTGTCATTTCTTGACAATTATTCTTTCAAGAATAAAGAGGATAAAACTGCAGATCAGTTACCTGTTGGCTATGACCAGACCAATATTGAGTGATTACCTGTTTTATCAATGATTTATTTCCCCCCCAGTAATGGTGTAAAGCAAATTCTTATGCCATATGCATTTGATTGCAATTGATAAGGGATTTATGATGTTGAGCATAAATCCATTTTTTGTACTTGCCCTAGTCAGCAGATACTGTGCAACATAAAGCATTACTTGTAATATGTTTCATGTATGTGAAGTCTAGGTATGGTGCAGTGTTTTATTGTTCCATTTGGTATGTTAAAAATTATGCGCTGATTTTCTGGCTAGTATTGACTATGTTTTTCTTTCATCTATCACTCAGTGTGGGGGATGGGAGCATTGTATGTTCTTCATACATTTTGCTATTATAAGTGAAGTTAAAA
Source organism: Gavialis gangeticus (assembly GCF_001723915.1). Lineage (NCBI taxonomy): Eukaryota > Metazoa > Chordata > Crocodylia > Gavialidae > Gavialis > Gavialis gangeticus. Next base: position 5,318,653 of record NW_017729024.1, on the reverse strand, counting down.
TACAAAGGAGAAGACTTCTGTGGTACAATTAAAGTGTCTTTTTAATGCATACACACATGTGTACATGGACTTGCCTGTGATATTCATAACAAAGGTAAAATTAAATACCACAAAACATTACACACTTATATGGTATACTGACTGCAAACAGTTATACCGATAAAAGAAACAGAGTAGATATACTAAAATGAAAATAAGATGAAATAATGAACAGGCAATATTGTAGAGAGGTCAGGACACCAGATGGAGAGCCAGAAACTCCCTTTGCAGTTCTGCCCCTGTATAGCAGTATGAATTTGGAAAAGTAATCAGATCAGTATTTTCCTCTGTGTTCACTTGCATCTTTTCTCTCTCATGTCTGTAAGCTCTTCCAATCAAAGATAGTTTTCCCTATTATATTTGTATAGTGCAGAGCACAATGGAGCCACAGTCTTGACCAAGGCTAAATACAACCGTAATAAAAAAAAATATATATTAAATGCAAAAAGCTTGTACAAACTCATGTTAGTCTCATTAAAGGTGTGATTGAATCATTAAATACAAAATTAACTAAAATCAATAAATACAAAAACTAAAGTGTTTTTGCTGTATCGAACTGGCTAAGAGTCTCACCTTGTGTATATTTTCTGGTAGGTGAAATAAGGACAATATTCTGCTTTTGCCTTAAGTGAGTAATCACACTAACTGCGTTATTACTCAGCTAAGTAAGGTGAACAGGAATTGGCTCTAAATCAGAAATATATTTAATGCCATGAGGACGCATTAATTTATAGAGTCATAGGGTTTAAGGACAGAAGGGGTCATTACATCATTTAGTTTTTCTTCTAGGACATCACAGACCATGGCATCTCAGCAAGTTACCTTCATATTGGGCCCAGTAATTTTGGTTAGACTAAAACAGAACTGATTTTTGGCTAAAGCATATCTTATGGATATGTGCTGCTGCCAGAATCTTGGCTTGCAGATTTCACTTTCTCTGAGCCAAATTCAACATTGCATCAACACAGATAACTCTTTCAGTTTTGTTGGTGATTTCCTGTGTTTAATTGGGCAAGTGTTACTTTGGCTTCATTTGGCTTTCATCTTGTTCCAGACACTGGCTGAAGTGGCTGTCAGGATAGGGCACGCTTTAGGAGTTCTTTCTCAGTTAATGGTGCTGTGGCTGAGAATGGTTAGAACCAAGGTGGGAGGAGGAGATGTAGTCATTTCTGACATCCATCTTTGGGAGAAGTAGACTGTGAGATGCTGGGAACCAGGAGGTAGGCATACTCTCAACAGGATAATGAATTTGGTGAATACCGGCACCTGCCATATGACTCCAAACTTCTTGTCTTATAGGACCAGTGGTGTCCCCCAGTGCTCCGTCCTTGGACCTATACTCTTTAGCATCTTTATTAACGATGTGGACATTGATGACATACAATATGGAAAAATGCAAGGTACTCCATCCTGGGAGAAAAAACCCACATCATGCTTATAGGCTCGGCAATGCTATGCTTGCTAGCACCACGGCTGAAAGCGACTTTGGGGGTCATGATTGACCACAAGGTGAACATGAGCCACTGATGCAAGGTAGCAGCTGGTAAAGTGAGCAAAACTCTGGCTTGCATCCATAGATGCTTCTCAAGCAAATCTCAGGATGTACTCAGCCTTGGTGAGGCCACAGCTGGAGTATTGCATCCAATTCTGGGCTCCACAATTTAAAAAGGATGTGGAAAAGCTTGAGAGAGTCCAGCGGAGAGCCACGTGCATGATCAGATGGCATGAGAACAGGCCTTATGATGAGATGCTCAGAGCCACGGGACTCTTCAGCCTGGAAAAGTGCAGGCCCAGAGGTGACTTAGTGGCTGCCTATAAGTATACAAGGGGTGTATTTCGGGATCTGGGGGAATGTCTGTTCACCAGGGTGCCCCAAGGGATAACAAGGTCACAAACTCCTCCAAGACTATTTTAGGCTGGACATAAGGAAAAACTTCCTTACTGTCCGAGCTCCCAAGGCCTAGAATAGACTGCCTCCAGAGGTGATGCAAGCATCTACTCCAGACTCTTTTAAGAAACATTTGGATGCCTATCCTGCTGGAATCCTTTGACCTGAGCTGACTTCCTGCCCCGGGACAGGGGGCTGAACTCGATGATCTTCCGAGGTCCCTTCCAGCCCTAGTGTCTGTGAAAAGTCTATGAAACGTAATGGAAAATGTTGCCTTTTATGTATTGTTTTAAAATTTTGTCTCATTTAAAGGTTCTGCCACTTCTCCCTCAGTCACCAGTGAGTGTATCCATTATTGGGTTTTTCTATTGGTTTTCTGATTCTGAGAACAATGAGTCTATACAGCACCTCTTTCAGCCTTTAGGAGAGAACTGTCTGAGTGGGGGTGATCAGGTCCATTCATCTCTATTCTGTATGCAGCTGAGCACTTTCTTATTCCCTGAAAGGTGTCCTCAAACTCTTCCTCACTTGTTTTGGTCTCCTGCCCCTGAATAAATTGCTGCTGAATTCTGACATTGATTTCTACATTCTTGGTCACAGAGAGCAGACATGATTTAGTGTTGTTATTTAGCCAGGAGGCTTTTCCTATGCCTCTCCTGCCTCTCAGCACTCATTTATCTGCTTTCTGAACTCTGTTGTATTTCTGTATTTAATTCTCTGATGGTGGCAAATAGTTTAAAACTGTTAAGTGCATCTGTGACTTTGAGGCCATTGTGTTTAGTTATTTACACTTTGCTGTGGGCACTGGCAATATGTTGCCTTCTTTTCATCCTGCTGCTGCATCAGATTATTGTGTTAAGTTGTGTTTATGTGCATTTTGGGGTATATTTTCATATTAGTTTATAGCTACAGCAAATATCTTGTTAATGTAAAATCAATGTGTAGACTTTAACCTCCTCGTTAAATTCCATTTTTTTTGTGTTAATGCAAGAATATTATATGTAAATCATGCAGAGAGTTTATTGCATTAATGGAACTGATGACAGTAATGCATGTGAAATGTGCCTTCAAGACCCACTTAAATGGTTAATCTGATTTAGGTTATTTTAACCAATTGTATGTTTATTAAACAACTGAGAATGAAGTGCAATCTAGAAAAAACAAATTTAAATTCATAAGTATATTACATATGAAATACTTTATCATTATTATAATAAAGTATCATATGTAGAATTAATTGAATGAGTTCTAAGAACTGGAGGGGATTAGGGAGTAAATATTAACAGGAAAAAAATTGAAATTCATGTTTGACCTGCTACAGCACTCAGTACTCCATCACAATTTGGCACTGGCCCTTTTCATCAGCTTTCAGTGAGAAATTTGAGCTCTAGTCCCCATCAGAGGTTAACCTAGGGACTGTTTGTTCCAGGATTTCCTATGTGTTTTTTACTATTTGCCTAGACAGTTTTTAAAAACATTACTTTATCTGCACCCTCCAGTAGCTCCTTGAACTTTTGCATGGATTTCTTACCTTGTTAAAACTAGGTTTATTTTTGGTATAACATATACTCAGCGGGTGTGTCTACACCTGCATTTGATCCAAGATCAGTTTACTTGCAGGTAGACTACATGCAAATAACTGCTCCTGGAAAGGCATCTACACATGCACAGATGTGGCAGCACATTTGCTGCCCTTAGCACCAAACTGCTGCCACTTCCTCCAGCCCTGCAATGAGCCCCTGCAGCCACCAGGGGGCACCTGAGGCTCTGACTGCAGGTGCCAGCAGCAGACAGCCATCTTGAAAAGCCATCCCTGCTTTCTGCTCTGTGGTCAACCACTTCACTGGCTGGGAGTAGCATGCACAGTGCAGAGGCAGTATGTGGCAGCTCTCTCCTCACTGCCTCTGCCTCCCTGTGTCGTGGCTGCTCCATCTGCTGTCCCTGGCAGCAATGACCAGCACCCTGGGTTCCTGGTGGCCACCGCAGTGGTCCTGCTGGCCTGCCAAGCTGACCACCATTGGTCCATAGCCGTCTGGGCTCTCCCAGCTCCTTGACATGCAGTAACTGCCTGCTTGGCTGCAGCACATCATCCCAGGGCTGCTGCTGCCTCGCGCCTGCAGCCTGGACCTCATCCAGCTGGATGGACTCTGGCAGGGAGGCCAACAACAGGCTGCTGGATGCCACCACTGGGGCTGCCCTTGCCCTCCTAGGCCTGCAGCCCCACCACCTCTGAGCCCACTTGGCCAGCCAGAACTGGTGGCTGCACATCATTCAGCAGACCTGGGATGACAAGCAGTGACTGGAGGTGTTCTGAATGACCCAGGCCACCTTCTGGGACCTCCTGGGGCAACTCTGGCCATACCTGGAGGACACCAACATACAGCAGGCCTTCTCCATGGACAGCCAGCTGGCCCTTGTGCTGCTATGTGGGCCATCTCTTTGGGGTGGGCAAGGCCACTGCTGGGGAAGTCATCCTGGAGGTGTGCAGCACCCTCCAGGATGTGTTGGGGCACATGGTGCTCCAGATGCATGACACCCTAGTGGTGCTGATAGGGTTCCATGCCTGGGGCTTCCCCCAGTGCATCGGGGCCCTGGACAGGACCCACATCCCTATCACTTTCCTGCTCCATTATGACCACCCCTACTACAGCCAGAGGCACTTTTACTCAGTTGGGCTCCAAGCCATCATTGACCACTGCAGCACCTTCATGAATGTGCTGGGTGTGTGGACAGTGTTCACAATGTACACATGTTGTGCAACTGTGGCCTGCAAGCCCTGGTGGAGAGCAGCTGCTTTGTGCTAGGGGTGCTGGGCACCATGGTGGTCCCACTCTTTCTTACTGGGGACCCTCCTACCTGTTTCTGCCCTGGCTCATGTGGCCCTACACCAGCCATCTGGACTCCCAGAAGGCCCATTTCAACTGGTACCTGGGCTGGACTTGTGCCCTGGTGGAGCGTGCCTTTGTCTGCCTCAAGGGAAGCTGATGCACCCTCACCTCCTGCCTCATGTTTGCTGAGGACAACCTCCCCTGGATCATCATTGTAATTTGTGTGCTGTATAACATTTGTGAGGCCCAGGGAGAACTCTTCCAAGTAGCTTGGGTAGAGGAGGTATGGCGGGCGGAGGATGCCTCACAGTGGGAGCATCATTTGTGGCAGTGACAGCTGTGGGCTCCACCTCCCACCCGTGCCAAGGCTCCAGGCAAGCTGCATACCTGCCCCCAGGGGCCAGGGCACTGGGTGTGAGAGGCACTGGTCAACCCACTTTTTCCTGCACTCTCTGCTGTTGCCCACCTAGACAGCTTCCCATGGACCCCCCACTCCTCCTGCCAACCCCCTTCCTTTCTTGAGTTACTCTCAATATGAGGATGTTGTCTGCTGGGGGCGGGGCAGGAGGGAGGGTTATTGGTGAATGCCTTCAAGATAAAGGTAGCCCTGCCAGGGAGTACTTCAGGGCAGACAGGGTGCAGCAGACATTGGGGTGGAGGCAGGTTTCTAGGACAACAGAGCAAACAAGACAGTTAGCAGACACCTGCAAGTGATCAGCTGACTGGATGTAG